>NC_090930.1:531172529-531475559 GCF_040938575.1 Ambystoma mexicanum
CCCCTAACCAACAACACTGCAACTCTTCCAACTCCCTTCCCTCCCCCTTGCCTTCCAGGCCCCAACTCAATACCCAACTCCCCATTTTCCACCCCCCGTCCCAACTGATGCCCAGCTCACCCCTGGATCTCAGGCACCCCCACATCTAGCCCTTTTCTTGGCTTCCAGCCAGTACTCGGGACAGAGCAGGGAGATATTGCCCTACCCGTGCTTAAACTATTCTAACTTCTGGGATTAGGTCGCATACATCCTGTGTCTCCTGAATTGAACCACAGACCGCTGCGCGCGCACAGCTCATATCTAGCTTGTACATGTCTATATTCCAGTCCAACAAGTCCAACTGGTGAATGTATTAGTAATAAGTATCCGCCCTTTTTCTGACGTTCTCTTTAAACCCTCTTTAGGCATCCCTGCTATGTTACCCATCCCCAACAATAACAAGGAAGTCGCCCTGTCACTTATCCTGTCCATCCCGCTCCTGCCCGTCTTCAGCCTCTGGGCAGCCCTGGGCGTCCAGCCAGTGTGTCGCCTCCTCCGGAGATTCAAAGAACTACGCTTTGCCTTAGTGTAGGACCTTGAGTTTCACAGGGTACAGAAGCATATATTTAAATCTTCTTTTCACCGCCACATAGCCGTAGCGTTGTCTTTGCACCAACATGGTGAAATCCGGGTAAGCAGTGATTGTGGTAGATGCCCGATTTATTGTTCCCCCTTTCCGAAAAAAATTCTAGGATCTTTTCCCGGTCTCTGGAATTCAATATCTTTGCTATTATTGCGTGGGGGGGCGCCCCGGGTTGAGGTCTCCTCGTCTGGGCCCTGTACACCAGTTCAATCGCAAACCCCTGGGAGAGCTTGCTAGCCCCCATTTCCTGGAATATCATATTCTCCACAGAGTCCGTAGGATCAGAGCCTTCTTCCCCCTCCGGTAGGCCCACCACACATATATTACTGCGTCTTGCTCGCCCCTTCTGCCTCCTCCACTCGGTTTTCCAGGTTGGACACTTGTTGCTTCAATACGTGGACCTTTTTGGTGTTGGCGGTGCTGTCGTCTGTGTTAGTTTTCACCGCTTTCTCTAGACCTCTCGTACGTTCTGTCAACGCTCTCACATCTTGTCGCGGTAGGTTGACATCCATCCCCACTCCATCTATCTTAGTTTCCAGTGCCGCCTTCAAATCTGCCATCGCAGTTACCCACGAAGATTTTAGTTCCGTGATGGTTACGAGAATCAGGTGGTCATCCCTTGGCGTGGTCATATCCTCCGGGGTAGCGGCCATGGCTTTTGCGGACGTTTTTGGGGACTGCTGCGGTTTGGTGAAGATGTCCATTGATGGCTGCTTTCCTTTCACTTTGTCACCCTTGATGGCCATTGCTCTGGGCGTCGCTGGCACCTCCCGTCTGCTGCACGAGGTGCGACACCGGCAATATGTGAATTCCGCTGTCGGTCTCCAGCCTTAACCTCACAGAAGCGGGGTTCTCCGTGGCACCGCCCCCAGTTTACTCATGCTTCTTAGTGTGCAGGTCCACAGCGTGTGGGTTCTGCATCTCGAGCCCGCTGTCCTTTCAGGCCTACACAGTCATGATTCCCCAGTGGGGGCCCTACCCTTCAGTAGTCCAGTGCACATATCCTGGCACCATGCCCAAAGATCGCAGCTCCTTCTTGTTCTCTATGTGCCACCACTTCCTGGGCAGTGGTGTGTGTCAGCAGTTAGTAAGCACCCCTTACTCACTCCAGTATTAGGGGACTAACTCGCCAGCTTAGGGCGTGTCAGGCATTAGACCTGCCGGCACAATGGCATTCCACAGGGGCACTAGTATCACAAGGACATACAGCACTCTTCCTGGGCAGATGCTACCTTACTTGTGAGCAATAAGAGCCCCCTATTTGGCACTCCCATCTGCACTCCGGCACACCTAGTCTCTGTGTTGTGCCTGTGGACTGCCCACACTTTACAGTCCACCAACATCCACACCTTCCTGCTCTTCTCATACCACATGAATCAATTTCATCTGTATTGCAGGCCGTATTCCAGCCTAGCTCATTAGCTACTGTTACCTTCCAGCAGCTGTGATGTAACGGTCCGTGCTTCCGATACATCAAGCGCGGCATGCCTCGTTTTCTGGGCCCCAGCAGCGTCTGTTCGTTCCCCTCACTGCCGCTGCCCAGCAGGCCTTACATTCTTTATCCAGGCTTTCGACCACAGTGTTGGGGAGCACTATTTGCAGTCTCCTTTGGCACCGTGCAGCTTCGCTCTGCGGTCCTTTGGCAACGTGCATTCAGGTCAGCGCCACTGAGGGTCTCCACCCGTACGTTCTCAGGGACCTCACTATCTGTGTTGTGCCACCCGAGGCTGCCGCATCTCCCCATGTTACTTCTGCCACCCTTTCCGGCAGGCTGCAATGTTCCGGCGCTGCGTCCGCACAATCGAGGGGAGGACTCTGTATAATAGCGCCCGCATCCGCCAGTAGGGATCTGCTCCGTAATGTCCTCTACCATATGCCAGCAGCCCCATGAAGAGTTGTATGCATGCAGGTCTGTATATTCCTGCTATAGATAGCTGGCCGCCTTTCCGGACTGCTGCTGCGCCATTCGCTACTGCCTCTTAACTTTCCGGCTTCGGTCCTCCTTTGTTACAGGCGACCACCATTTTGGGTACGTCGCCCTGGGATTTTTCCTCCAAACTTTCACTCGCCCTATGGAATCTGCAACTCGGATCTTCGCGAAAGTGCGCTCATTTAGCTCCGCTCATATTCCCCCATCAGTGAGGTTTTTTCCATCCCGATTATTGCACTCCATGAGCTTGCATTTGCCAGCATTTTACCGGATCATCAGGAGACCTTCCGAGATATGACCTATCACATGGCTCCTCAGCCACGCCCATGGCTGTGCTGCTTTTACTGGCATTGCTTTCTTGCAGGAGCCAAGAACAGCACCACAGCAGCAAACGATCCTCCCGGCCTGGGTTATCGACAAAGGAGCACCCTGGACACCTTTGATGGACAGCGCAGGTTTGTTCAACTTCAGTTTCCGGGCTCAGGCTTCTCACTCTCCAAGGCTCGTGAAAGTAACGGTTTCTAGTGGTCAAGGGTACTTCTCTCCTTGAAACTCTTTCCGGTCTTGCTGCCTTTCTCCTTGTGTTAAATTGCCATTTGGAACTGCTGCTTCCAGGTGTGCTTTTTCTCGCTCAGTGTGTGCTTTCGTGCCCCACCTTTTATCTGTGTGGGGAACTGTGATGGGAGTCAGGTGTGTATAATGGGTTGTATACGAATTGTTTATTTTACAACTGTTCGAATTACAATTGACCTTTTCACAATTGACCGAATTGTGAAGGTCAATTGTAACATATATGTGGGGGGAAACCCCCCACCTAACGCCAAACCCCCCAAACCCCTATATATATAAATAAATATATATTACCAAACAGAGATATATATATATATATATATACGGTCAATTGTGAAAAGGTCAATTGTGACCCTTTAAATTCGGTCAATTGTTCATTCGAACAATTGTAAACAAACAATTTGGGTAATACCGTATAATGATCAGTAATTGCCTGATCGTGCCTAACCACGGTGCTGGGACATGTCAGGTATACAACTCTGGTGTTAGTCCGTTGTCGCTCACAATGAAATGCGTGTGAGAAAGTGTTGGTGTCGGGAAATGGGGGGGTTGAGCTTCTAGATATCCTACATGGTAGGATGGGGTAAAGGTGTTACAGGGAAGGGGATATCGGGTCTCACCCTTCGGTGTTCCACCTCTACGCCCGAAGACCCCTCATCCAGGTGATCCTCCCACATTGGTCCACCCCCGGGAACTGGTTCCAATAGCGTTGGCTGGGTCCTCGCCACCTGGATGACAGATCCCCTGGGGACCAGCGGGTGAGACACCTTCAGGTTTCTCACAGGGGACACACGCTATATGGAAGAGATTCAGGGTTCTTACAATTAGTCTTTAGAGAAATGTCAGCAGTGAATAAGGAGGATGAAGAACGACAGCCCCTCATTACCGTACTTGTTTCATGGACACCAGGCGAATTACGAAGCCTGGCTAAAGAATTCCCAGACATTAGGGAGAAACCGCAACTGTTCATAGAAGAGATGCTCACAGTATTACAATGTCACAATCCCACTTGGGCGGACATGAACCAGCACATGAGGGTGATAATGGTGCCCGAACTGAGACAGCAGCTTACAGAACGTGCTATCTGGCCAGATCAAGATACAGTGACAGGGGAAGCCTTATTCAGTTTAGGGAAAAATTGTTATTGCTATCCATCAGATATGCCCCTGAAAGACTGATCAAGCAAAGATGTGTAAACAAAATACGCAAGGACCTCCCTGCAGTCCGCTGGCCACTCATAACCTCCAAGTCTTCAGGTTCAGCGATCTCAGGTCATGATGAAAGATTGTGCCTCCCTCTCTGGTGAGCAGATCCAAAACCACCAGCTACTTGACGGGAGGCGACACCAAAAGGCTGAGAAGTCCGGATGCCAAATCTGCCTCAGCCATGCCAGGGCAATGAGTATCATCTTGCATTGACAGAGTGTGTTGATGACTCATAGCAGGACAGGGAACGTGTATAGAAACAGCCCTTCCCACGGGAAGTAGAACCTGTCTCCCAAGCTCCTAGGCTGGTGGAATCTACTGGCAAACATCTGGCATTTAGAGTTCGCCGCCGTGGCAAACAGATCAATTTGGGATCTGCCCCATTCGACAAACCGGTGGTCCACCAGATCCCGACAAAGCTCCCACTCGTGGCAGGAGCGCAGTTCAATGCTGAGGGAGTCTACAATGGTGTTCTTGACTACCGCCAGGTGGAGAGGGATGAGGAACATCCCTTGTCCGACGGCCCAGTCCCACAAGTCCTGAGCTTGCGTGGAGAGCGTCAGGGATCGAGTGCCCACTGCTTCCTCATGTAGAACATTGTGATGGTGTTGTCTGTGAAGATCCTCACCATCTGGCCTTTCAGAGAAGGTAGGAACGACTTGAGGGCCCAGAACACTGCCTGTAGCTCCAGGATGTTGATATGTAGATCCTCCGGCAGCCACAGGCCTCTGGCATGCAGACATCCCGTGTGCGCTCCGCAAACTTCTTGTGAATGGGGATGTGGAAATAGGTGTCCTCCAGGTCCAACAACGTAAAGAATTCCCCTTTTTCCAGTTGGCTGAGCATGTGTTGTAAAGTGGCCAACCTGAATTAATTTATGGGACAAAGTATTTTTTTAGACGTTGCAGGTCCAGGATGGGTCTCCAGCCCACTGTCTTCTTTCTGACTAGAATGTATCTGTAATAGACTCCGAAGCCATTGAGGAACTAGCTCTATCGGTCCTTTTCTTATCATAGCTCGTACCTCTTCCAGAAGTTGAGGGATGTGCTGCTCCTGATGGGGAACCGACAGAATACGAGGACAACTACGTTGGAACTCCAAGGTGTGCCCCTGGGCGAGAGCAACCAGCACCCATCTGTTGGTGGTGATCTTCCTGCACCCACCTCGTCAGCCAGCCTCCCACTGGGATGCACAAGTGGGCGCCCGACATCTTGACCAGTTCAGGCTTGCTTGAGTACCGGCATCCTGCCCTGTGGGCGACGGCAACGCTGTCCTCTGCTACTGTAGGCCTGGGACCAGCCTCTGTAGGCTTCTTGCATTGAGGACCGGGAAGGTTGTCTGTAAAACGTGGAGAAACCTTTTGATGACTTGCTAGATTTTCCCCTACAGGAGCAAAAAGACGACGAGCAGTGCTACTAGAGAGTGCTGAGGGAACGGGCCAACTCTGTATCTGTCCGATGGCCTGGAGGGACTAGTCAACAGCCTTCACAAATAGATTTTCCCCAAAGGGCATGTCCAGTACCTTCGCTTGGACCTCCTGACGATAGTTAGTGGCCTTCATCCATCCCTGCCGACGAAGGCAGACACCGTTCCCCACCTACCATGTAAATCACCTTTCCCATGGTGTCTATCCTTTTTCCTTCACTGTCCGGAGGGACTGATGATGAGGACGGTTAGCCGACTGTTTCCTCACGGCCGCCAACACTACCGAGTTGGGTGATAGTTGCGACCGCAGGCCCTTGGATGCAGAGTCTGGCACCCTATACTTCGTCTCCACCCTATCCTGCTTAGCTGGAGCCACACAAGGGTTTTCCATGAGGGCCAGGCCTTCCTCCCAAATATCGTCCAGAAAAGGCACAGCCATGATTGTCTTCCTTTTGGCCTCTTGCCTTTGGCATAAGAAGCCCTCCTTCTTGGTTTCCTCAGGCATCAGCTGAAATAGCTCTGAGGCCCTGGCGATGATGGAGCGGAACGATCCCACCTCATCCGGTGGGGATATCCTGTGCGGAGCATCCAAATGTGGTGATTCATTGTCTGCAGGGAAGAAGTCTTCATCTTCATCCGTGCTCGTGGCCGTATCCGTCCCTGTCTCTAGGTCTGACGGGGTAGTAGGGGCCCGACGTGGTGGAGGAGGTTGATATGGGGGCATCAGGTAACGCTTCCTCTATTTAGACAGAGGCTGATCGGGGCCTGGGGCACTACAGGTGCAGGTGGCATTCGCAGCTGGATCTCTGACACCAAGATGTGGCAAGTTGAAAGGATGTCCAATGAAATGTCCCTCAGCTGAGTGAAAAGAAGGAAAACTCAGCCTTGCACCGTCGTCGTCCTCTTCGTCCTTGTGGACCGTATGCATGGACTCTTGATCTTCGTTGTCCATGGACGACACCTCCCTAGTTTGAGCGGCGACCTGCGAGGGCTATTACAGGGCCTCCTGGCCCCTGTCCTTTTTTTCCTCCCTGAAGGTTCTGAACCGGGACCTGGGCCGAGGGCCTTTACCCCCTCTGGAGTGCCTGCAGTTTTTGACAAGGCCTCTGCGGTGGTGTTGTGCCGTGGAGGCAGGGACACTTTGAGCTGCGGGAGCCACCCTCATAGGATCAGCGCCTGTAGCTGCTGTGGTATTAGTAGCCGTCAAACTCGCAGACAAAGACTTTGTCTGTGCCGGTTGAGCCTGCTTGGGCTGTGCGCCCTTTTTCTCCTCTGTCCCTGGTTTATCGGATTTCTCACGCAGCTTAGCCAGGGTGGACAACTTCCTTTTTGAAGAGGAGCTTGACGGTAGGCTAGCTATGGAGGCGGAAGGTGATGCTGATCGTGACCTATACAAATTGGGACCCGCATCAGCGGTGAACACGGCGTACTTGGACTTGCAGATCTTGGCCTTATCTTGGACCCCATGGATGGGGCGTCCTCAAAGGACTTAGAAGACCACTCCTCGGACCGGCCGGTCCTGCACAAGGCATGACTCTGCTAGGAGCACAGGTCAGAGGCCTTGTTCGAATAAGCCATACCGCCATCCTACTATGCTCGTCTTTTGTCATCTTCTTAGAGAAATTGAGGCATATCTCTCACTCTACCTCCTTCTGGATTGAGTGTAGGCAGTAGAGGCATTGTAGGTGCTTGTCTTCCACAAATTCATTCCGTAGCCGTATTTGGTGCAGGGCCTGCAGAGGGACCTTCCTTCCCTCCTCCTTCATCAGAGGGCACGAAGTATGCCCAAGATGGACTTCTAGAATCTTTGTTGAATCTTCACCCTTGAGGGGCGAGAAACTTTACCAACAACGGATCCCTGTTGCCGGCAGATGAGAAAAAAATGCCACATGCTCTTTGGAACAAAAATTGAACTTTTCTCTTTTAAAAAGTCAGAAAAACATACAAACAGCTCGGAGACCAAAATTCGAGGACTCCCAACACTGAAGCGTGCGATAAAAATCTGAAAATGGCCGCCAGAGGCAGGTCTTAGGGAAGAGGACTCTCATTGGGTGGGGGCAGTATGACCCAGAGGACAGTGATTGGTTAAGAGGAGAATCACAGTTTTAAAGTGAAAGTGAAACAGTTTTTTCATTTACCAAGGAGTCCCAGCCTGACGACAGGGAATATTCATGAGCGTGTGAATCGATGCCAGACCCCGTGCTGGAGTAACATGAAATATTCCCTTTGAACTCTTCCAATGTTACTGCCCAGTGCCGAAAGCAGTATTTCTGCTTCCCACTCCCAATGATGGTGAATGGCCTGCTACTGAACCCCATGATTTGGTTGCTATTACAGATTTACCAACCCCCGAACCGATTTAACGGATGTTCCCCTCGCTGAGGTAAACATGGTTTACTTCATAGATGGGTCATGTTATCGAGATCAAAATGGGATATTAGTTGCCGGGTATGTAAGCCTGAGGAGGTGGTGGAGAGCATGAAGTTATCCCAAGTCAAGACCGCACAGGTCGCAGAGCTGGTTGCACTCACTAGGGCATGCAGAGCTGGTTGCACTCACTAGGGCATGCAGACCAGCTACTCAACCATGTGTTTACATTTATCCAGATTCGAGGTAAGCCTTTAGGGTAGCCCAAGACTTTTGTCAATTCTGGAACCAGAGGGGATTCTTGACATCAAGAGGGTCCCCTATTGAGAACAGCCAGTGTGCAAAGGCACTATTAGATGCTCTTAGATGCCATCATGTTTCCCTAAAAAGTAGCCATAATGAATTTTTCCACACATCAGTCTTTAGATGACATTAGCTGCAGCAACGACTTTGCAGACAGGACAGCACAACTGGCTGCTGTATTTGAGTCATTAGATGAATACATTCTCTCTGTTAAGGTCAGTGCAGACCCGTCAGCATTGAAGACCCTGAAAGATTTAACAGATGCAAGAGAATGCTCCCCCCAGTGAAAAGGATAGCTGGACAAGAAAGGGCTATCACATACACAACGATTCCCTGTGGAGAGAAGACCACGGTCGGTCAGGTGCACCAAAAATATTATTGTCACATCTTGTGAGACTGTACCATGGCCCAGCTCTTGTGAGAAAGGAAGGCATGATTACGTAATTGAATAAGACCTGATTGCCCTTGAGTTCCCCACAATCGCTCAAGAGTATTTTTAGTGTTGCATCAGCTGCGCCCCAAACAATTAATTTAAAAACATTCTTGCCACCCTGGGAGCTCGCCCCCACCCCCTTTTATGGTCTTTTGTGGGGCGTCAGATTGAATTTCTTCAACTTCCCTATTACTGCCAGTATCTCCTTGCGGTTCTGGATGCGTTCTCTGGGTGTGTGGAAGGATACCTCTGTCGGAGGGCATGTACTAGAACAATGGTTAAAATATTAGTCTGAGATGTCTTACCCAGGTCTGGTGCACCTGTTACTAACAGTGACCAAAATAAGTGAACAAAGATCTGCCAAGAGACTTGGTTCAAGTGGCCGGACACCATTCCACTTGTATTATTCAGTATGCAAAGCACTCCTACATTAAAACAGGGCTCAGTCCTTAGAAGATTGTATATGGGCAGACCATGAGGCTCGCTTCATCTTTACCTCTAAAATCTGCCGTTAGTCTGCATTTGACTGGTAATAAATTATTGGGGTATGTGAAGGCCTTCATTTCTTCTGTCAGTTTTGTTAATAACCAGGTCAAGGCAGCTGTGCCTAAAAAAATACTTGCAGCCAGGCAATTTTGTACTGTTGGAGATGCACCAGAGGAAGTCTGCTTTGTAAGGGGCCCCACCAGGTGGTGTTGGTCTCAAATTCTGCCATTAAGAGATAGGGGCAACCTATGTGGCTCCAGTTAACTCATTGCAAATGGGCTGCAGCACCATTTAGTTGAAGATAAAAATGACTGTTTTATGCATCCGAGTTATGTTCGTTTTTCTCCTGGTTTTTAATGTCCCTTAACACGCTCCTCTGAGCTGATGCCAAGTAATACTCTAACATGTTCAGTTCCTCGGAGAGAGCGGTGTGGCCATGGTACCAGAAAAGGTATATCCTGCACTGGCAACGGGGCACATGTAGGTTTATGAGAAAGTGGAGTGGATTGGTTACTAGGGTTTCTCCCAAAACCACGATGTGTCCCCAAGGGGTTCTTCCCCATCCTTGTGAAGCCCTCTATGGAAAGACAGAAGAAAGACAGACTGTCAAAGGCCATGATATACCTCTTGTTTATTAAAGTAAAATGTCTAACTTTCCCTATGTGCATGGGTGGTTCCTGCCTATATTAATTACTAAGGTGCTCATTCTCAGTTGTGAATGTCCAAAGAAACAAGCTGCTGTCCCAAACTACCCTAACCGACCCTACCACTAAAAGAAAACTAACTTAGGTCAGGAGAATGACTCCCTTCTCCTGTAGATACTGCTAGTACCAGTCTTTAATATACAATTTATAAGTAGTCTCTTGTGACTTTTTGTATTAGTCTCTTTAATGCCTTAAGAGGAATGTTGCACTCTCTTTCTTCACCTGGAATCTCTTTTGTCTCTCTCTTATTTGGTTTATACTTTTGGTAATCGACCTGTGTTTGTCCTAGTGAGGGAATATAGTTTTCCTGGGTCACTCTAGTTTGTAGCTGGTGTATGTCTGTAAGCTCAGAGCCCGGTCGTCTCTCTCCTTAATACTAGTGTGTTCTTTCCCAGGGTATTTTGTCCCACTGGTTTTCTCTCTTATTATTCAGTTTCTCATCAATGTTCTCTCTTGGTTTGCAATATTCGTATCGATTTGTTTGCTAAGTTTACTCTGTTTTATATCTTCTATTGTGACGAGTTGACTGTGTATTATAATGAATTTCTCTTGCTGTACAATCTTTGTATCCATTTAGTTTCAAAGCAAACTCTCTCATGTCTTCCACTGTGACGAGTTGGCTGTACAACATATTGATTCTCTGGAGTCTCCCCACATGTCCAGTTCGCCCAGTTATCTTCTTTCGTTGCAGTGAATGCTGTCGGAGGGTGTCGGTCCCGTGTTCTCTCCTCCTGCAGAATATCACAGATGCAGACTCCTCGCCAGCGTTTGCGTCTTTGCTCTCTCTCTCGCCTTCTTGCAGCACCGCTGTGCTTGACTGCACTGACAAACACCTGGTTCTGCTGGGTTGTTGGCGGTCTCAGCGACGTTCTTCGGATTGACGGTCCACCACAGATTTGTGTCTGTGGTCTCGTCACCACCTCTGCTTAGGCTCCCGCCCTGTCGGTTTCTCGCATCTCGGGTTGTCGTGGCTTTGGTGTCCCAAAAAGCAGCTGCATGAGAGTTTGAAACTCACAAGTTTCTTGCTTTCCTCTCTCATCTTGTGTTGTGCAGCTTGAGGCTTCCCACTACCTGCAAATATGATCCTCTCTCTCTTCTCCTGCTTCTCCCTCATTTCACTCTTTGAATCACGTTCTTTAACATGCTCGTCCCAGTAACATGGATGTCCTGATTTAAAGGGATAAAACCTTTTCTCCCAAGATATTGATATCCCATAGGAGTTTCTTTGTCACAGTCTTGATAATTCATATTTTCATGTGTTTCAACACATCACATGTAGGGCATGACACAACCAGCCTGAGGGAGTTCCTCATGGGAACAGGAGTCCTTGTCCCCTAAGGGGGAGTTTCTCCTGGTGCGGTCCCACTCGCCTCAACCCCTAGGGAGGCTATTGCTGATTACCTTTGTGCTTTAAACATTGAATCACAATTCACAAAACTGACCCCCAGCCCAAATGGTTTAGAACATGAATGTAACCTGAAATGTACCCTGAGCCATCCCATGTCTCAGACGTAGGAAGAAAAGAAATCCTGAAAACTATCTATTGGTACCACTACTTGATGAATACAATGGTGGTGGTGAGAGCAAGGGTGCAGGGCGACAATGAGAGCAGAAACACAGATAAAGTATCCCTGCCTCGTTGATTGTATTGTGTGGCTGCGCCGGGCGAGTGTAGTATAGAAGCTTAGAGTGTAGTGTTAGGAAACACTTATAACAATTCAATGGAGGTTGGCACTATATTGCTATTTACTAATTACTTTGACTTCGAGAAACAATACCAAGGTGGCATGGGTGTGTTCTAACACCACACATGCTTTATGTTACTATAAAACTGAGATAGACAATAGAACAAGTACTTTAATACAGTATCTGGTTTCACCTACATTTGAGGCCTCTGAGCTTATGAGAAACACACATATGCGTAGTCAGTTGCTGTGGTACACCACAGTGAGTAAGACATATAAATCAGGATTTCAGCATATTATTCTGGATACCACTCAGAAGAAGGAAAAGGGAAGTGGCCGATCGAACCTGAGATGGGGACAACACTGCCCTTGCAGCAACATGGACCAACGTGGGTTGTGTTGAAGGAGCACAAATTAGATGGCAGTTGGGCAGTGTGGAACAAGAAAAAAACGTATCTCTGGGGTCAACAACATCAATGCGAACACTGGGGTGCTGCATGCTATTTGGACTCTCAGCAAGCTCACAAGAGATGCCCTGATACAACTAATAAATGAAGTGATGTCCTCTGGATGAATGCTGCAATGGGACATTGCTTGTGAAGATGTGCAAGATTACCCAACGTCAGTGCTCCAGATAGGATTCTGAACTGGGAGTATTTTCTCCTTTTTTTTTTAGTAAAATATTGTAGGGAGTAAAAAAGTAAGTCCTATTCCATATGGGAGTATTTTATAAGCACGTAAAAGTATGGTTTGACTATAAAACAGAAATGTTTTGTAATAAATATTTATTTGCAGGTAGTTATTCTTGCACATTAAAAGATAAATGTTTACCTCTTGGGATCAGACAGTAACAATAGCAGATTCTTCCTGTAGCAGTACTGGTCCAAATATATCCATGGAGCTGTGTGTATGAAAGCCTGCGGACAAGGTTCTATGTGTCAGTTTCCTATTTTCTGTTGAGATTATTTATATTCCCTCATTTTCTTTCTGGGGACTATTAGCCAATTTGTAGGGAGTAAAGGTAGCTGATACGCCCCTTATCTGTAGGGCTGCCCGACGTAAAACATAACTGCTCAAGAATTGATTCAGGAATACCTGTAGACATGTGGCCCTGCAGAGACATCTGGCAGTACAGCAGATGGACCTGTGGACGTCGAGAGTGTGCCATGCCAGCAAAGGGGCCAGTGAAAGGAGTCAGGGTCCCCACCATCAGACTCATACCTGGCCCATGTGCTGGCTGTAACTGGGATACACCGAGAAGTGTGGGAAGTGTGACCACCTGGCAGTTCGGCCAGATATCTCACATCTGCCCTAGGGATATAACCTATGGCATATGATTAGGAATAGAATCAACCCCAGCTGCAATAGCTTATGCTATGAAAAGGTCAGGTATTATTGGCAGGATTTGTTGGGATGGAAAGGCAACTGGGATATCTGTCAGGCACACTCTTATTGCATCATGAGGATAAGTATGTATAATTGGTTTCAGTCCCTACATCAGATATACATTTTGTTCTGCAAATAGGAACTCAACAGTTTAATGTGTATTGGCCAGCAGTAGAAAGGAAATCAATAGGTCTCCATATAGAGTTTTTGAAGGGATGACTCAAAGTATTGCTGAGACGCTTCCAGAATTTAGAGAGTCTACATTTACAGAGTCTGATCCCAGCAACAGACTGATTAGTGTGTTACTTTTCAATATTTATAAGTTACAATACTTGTATGTACTTGGCCATCAATCTTCAGCCTTTACTTCTTCACTAGAATAACAATCTAAGCACATATATACTTCATTCAATCTCATTTTAAACTTTCATTAGCAGATGCAGTTCTTTCTGAGGGCATGTGACTCCTATCTCTTTAATTGGAGAAGAAAATACTTTTATAGGTCATGGATAGAACTATGTCGAGCGGATATGGAGGACTGTGTTGACGTCTATGGTCCATTTCTTGCTGCACCACCGGCAGCATTAGAATACCTGCCAGTAATAAAAAGAAAATAGTTATACATACAGTTATGGGGATTTACAGTTGTAAAGAGACTTCATTGCTGTGCTGGGATTTGGCCCTTACATACAACTGGTACTGAATGCCTGTACCCTGATTGGCTAGAAGGATCATGTGATTGGCAGGCTCAGTGGCAGAGAGGCTTTGCAGTTCTGCCATCCTGGAAGTCTAAGTAGAGTGGCCACCATTTTGGGCACATTCCCAAATGTTCTTTCTGTTGGCTGAGCTTCAATTGCTGCTCTCTGTCTGTTTGTTGTTGGAAGGTTTCCTCAATTTGGAGCTTGACCCCTGTACAGCACAGTTGAGTGTGTGGGTGTGCTGATCATTTCCTTTGATCAGTTTGAAGACTGAAAACCGACTTCTTGATGTTGTTCGAAGAGGCTATTTCTCCCATCAGTTCCAATGAAAGGAGGGGCAGCAGGATTCTCTTGCCATCAGCTGTAATATCCTGTGCTAGCATGGGTGAGGGCTGCACCTTCTTCCTGCACCTTCTTCTGCCACTCTGGGTATTAAGTGGAAGAGGTGTGCGAGTTTCCAATGGACATCCCCCTGTGTGTTACCTAGATCTTCCACATAGGTTTCCAAATCTAACTGTTTTTCCATATTCTGTATTTTTTTTGAGAGAGAAGAGAGGGGTTATGGGAGATGTAGTTAAACCCTAGACTGGTCTGTTAACAAGGTCAGCATAACCTGGACTTGAAACCTGTTCTTCCATGCCCCCCGCCCCCCGACTTTAGAGAGCCAGCTATGGTACCTTAATAGTCCTTCCATCCCAATACATAGCTAACTCTTTTGGATCTAGTCCATTGTCTTTCCTCTGACCACGAGGGGAATTCTGGGAGGTGTCATCTATGAATGTTGGATTTCCCAATTTAGGCAATGGTGATGTGGCTAGGAGATATAACCCTCTGGGTTACAGTGGCTTGCTTGGACCTGGGGATGCCATGCCAAGGTCCATGTGACGAGGACCATGAGGTCACTTGAACACAGTACGGAATGTGCGTTTATTTTGGCTTGTGGGAGACTCAATGTAAAGACACACTGGAATTCGCCTGATATAATAAAATCATTCCTGAATATTTCTTGCTAGAAGTTCAGGAGAAGAGGTAGAAAGAGGGTGGGGAGGTGGAAAGAGGGTGGGGACATTCCCGAAGTACTGGAATTGATGCATTCATCCGGATTGTCAATCTCTCCTCTTATTACTTACAGCATTGTAATCTGGCTACACTAGGTATCACTTTGACACACCTATGAGACAAAACCTAAAAAGATATTTACCTCAAAAGTGGTTCCTACTACATGGCCATAACTAAGGCCAAGTACAATGGCATCTAGAAAAATTTAGAACGGCTGTTGGGGGCCAGGGTCAACTGCTCTCCTGAACACCAGTGAAGACCTGCTCTCTAACCTTGACTCCAGCTCTCCCTCTGTCCTCATCCTCCTTGAACTTTCCTCTGCTTTCGACACGGTCAATCACTCCACCCAGATCAACCGACTCTGTGTGAACCTGGGCATCACAGATCAGGCCCTAGCGTGGCTGACCTCCTTCCTCCTTGACCGTCCCTCCAAGGTCCAACTTGGGTCCTTCCTCGCCACCACCCCTCTCTCAAAATGAAGTTTGCCTTAGGGCTTCATCCTCTTACCCTGGCTCTTCAATGTCTATCTGGCCCCTTTGGCCCATTTGATATCCACCTTCTCTCCTAACTTACAGTGTTATGCGGATGACACTCTGCTCTCTTTCAGGCTTCCCTCAGCGTTCTCTCCTCCCTCATTCCCGACTGTCTATCCGCGCCTCCAACAATCTTTGCCTTAATGCCAGTAAGACAGAGATCCTTCTCCTTTCGCGGGACCCGGAGCCGGTATGTCCCCGTTCCCATTTGAACCCTCATAGGGCTCAATGGGAATGGGGAGGATGGTAGCAGCGGTACCATTCATAACGGTACCGTTGCTACCATCCTGGTCTGCTTGCGGGTGCCACTCTGCATGACCAGGCGTCCAGAGCGGCACCCGCAAGCAAACTCGTAATGTTGCGGCATGGCAACAATGGCGCCAGTAGCACTACCGGCGCCGTTGTTTCCTTACCGCAAGGAAGCCCATTGTGTTTCATTTTATGGAAACACACAAAACGTAAATATTCAAAAACAAAAAAAGGAGAACGTGATGTGTTATAAAAATATATAATAATACATAGTTTCATAAAGCTTCATTATAGATAAATCACACTCACCCTCCCCATTTATAAAACACGCGCGCATCGGGCTTTCCTGCACATAACCATGCCAATGGTTAACTTATTAACGCAGCAGCCATATTATTAGGTACAATTAACACACTAATTATGGGAAATTAGGTTTTTAATTTCCACACACCTGATGTCTGTGATATTGCACTAATCTTGATGAATGACTGCAGTGTATAACATATTTATAATAATCAAGTAATGGATCTTCTCACGGGCTGCAAACACTACACTTTAAATCGGATAATTGTAAACTACAACGGCTCTCCGTTGTTAAGCATTTGATGTGAACTTCTTCACGTATACAACCGTTCTTGTACATTCTAGTTTACTGAGTTGCACCATCCATGAAGATAATTTACTAACGTCAGATGGGTCGCTTAACCAGACCTGCCTCTCAGCTTTCCATCCGTACAGCCTGAGTAAAGACGTAAAGCAGCACCATTGCCTGCCTTTACAGCAGCGGAATCTATTACTTACTAAACGGTTTGCAGCAATGCACACTAGGATCTGATGGAAAGAAGGACTCGACACAGAGAAGGTTTCCAATTGAAAAGTCTTTCCCTGTCAACCCCGGAGGAATAGGGTAGGCAAGGACAAAAAGTGTTCTATGCCTTTATTAACGATAACGCTCACTGAGCTGTGAATAACTGAAAAAAGGAGGAAGATTATTAAGTTACTTTCCAAATCTATCCATCCATCACCAAGAAACAGGTTTCAAAATGATGGATCGTCTCACCTCAGCACTGTTTAAGACGCTCTCCTCAAGGGGAAAAACAAATGGCAACGTAAACATATTCGAGCCCTCTAAATGAAGCTTTCCTATGTCACCATGTTGGGTTTCCAATCGTACATATGTGAAAAAAAATGCATAGCAATTAACTGGGATTTCAGGTGGTAACAGCACTCTACCGTCTACCGTGCTCGAGTTGCAGAATACCCCAACAATGAGTAACGTCAACAAACACTTTCGTCTGTAGTAAAACAACAGCAACGATGTTTCTGATGTGCAAATATATGCGGGGAAGCTGCGATGGATTTACGGAATGAATGCCATGGCAACATGCTCAAAGTTATGTTTAAAAATTCAGATCTAAGTTCTGTTGATACACCCAACATGAGTGGCCAACGGTACGATGACGCACACTTTAATGATTTCCGGTCTGAGGGGCAAGATGACATGGTGCTCGCCTCCGCCAAATAAAAACAAAAAGGGCTTTTGTGTAAGCATAACAAAGGCACTTGCCAGGCACAGCCGTACTGTTATTAACCGCCCATTAACGGTAGCAGGTGAAAAATGATGCGAGTACCTCAGCATCCAATAGCAGTGCCTGGCAAATGCCTAATAATTATTCACAAGCCAAAATTGTTGGCTTTGCCAATGCTTGATTTTAACAGTCCTTTGGCGAAGGACACACACAGTGCTTCTAAACCAAGAGGCTGAAGGCAGACCTGGAAAGATTTTTTTTTTTTTACAACAGTAGGAGCTTTACAACTCCAATTAAGACATTTGGCATCATTACGAGTTTGGCAGTAAAAATCTGTCATTACCGACATGCCGGTATGAACGTGTCCGCGCAGTGCTTACCCCGCAAACAACGTCCGATTATGAGTCTGCGTGCACGCGCGTCCCGGCATGCCAGTAACGGATGCGCCGCTATGCCGGTAACGTCCCCCTCCCCCCAATTAGTGGCATCAAGAAATGCTCAGATACCTCCCCCGCCATCGTTGTGTCCCAAAATAACTGTACCGTCATTACCGGTACCGTCATTACCGGCAACTTCATTGCCGGCACTGGAAGTAACATCATTGCGCCGGAACGGGAAATGTAGTGGTGGCCAACTTTAAAAACACAATCCATTGCAAATCCTCGGCAGACGGGACCTGTCCACCAGAATTCCCAATCCCTGCTGGAAGACAATGGAAAAAGTGACCAAGAAAGGCACTTCTCGCATGCGCAAACCACGCTTCAGCGATAATGAGCTGAACATGCTCTCAGGCACGCTTGTGGAGCAGGGTGATATTGTTTTCTGTGTGGACCTGCGGCGTCCAGCACAGTTGCGCCAAAAACAAGTTTGGGAGGACTTTCCAAGGAAGGTCAGTGCGATGGGGACTACTACACGCACCGTAAAGGACTGTAGGAAAAGATGGGACGACCTGCGCCTGCGAGTCCGTAACATACCGTCAGCCAACCGCAGCCAGGGGCAGGCAACAGGCGGCGGTCCAAACTCCCCAAACAAGTTGTCCCGGTGCAGCTCCATCATGGACATTGAGGTCATTGAAGGAGTAGGAGGAGCAGAGTATGGAGTCCTAGCATCGCATGATGACGGTGAGTGACCCTTTGGCACTACATAAGTCCCACACACCCCTGACATCCCAAGTACAAAGTTGGCCACCAAATGTGAATCTGATGAGAGCAAATACATGGTCCATCATGCACACATACACACATCCCTGTTGAGATGCTGGCCCCACCACTGTCACATCAAAAGGCATGCTGCATGCCTCTCCAATACCTAATACATCCCTAAAACACAATCAAACAGCACATGTCACATAGCATGCAAGCCACAACACACCTGTAGGCCTCACAACAGACACCATGGAAAACATGTCTGCACCTGAGGGATGCCAATACAATCCCCCCCAATCTTGCAAGCACCATGTCCGCCACTCCAACAAGCACATAACGAAGCACATGGGCCAAACTGTACCAACACCACTGCATGCAGGATGCATGTCCCCCCATCATTGATGCCATGCCTTTCTATCCCCCACAGGCACAAATACTGACAGCAACGGGGATGATACAGCGGCACAGCAAACAACACCTGCAAGAAAGGCCAGGGGTCAGGACGATGGCAGCAGGCCATCCACGTCCAGGGGTGTAAGGATGAGCAAAGGGGTGCCCAAACGGCTGCACTGCCCCTAACACAGGTCGAGCAGCCACCTGTCGCCATGGAGCACCAGTCCGGAGGCACCCGTGCCGGCAAGGCACACCTGCATGAAGATGTTGCGGGCAGGAAGCCTGCCCACATGCATGCATCGGCCCCCAAGGAGACACACATTGCCGGGGATGAGACCATATCAGTGGCAAGCGACCATGACGACACGCAGTCGGCAGCCACAAGTTCTGTGGGTGAGGCTGCAGCATCTGCACAACACAGTGCCAACGAGAACCCGAACGCAGGTGGCAGCATGCCGGGGGATGGTGTACACACTCCCAGCCCGCAGGACACAACACATGGTTCCCTTGTGCATGAGCCTGAAGCTCACTTCAGCCCGGAGGAGAGGTCTCCACCAGAGGACAGGCCTGTGTTGCGCATGTCCCCACCAGCAATGGAACCATCCCGAACCACCTCAATCCGGGACATGGATGGACAGATGTCGCGAATGGAGGCCCGCCAAAAGTCAATGCATTACATGATTAAATAATATGTGTCTGATGGGGAGGCAACACGCATGACCATCTGAGAGAACACTGTGGCCATCATCCGGGCTGTAAACTGTACAGCAAAGCGGGTCCATGAGGGCTTTGCATCCGTAGCACAAATACTGGAACGCATGGCCAACAGCATGGAGCAACGGCGTCCTGCGGCTTCCAAGCCACAACCATCCACATCCACGACAACCAGGCCAGCAAGCTGAACCCAAGCAAGCCCTGTGCGCAGGTCCCAGCGCACTAAACGCCGTCCGGACATGCAACCCCTTCCATCAAAAAGGGGGCGGCAATAGGAGGGGAACCTTGGACGTGCTGCTCGTCAGTCCATTTGGACACATTTTGAGCTCTTGGTTTGTGGGGGTGTTGGGGGTTGGGGAGGTGGTGTGTGGGGGTGTTGGGGGGAGGCGGATATGGTGTGTCAGGGTGTTGGGGGTGGAGGGAGGGATCGAGTTAGATGTTACGCAGGTGGAGGGTTCATTCATGTACAAATTTATATCAGTTCAATACACCTGTTGTGTTAAAATCACATGACTGGAAATTGCTTCTTGGGCGTGTGTCAATTTATTGCATGACAGTGTACTGTGCCCAATCGCAGTGCCCAAAGTCCACCAATCCCATTGCCCAAACTCTCTCTTCATCCCAGTGCCTCAGAAATAATGGGTGATCACAGATTGGCGCACAACGCGTCCATCAGTGCATCGCGACCAGGCCGTTGTGCAACATCTTCTACTTCATCACCTTCATCCTCACCCGGTGGTGGCTGCTCCAGGTCAGGTGGCAGGGGTATGTTGCGCCGGATGCAAATGTTGTGCAGCATGGCACATACCGAAATGATCTTGCCCACCTTCTCAGGCCCGTAAATGAGTGCGCCACCCGACCTACTGAGGCAGCAAAACTGTGCCTTCAACAGGCCAAAGGTCTGCTCAATGACCACACGAGTGCATGTATGTGAACGATGGTAGTCCTCTTCGTGCCTGTTCTGTGGATTCCTGACAGGGGTGAAGAGCCACGGCTTCAGGGGATAGCCAGCATCACCTGCATGGGAGCACAATGAGGTATGTGTGAGGGTATTTCTTCAATTCCATTTGTGCTTAGCCTGTACATTGTTCATGCTCATATGCAGTGTATCCTCAATGGCAGCTATTGACTGCACATCTGCACAACTATCTGCCCTGTACACAACTTTGCACTCCATGGTGTTGGTCTTGGGTGATGTACAGGACTTAGGGGCCTTGACATTGGAATCACCACTCATCCAGATGGAGTGAAAAGGTCCATGATGTTCTCAAATGTGAGGATTGTGTGGCAGGGGATGAGACCAAATGCATGTTGGGCAATGTTTGATGCATTAGGCTGATGGGCAACATGATACAGGTTGTTCAGATTATCATGCTTTTGGATAATTGATGACGTCATGCACATGTCCCTCGACATCTTCAGAAATGTCATAATGGCACAATGTGATTGTTGTAAAGGTCCGCCAGTGTAGGGATGCATTCCTTGGATGATGCAGGGTGTCGACTTGCATGCTGGTACTCATGTACTGTGGGTGATTCTTGCACCAGTCGCACCCATGTAGGTGTTGTTCACTACTTGATGGGTTCAATTTTAAGCATCCTTGTCACATGTGATTTTCCCATTAGCATTCATATGCACATGTTGCCATGGTGTTATGCAGTGTTACTGTCGGAGAGGGGCAGTGACAGGGAATTTCCGGAGTGGGTATTCATACTGCACACTCATGGATGCATGACCTGCGAGGTGCTTCGATGTGGTAATGTGTATTCAGCTTTGTGACTGCATGATGTTGCATTGTGGTGCTGTGGGTACGGTCAGATGATGTCCAGTGGAGCCCCTCTCCGACAGTGCCTTGATTGTGAGTATTTCATTTACACATTGGTGTGCGGCCAGAGTATGCCGGCCTCCATTGTCAGTGTCATCCATCATATTTGAATGGTTATGGGCACAGTGTTTGCCAGCATTGACATTGTCCAGACACCCCAATGAGAACACACCCATGGCCCAGAGGGCAGACAGGTTGCATATGCATGTACCCCCCACCCCCCAAATACACTCCCATGGCCCAGAGGGCAGACAGGTTGCATATGCATGTACTCCCCCACCCAAAATACACTCCCATGGTCCAGAGGGCAGACAGGTTGCATATGCATGTACCCCCCATCCCCAAAATACACTCCCATGGCCCAGTGAGCAGACTCACCCAGCAGCCAGGCACGTCGGGCAGCATGTGGTTGCATATAGCGGGGTAGCGAGGAGTTTCGCAGCACCATTGCATCATGCGTGGATCTTGGTAATCTAGCACAGCAATGTGTTATCTTGCTGGCATCACACACCATCTGCACATTGATGGAGTGGTATAACTTCCGATTGTGGTACACCACCTCCACGGCATGCGGGACTAACAACTCCACGTGGATGCAGTCGAGGGCACCAATGACATTGGGCATGCCTGCCATTGCATGAAATACAGTTTTGGTGTCATTCACCTCCTGTGCCTTTCGTGGTAGGGCTATGTAGGCACTTGCGTGCTTTAGGAGTGCATCCAGCACTTGGTTTAGCACACCAGAAAAATATGGTTGCGAGATGCGATGCAGCTGCCCCACTGTAAGCTGCAGATATTGATCAGGCTGACCAAGTCTTCATGTATTAGATCAACTATAGTGGTGATGGTGTCCCTGTCCAGGCGGTACACGGTGTGGATCTGTGCTGGGGTTAAGTTGAGTGGACTGGCCGTTATGCGCTGGATTAGTGGCTGTCTGCAGGGAACCACTGCCTGCACTGGTGGGATTTGCTGGGCCTGTCTCACCCTCCTTCTCCTTCTGCGTCTCCTCTGTAACCCCTGGTGTACTGCCTGCTCAAGGAGTAGCAGTGAATGCATGTCCTCCAGCTCCAGTATGGCAACTGCAAGTGGAATCATTTTGGACTTGGAAGGGGTGTGGTGAGTGGGTGTGCTCCTTTTGTGCAGGGCCAGGCTCCATTGCCTCCACCTGTGCTGATTGTGTGCGCCTGTGGCAGATGGATTCACAGCAGTTTGCTATTAACAGGTGATCCACGATGCCAGTGTTGCCGGCATCATGGTGGCCCTTATTACCGGCATCTGGATGCCGGTATGTGCATGTCCGTGCGACTTGTGATGTCCTCAACCTTGCGGCATGCCAGTGCAGGTCACGATAGGCCGGTCTGGTAAATGATGCCGGTAATGCGTACCAGTATTGTTATTACCGGACCGGCAACCTTGTAATGAGACCCATTAACTCTCAAAAGACTGCTTTGAAAAAACACTGACGGGCACAATGGTAAAGCTTGATTAAAGTGAGTTGAAAGAGCTCCCAAGAGGAGGGAGGGAGGGGAAACCGGGTGGGAATGACCATAGCAATTAGCATGGCCATCGGCAGTCAATGGGTGGGCACATAACCAAACAACCTGACTGTTTCCCTCCTCATACGCCATTCCTCCCCATCTGTACTCTAATGCAATAGTTTCACCTTATAGGTGTCCCAAGCAACACCTAATAGCCCAAACTAAAAAAGCACTGGTTTTGGGCTGTTAACCAGAATTACATTTCCTGGTGCAGATAGAGGTGCCATGAGCCCTTTCCACTCCACTCCCTAACCCCATGCACAGCGTGTGTCCTCTCTCTCCACCTTTACAGTGTATTTAACTGACAACTGTATTTAACTGAAACAGTGGATCGACATTATTTGCAAAGTATGTAAAAGTGATAGACTGAGACAGAGGCTGAGATTCCCGATGGCAATTACAAAGCATGTGTATGGGGAAAAAGTAAATATTTTCCAAACGTGTTAAACACTTATGCATGAGATGAGACCAGAGACCGTAATAAAGTTTTCATTAAAATTAAAAGCCGCTTAATAAACATGTTAAGCTGCATTTTGCAAGCTCGAAAGAACACAGTTTATTTCTAGTATGTCTGGTTTTATAGGAAAATCTCAATATTAGTTTGAGTATTTCACCTTACATTCCTCAATGCGAATTTGTATACACCATGGGACAAATACTACAATGTTGCACTCTTGAAAAAAGGTACACAATGTATTTCCCCGAGCCAATAACACCACTTGGTCAATAATTGGACAACTATAGAGTATTCATAATTCATATTGCGGAATTAAAGCCGACACCCATCAACATTATATCTAAAATGACAATTTTCCAAACATTACATATATTTATTCCTATAGTTTAGAAATTAGCATAGTTTAGTATTCCTAACAAAATCAATGGAGCAGAAATGGGTTTTGAAATAGGAGCAGCATTCTGTCAAATCTATTTTAAAACGCTGGCTGTTCCTAGTCATTCTTGTGTTTTCACCAGGTATAAATTGTTAGTCTGCTTTTATGCAGAGTAGATTTAGAAAGCAAGGTTGTGACTTACAAATGTCTTTGAATCATTCACATAAATATGCATGCATGCCATTTATAACAGTAGCCTTGATGAGAACACGGGGTGTAACTGGCTGCTGGAGGCGGTTAAGCGGTTTACGTTAAAACAGAATGTCGAACGATGGCTAGAAATCACAGGACAGGTGACACCTTATTCTGATAACCTGGCGATAAAAGCTTTATAATATGATGAATTAGCAACTGTTAGTACTTGGCTATAGAGAGTAAACAAAAATGCGCGGGCGAATGTTCAAGATCCAAAGGGAAAACAATACATCGTACGTCTGGAGACATCAGAAATTAGTTTGCAATACTTTGGAAATCAGATTTTAGTTATAAATAAACAAGCTAGCCTAAAAAAACATGGCTTTCAGCATCTGTCCATGAAGCAAGTTCAAAGGGGATCCAGGTGTAGAAAGAAGTCCATCCCTACACGCATTCACTGTACACTGAAACGTAAAAGCTAAAACCAAAAATAAATTAGAACATATGCAAAATTAAGGCAATAGCAACTCAGTTGGAAGGACAACCCAGTTGGGTTCATAGCGCTGCCAGCAACTGTGACTAAAACCTGTGGTTGCTAATGCAGTTAAACACACAACTCAGTGTGAGCTTCTCAGTCACTCTACCCAGATTGGCGGTAGTGCATTTTCAGTGTGCATTTATGAAGCTGTGATGAAAACTGAAAAGGACTACAAGTGAAATGGTCCGACAACAGAGAAGTAGAAATGGCAAAGGGTACGTTTTGTGTTTTAAAAAAATGCTTTAGGGCATGCTTTTGTCCCCCGCTGGTGCAAAACGTGTTGGTGGTTGGGTGGGAGTGAAAGTAAAAAGCCATGGTGGTGAAGGTGTGCAGCATTCAGGCTGCTCTGGACACAGGAGTTCACCAGATAATAAAGACAGCATCCCCTGCAGCCCGATAGGCTGGGTGCCTTAAACCGGGTACCAATGATGAAAGATACCCCTAAGCACAGACACAAATTGGGTATCATTTACATCTATTCAATTATAACACATTTTTTTTAAAACGTAGCTATTTACCCTCAACTCCCAATGGGCACAAGATTGATGAAGTTCTTAAGCAATTTCTCAAGGGATGGATTTTTCAGTTCTAGTCTTGCAGAATGTCACACTTTGGACGAGGTACTGCTTGTAATTTACAGTTTTTGTTGATCCTATGACATGAGGTATATCTTTTTAAACCATTATCCCATTTTCGTTCACTCAGTGATTGGCCTTACTCCACATACCATTTCTTGTTGAGCTCCTCCATTTCTATTCTAGTCTTACTCGTCGTTTTCCTATGCGCCCAGGTAGCATTTTATTTGCCACATAGAATGAATGCATAATATCTGGTGTGGCGTGGCCTTTGTGAAGGAATAGCAAGAGCTGAAGATTTATCAGAGATATCTAGAGCATGCTGTAGTGAGGTCTATCAGACTCCCCAAGGTTTAGTACAGACTCAACCTCCTTAAATGCTTTGAACATGTGAGCAAGCAGATATCAATAATGCCTGGAGCGGAGGGCAGTACTGGGTGGTAATGGCCTGTCACTTGAATTGACAGGGTGGTCGGCTGCCCTCACCCCACCCAGTCCAAGATTATTGCCATTAGAACCCTAGAGAACTCCATGGGTGACATTTGTTTTTTTTATAGAAAAAAAAGAAACATGAAGTGCACCAGAGGACTTTCTCTTCCACAACAAATGTCACGGAAATAAGAAAGAAAGTTCTCAAGTTAACCCTTTTTGATTTCCATGGTGGTTGCAAAGAGATGCAATGTCAATAAAAAGTGCAGCAGACGACGTGCAGTGTGAAATGAGAAGACGGGAGCCTGTCAGAGTAGCCAACAACTTGCTTAGAATGCAGGTTTATAATGAGGGATTCAGCTCATGTTCTGAGAAACCTTATTGGCTGCTCAGCATTTCACTGGAGCAAATGGAGCAGCTTAAAACAATCGTACTTCCAATGTCTAGCTTTGAGGTTCTATGTGTTTGCACCAAAGCACAACAACTCGAATGGTGAGTCTGTAGGAGAATACCAAAGGCAAATGAAGACTACCTAAATTCAAAGTGAGAGGTGCCGGAACAGTTACTTTCCCTGCATCAATTAGGTAATAATTGTACCATTGCTATGAATAGGGTGTACCTGTGGGATGCAGGCTGTCACTTGTGCAACTAAGAGACAGAACCCAAACCATGGTGCAGACTTTGTCACAAACTAAACCATCACAGGAACAAAATTGGCCCTTGCGAACATTTCACCGAAACACTGGATTTTTTACCAACAAAGAGAAAACAGCAGATGCAGGAAGGGCCATTTGAAAATGGAACTCCATCTCTAAAAGTGCTAAGAGGCCTGCCGCCTGAGTGGGTCAGAAATCGGATGAAGCTAGTACGAGGACGCAGCCAGTGCTACAGAGAAGTTCATTTTAAAATTACAAAAGTCGGGGGCGTGGATAGCCGCAGAACATGACAGACGGTTCCTCATGAGCTCCAAGGTACATAGGTTGTGTGGACCTCCTAAATCCCTTAAGGATGGCTTGCTGAACGCACAGACAGTGAGCCCCCTAGTCACATTCGAGTTCTAGTCTTCGTCAGCTGGAATTCTCACTGCTTGAACTTCTGAGAGGCCAAACATGGACCCTGCGTCAGCCGGCTTTGCTGAACAAAGATGGTGGTCGGAATAGTGAGGCCCCGATGGCCGGGAGAGGAAGCCGCTGATCTATCTGGGATACACTGCTTGTGTGCCGGAGAAGCAATCTAGGAGTTGGCTCCCTGGAAACCATTCGCCAGTGCAGTGGCTGGCTCGAAGGAGAGTGAGTGCAAACCAGCCGCGAGCGTGTCAGGGCACGGCTAAGTGCGCCCGGAGAGGATCGCTGGAGCCTAGGACTTTACAGCCGCGACTCCAGGCAGTTTCTTTCGGTGCGATGGAGAAAGCAGGAGCGGCGTCTGCGTTGCACACTATAGAGGGTTTGCAGCGCCCCCAGTGCTATTCACGCCTAGCGTACACTGCCATTTTACATCAGCTGGATTACAGTGATGTCTGGAGAGAGAGAAGGAGGGGCAACCATCAGGAGTCAGCAAGGAAGATGTGAGACATGCGCTATTGGTGTGGGTATCCACCGCAAACTGGCTTCTAACCTGTGCCTTACCTTGCTCACATCAGCAGTCAATGCCACAATTCAGGGTATTACAACCTTCCAATAAGGGGGCACTGTGGCATCTATACAATACATTTGATGTCTAAGAAAGGGAGAGGATTGGTCCAGATAGACTATTTAGGATCCCTAAGGCGAAGGAGGTTGAAAAGTGGGAAGGGGACTACAAAAATGGCAACAGGGAAAGATAAAAAGAAGGAGAAAAACACGGATTCTGATTTCTTTGCACCTTGCAGTTTGACTGGCCGGGAGCAGGGTCAAGAAGGGTCCAGACCGTCCTCCCCTACATGAGATCCGGTGACTGCTGCACTGGGGCAGATTGAAAAATCCATAACAAGACTAGAGAGCAAATTCAACAAGATGGCTGAGAAGGTAGCATAGCTAGAATCTCGAACCTCTACCCTTGAGCAGTGGACCAATGAAGTGGACTAACGATGTGCACAGATGCTCCCAGTGGTGCAATAGCTAGGAAAGGACCTGGAAGGTACAATTAGGGGAAACCATCGTTAGTCCACTTCATTGGAAACCGAGTCATGGAATGCTGACTGGAGCACTTAGAGAATTCAATCCGTGCAAAACAAATCCGGGTCATAGGGCTCCACCCTGGCGCAGAGAGTGACGATCCAGTGGCTTTTGCCTCTACTTGGATACCACTGTACCACAACTCCCCGACTTGAAAATAGAGGATGACCCTTTAGATGCCGATAAGTGTTATCGAATTAAGACTGCCCCTGGGAAGGAGTCGCTGCTAGCAGGACCGACACTCATTAAACTTTCAGACGAGCGTGATAGAGAGAATTTTATGAGCAGCAAAATCTAAGGGGAATCTTAAATATGACCAGCAGAGGATTTTCTTTTTTCCGGACTTGGTGGCCGCGACAGAGAAAAGAAGAAAGAGGCTGAATGTCCTCAAGAAATCGTTCCTAGCTCGAGGAAAAAAGGTAGGATTGCTGAGACCGGCTAAATTAGGAGTGACTTGGAAAGAAAAGTAATACATTTTGCTGGAAGGTGAAAGAGCAGAGGATCTTTTGAAATCGATTCCTGAAGTGGGACCTAGAGATGGCGACAAAACATGACTTCAATGGCTGTTGGTTGAAATTTTGCAGGGAGACAAATCAGTTGTCTCCGCCCTCAACGTATTGTTGTTCTGAGTTAGTTTCTTCATTGGCACCTACCTAGTATTATGTTTGTTCAGCTATTGGGGAAAGTAATGCAGTGGGGATGCCTAGCTTTATGAGTGGTGAGGCTAGACCTACAGCTGTTTGGGAGGGAGGGGATGGCTTATTTTGGGGAGGTAAACGGCACATCCAAGGTGCCCATGCATGGCTACATTGAGCTGAGTGGGAGAAAAAACAAGGACAGAAAGGAGGTGGAAAAAGAAAAAATGGGAAAGGAGATGTCTAACCTTGTTGGTGTATGCGCTAGAAGTATTCTAGTGGGCCTCGAAGCAGTGGTGGATTGCCCACTGCCTGGTGGTAAAAGTAGAGGTTGGGAGCACCGAGGAAAATCCCGAAAATTAGGGCTCAGCAGGAATGTGCAGCATTGAGTTTATCTTTCGAACGCCGAGTTAGGATATCTTGCGGCCTGAAAATCGGGAACAATTTCGTTGCTTTAATTTTCTTTATATTTTTTTGTTGCAGCTAGTCTTTTCCTTTGATGTATTCAAGGGCTATGTAATGACGGAACGTTCAGATGTATAGCTCATACTGAGCCCCCCATGATAATGAGGACTTTCAGGGTGCCTCAAAACGGGTGTGGATGTGCAAGACAGCTTGTCTGTATACAGTGTTGAGACCTCCCAAGTTTTGCTTTTTGTAATGTTTTACAAGACAAACAGAAATAAAAAGAAATATAAAATTACAAAAGTGAAGTGATGGGATGTTGACAGTTATTCCGATTGACACCTTTTTGCAGTTTCCTTCCTATACATCAAGGCAAGACAAAAGGGAACATGCTGTATTCAAAGTTTCCACCAATACAACATTTGATTTATTTCTACAGCCACTGTCAGATCATTGTACAACGTTATTATAATGAGGTGGTGTTTATGAAGGGAAAAGGCAATGTTTTATTTTTGAATGGAGTTTAACAACAGTTGCTATCCATCTCAGCCCTGTTAGGGCTGTTTAAATTTGACCAAAGTTCACCTAAGAGCAAACTAGACCTCACCATTGGAAACAACTTTTAAAGAGGATTCCAAGTTAAAATACCAATAACGTGAGATTTGCAGTGTGAGTGGATATTAGCTTCGGCCGGTTTAAGTCTGTTAGTTTTTTATTGCTGAGCCTCAAAAGGAATTTCTTCTCCATTAAAAATGGCACCTTTGAACTCTGTCTCGCAATTAATTCAGTCATCTTCTAGGACTACTATAGAAGACAAAAGAGTACTTGCCATCTCATTTAAAACAATCATTGCCTGAAGTAATTACCAAGAATGGCTCACATTAGACACAGTGCTGATTATTTGCTGTTACATTTTATATACAGAAACGAATTTTGCCCATCGTTCTGTAACAATATGACTTGGAGAAGAAGTGACGTGTACATTGTTAGCGAGATGATCTCCTTTATGTAATCAATGCAATCCTAAAGTGAGACAAAACATATAACATTAGTAACCATAACTTTACAGAAGTGATGAAGTGCAGTTTGGCAGGAGACTCATGTGTGTGAGGACACTATTCGACTGCTCCAGATTTGTGTTGGGAAGCCCTTGCATTCCTTATTAATGAACTGGGAAGCGTGCAAGTATCTCCATGCTACATTGATCTTCGCTGAAGCAGACAGAACTACTGGTTTTCATTAGTCTACCTAAGTGTTAGGGATAATTCTCTTATAAGGCTAATTTCACAAACCTAGTGAGTCCCCCAGCAGCTTTGCTGGATTTTTGAAGTGCAGTTTTGGAGTACAGAGAGGTACAGGTGAGAGTCTATTGGGCCCCTGTGATAAATCTATTTGCATGTACAGGCTAAGAAGCAAGGATAAAGCTCTAATGAATACTAATTTTGCCTAGCGCCTTGCTGAACTATTAGATATTGTAAGGACATTGCCTCTTCCCTACCTACTTCTATTGATGACATTTTACCTTCTACCAGTGGGTTGAAAAATAAAATAAAGGATGCTGATGAGACGAAAAAATTACTTTTATTTTTGAAACTGTGAGTAGAAATGCAGTGACTCAAGAGACTGAGGACTTTAGTGTTCATGGTGGCGATTTGCAGTTAAATGGAGTAACTGACACAGAGCTTCTTGATATCAAATCTCGGGATTGGAAAGTGACTGATTTATAGACACTCCAATATTTAAGAAATTGGATACATTGGACTCCTATAGAGACGGTTCAGAAACAGAGACTTCACAAAGGAGGAGTTTAACCTCTATGTTGCGACCATCTCACGGTGGTGATTTAAATGCATCTGCAATCATAGTGAACTGTGTTTTGACAGAATGTGTTGCCTTGTACGAGAAAATACGTGAGGAGGTGACTCATAACTCTGAACTATTGAAGGAGATGACGATAATTGAGGTATTGAATGCTGAAACAAAATCATGTAGCACAGGATGGGTGCTCTACTGGTTTGAATAATACTCCTTCTGTCCTTAGAGTAGTAGATACAGTGGGTACACTGGTTAATACAGCTAATAACACCACACAATTACCCACAATTGAAGAGGAGCCATTGCGCGGGTAGGGGAGGAGAGATACTCTTTGCTCTGAGACTCTGCTGAGGTTATTTGAAGATGTTTATGCAATACATTATCATCATAAGGATATATTGGCCAACTCTAAAATAGATGTGGAAAGAGGGGGCGGGAGTAAATAACTATTTGAACGTATAGCTGAAAACCCCACCCGTGGTGATTGATATTACAAATGCACAAACAGGTGTTAATAATTATATGAAGCAGCCTACAGGGGTTGCTAAATTGCCATGCAAACAGATAAAAAGACAAAAAAACATGAAAAGAAGGACAATGAATTGCTATTCTAGGAAAATCCTTAATTCCTTAGAAATATAAATGTGAAAACATAAATCATGACTTTAAAGAGGGAAACCAGCAGTTTAGTACCAAAGAAACACTTACAGAATGCGATGTGGGCCATCTGGTGGAAAAGCTGGGTGATAAATTACAAGCAGAATTAGCAATTATACATCAAGGCCAGTATGACAAGCAAAAAATGTATTTAGAATGTCTTTGAAGAATGCTGGAGTACGCATGGGTATTGAAACTGGTAATGCTTGTGTAAACCTAGTGAATGGCAATTCAGGTACCCTTAGAGTTAACTATGTACAGAATGTGTTAGGCCCCGTAGAGGATAGTACGACCCCAATACTTGCATCTATATATAGAGAGGGTGCACATGAGCCTTTAGATTCAGGGCATACTCTTGGAATTGGATCCCTGCCTCACTGTCCAGTAAGAGATTTGGTGGGAAAGATGGAATTGGACTAGAATGGAGGTTAGGACTCTGAAGGTAATGGAGCAGGATGATGAAGAAAATAGGCCTGTGCAGCAGGGTATTTGTTATAAGGCCTTCCCATTTAGGGCAGACTTAGGATTATACGTGAAAAGAAAGGGAACCTCATTTAATATATGAAGAGGTGTTGTTTCCTCTGATGGGACCATCTCCAACCCAAAGATGAGGGGCAGTGCCATGACTAAATCTAACCCCAAGTATAATTCGGATCAGACAGTAAACTCTTCAAATATGCCTAGGTCCAATCATATGGTACTGAAATATGTGGGTAAAGATGCAGGGACTTTCCCATTAAAATCGCATGAATATTTAATCTTGTTCGCAGAAATCCCACAAAATCCATTACGAGTAGAGGTATTGAAAGGGTTGAGTTTCTGGAAGATAAGAGGATAGATACGATTGCTATAGAACTTGTATCAGGAGTGGTGTGAGAAACCTGAAGGTGTCTGACCTGCTAGTCCCCAGAGATGCGTCATCGAGGTGGCCAGGACACGGCCATTGCTTTTAGATCCAGTCTCTGGGGTGGACCAGTGTCGGAGGATCACCTGGATGAGGGGTCTTCAGGGAGTGGAAGTGGGACATCGGACGGCGAGACGCGGTATCCCCTTCCCTGTAACACCTTTTCCCCATCCTGCCCGGTAGGATACCTAGGAACTGAATCCCTCCCCTTTTCCCGACACAAACACTTTCTCGCAGACAGTTCACTGTGAGTGACAATGGACTAACAGCAGAGCCGTATACCTGACATGTCCCAACAACATGGTCAGGCAATTATAGATCATCACACAGACCTGACTTCCATCACACTTCCCCACATGGATAAAAGGCCGACCACGAAAGCACACTCTGTGCGAGGCAAAACAGCAGTTCCAAAATGGTAGTTTTATACAAGGAGGAAGACGGCGAGACCGGAGAGGGTTGCAAGAAGGGAAGCACCCTTGACCTATAAAGACCGTTACTTTCACGAGCCTTGGAAAGTAAAAAACCGAAGACCAGGAACTAAGGCTGATCAAACCTACACAGTGTGTCAGAGGTACTCTGGGCTCTCCTGCGGCGATAACTAAGGCTGGGAGGAGCGATTGCCGCTGTGGTACTGTCCTTGGCTCCTACAACAAAGCGGTGTCCAAAAAAGCAACACAGCCAGTGAGTCGGAGAGACTGATACCAAACCACCTTGTGTTTTGAACCCAGGTTGCAAGCAGCAACATTGAATAAAGGCAACATTGTATGAAGCGTTTGGAATGAGCGAAAGTCAGGAAGAATTACTTGAACTTCAAAGCCCTCTGCCTGGTACACAAGTGCCTTTATGGCACAGCGCCTGCCTACTTGAAAACTCACATAGTGCCCTACAACCCCAGCAGAAACTTACGCTCGGGTGGAAAATGCCTCCTGCACGTGCCCAAGTTTAAGCTAAAAACAGGGCTGGGCAGATCCTTTCTTGTGCTGGCCCCTAAACTGTGGAACAGCGTCCCCGAATCTCTTAGATCTGAAGTCAATCACTCTGCTTTTAGGAAGATGCTGAAGACACACCTTTTTAGATGAGATCTTGGGCGTAGGACTTCTCTTGCGACCTCGCTACGCAATAGCATCTGTATTCATCGTCTGTACTCATCGTCTGTCTCATACGTGTTGTCCATCTTGTAGTTCCAGAATTTTATGTACAAGCGCCCTGATGCCCTCGGGCTATCGGCGCTATATAAAAATTAAATACATACATACATACATACATAATTGAACTTTGGTGAAAGCAAGAAAAGATACCGTACACAGAATGGTCCGGCACCACGTGGGTGCTCATTCGGAAGTCTCTGTTAGGTATTGAACTGATGCAGAGTGAGAAAGAAATATTGAGATCGAAGTGGTCATGCAACGGGTCTTGCCAAACCCTATGCACATTTGAATGTTTTCGGCAGTATAAAGTAAATCCAATTGGTCCGTGCCCACCTGAGGGAGACAAACTGAACCTTGTTTTGATAAAGGGATCTGAGCCTGGAAGAGGGGTATCCACGTTGAACTTTTTGTTTGTGAAAAGTATCTAAGCCCGGGTGAGGGGGGATCCAGGGTGAATACCCAAAGTGAATACTGTAAACGCTAAAGAGAAAATGTGTGTGTCGTTTCTGTTACAGTGACTGGTGAACACAGAAGGTCTTGAATTTTGTGAACTGTGAAACTGGAACAGTATCCTCGTGCCGCAGAAGCCAGAGTGTGTGCTTTGCTTGAGTACACCACCTTGCCCCGTGCTGAAAACGTGGGCAAGGGAGGACAACGGCCCAAGTATCCTGTAACATTTTGTGAACACTTCTTTCTTTTTCATGAACTACACCCCACACTATTTTTAACTAGTAGTAAGGATTGGCAATAGGTTTTTTAGTATAGGCCCTTTTCATGTTGACAAGACTCGACTAGGACTGCCTTCTTTATTATTTGATAGTCATAGCTTGCTCCCATCTTTAGATTTAGGTTTAGATATGCGTTTACCATACCCCTGCAAAAGTTCAATAAACACCCTTGAACTCTGGTCACTTGGGTCTGTCTTACTATTGCCACCATGCATTCCTTACAGTGGTATATGACCTAATACTTCTGCTAGCTTAGAACAACATGGAGTAAGAATGCTCTCTTCTGGGGCTGGCCGCAGACTCATATGAAATTTACTGTTAATATGACTAATGAGGCTGGGCATAATATATCAGTCAGTTCACTACAGAACCCAATTATTTGTGGAGCTATAGACTGGTCATGGATGGATGCACCACTGAACAATAAGAATCAAAATCAGCCTCTTTGATCTACCTTGGCCATGCGAAACATTAATAATATTATGTTGGAAATCTAGAGGTAATATGCATTTAAATCCTAACTTGGATTTGGGAACGTTCCTGAAGGGGCACAATGTACTGTTGATACAAGGGCATTGGTTGCAGAACAATCCTGTATTGTATTGGACGGATAAAGGATTGTCTTTCAGCCTGCAGTTAAGGGTATGTTGGGTAGGCCCTCAGGAGGCTTGATTATAGCAATCAAACCCCACTTATTCCGGGAAGGGTCAGTTGAGGGATCTATCCATAGAAGAGCGTTATATGCATCCATTAAGCTTAATTTGTGAGGGAAAGTGATGTACTGTCTGATTATTAACCTTTATTGGCAGGAGGGGATCTGCCAGTTAAAGAAAATTGAGAAGGTTAGCTTGATTTGGCAGGAAGCTTACAGCAATAACTGTATAATTGTTGCTGGAGATTTCAATGCTACCTGCATAGATCCAGCTTAATTTGCTGTAGGGGAGGATATCCTAACAGAAGATAATATGAATAGGAAGGACAGGTATGGTTACGGATGGAGCCAGAAGTTAGGCTGTTTGGGGTTGTGAATGTTAAAAAGCCAAATTTTTGGTGATATTGAAGTACAATACACCTGGGGAAATGGTACTTCTGCCACAATCCTGGATTAAATGTGTTTATTATGCTTTATTTAATATGTGTGTGAAATTTAAAGTTATTAAAACTAACCCAAGTGATCACAACATGCTTGAATCTGAATTCAACATACCAATAAAAAATGCATAGGATGAATGAGGGCCCATTAATAATGAGTCAAGGAAAAAATCAGGTCACTATGCCCAGTTTTAAGGTTGTTTTAATGATAATAATATTATTATTTTTTATTGTAAAACTTCAGATCAGTAGATCAATACTGAGCTTGTGTTACATTATTGAGCAATCATCATTGTCAATGCATCTCATCAAAAGAGCATTATCAAGATCAAAATCAGATTCAGTCGAAAAAGAAAAAAAAATCAAAATCAAAATTCAAAATCAAGAAAATCCAAGTGGTTGACTTAATCAAGTTCATAGGTCATGGTCCATTTTATAACTAATCAACAAGTCCATTAGTAGTTATATCACATTTTGATTCTTTCGATTTTTGACTGTCTACTCTATTTATTTCTCTGGAGTCCTTCTTTTCAGCACTCAAGATCATATCTAGGTAGTCAATTAGTCGACATGATAACTTGATGTTTTGGCCTAATGCAACATAGGCCCACCATTCTTCCAGGTTATTGTTTTGTGGTTTGAAGCTACTCAAATGTAGATTCCGCTGACTGGTTGTTCCAGTACAAGCGGTTATTAGATGTTTTGAAGACTCAATTTCTCCAGTATTGCAAAATCTACAGATGTTATCAGTAGTATCCTTGTTCCGTGTTAACCATAGCATTTCCCTATTATTCAAGGCATTTAGCTTGAATCTTAGGAATAGGTTTCTGTGGTGACGTAAATGGCAGTCTAGTAGATATTTTGGGGGATCATGTAGCTTAATTTCTCCTATTGATAGTGGAAGAACAGTTTTCAGTTTTCTGAATTTATGATACAGTCCCAGATTTCAAGGTTTTTTTTGGCATTTTGTGGGCGATCGAGGAGCTCCGATCTACTTATACAGGCTGCTTCCATGATGGCCTCTAGTTTTAGCTTCCAGCTTTGTGTTAGATTGGCTTGGATTCCTTTGTTTTCAATCGCAAAGATTTGATATGCCGGAATTTTCGCACTGAGATACATTTTCCTTAAGGAAGTAAGAGATTTCCATATGATTGTCATATGTAATGAATTGATCGCCAATTCATATCTCAGTGCAGTCATTGAGATATATTTGGGGTGCCTCAAAGCTAGGCGCGAAAACGTGCCCTCAAGTCTTTGACACAAATGATGGTTTAAGTTCCAGCCTGCTTCTGCTCCGAAGGCAATTGTCGGTAGGACCTTCTGGAGGTAGAAGGTCATTATTGGCGCAATCGTGAATTTCCCATATTCATTATAAATTTTCGCACCTTGTAGGCCTAGTTTTTTCGTTCGTTCTATTAAGTCTCTTGTCCAAGCAGCTTCACAGATTGAGTCATTAAACATCACCCCAAGATATCTTATTGACCATACAGTTTTTAATTCAGCATTTGCAATCGACCATCTGAACTTTTTATCTTTTTTTTGTTTGCGCTTTGCCAATACACATGATCTTTGTTTTCTCAGTGTTTATCACCAGATCATTTTCCTTCAGGTATTCATATAAGCGGTTCAGAAGTCGTTGCAAACCGATTTGGGTATAGTCGGTCAACACCAAGTCGTCCACATAAACGAGGCATTTTATTGAAGTTCCGTTAAGCCTCGGAGGGAAGCAATGAACTGTATCTGCAATGAAGAGTGAACAGTTCGGCTGCCAATGGGCAGCCTTGCTTAACGCCTTTGAACGTTGTTATTGGCTGAATTAGATTGCCTTGCTGATTCCCCCTTATTCGCACAGTTGTTTTTGCGTGTAGGGCTTTTAGTGGTTTCAGTATTGAGGACAGACAGTTCCACTTGACTAGTTTCAGCCACAATTTCTCACGATTTATTCCGTCAAAAGTTTGCCGCAAGTCTATGAATGCAAAGAATATCTTTTCCTTTGCTACTTGGGCCTCCAGCTTTAAGATGTTTAGTATTAGTAAATTTGCTTCGACTCCCACTCTCTCGGTGAAGCCTGTTTGACGGATATCTGTTATCCTTGTTTCGGTTGCCCATGCGTCAAGCCTCTGTCGAAGGAATGAGCCAAAGATCTTCCCAATTTTGTCGAGAAGGGCAATAGGGCGATAGTTTGCAGGATCGTCCCTATTGCCCTTCTTGTAAATTGGGACGATGATTGCTGAAAGCCACGAATCTGGAACAGTCTTGCTGGAAGATACTTTACTAAATAGGTATTCAATTAATTTTGCCCATTTTTCCTTATGCTTTTTTAGCATTACATTTGAAATTTGGTCCGGACCGGCAGCTCTGGAATTTTTTAGCTTTTGTATGGCTGATTCTATTTCGTCTCTTGAAGGCGTTATATCCCATGCTTGTATTGGATAATGAACTTCAGGCCGGATTTAGATTTGTGGCTTCTCATAGATCACAGAGAAATATTCCACCCATTTCGAACTGGTGATTACATTTGAGCATGTGGGTAATGATTTTGTGTGGCCATTGTTTAAAATAGCCCAAATCGCACTCGAGTTTTTGGTGATTAGAAATTCAAGCATTATTTCAGAGCGGTTTTGCTCAATCACCACCGCATGCGATTTGAGCCAATGACGATATGCCCAACGTCTTTCCTTAATTCTGATGCGTTTGCGTTCCGCTGTTAGCTTTGTCTTTTTAATTTGTCGCAGGTCTTTCCTTAGATTCCTTTTTTCTTGAACAATTTCATTACTGAAGCGAGGTTTATAGGTATGACCAAGGATTCTTAATGAGAAAAGATTCGTCGTGAAATCCATCAGCAGAGGTGCATAATCCACATCATTTGATTGATTTAATGCAAGCCGTAATCTTTCGATTTGTGGCCCGTTTATTCTCAGACGGTTACCAGCTGCATTTGTTGATAATTGAGCTTTGTACATGGAGGTTGCTTCATCCCAATTAGCCTGCCAAGATAGACGTAGCAAATCGCGGTCGCTGTTAGTCATTGTGATTACTGTTAGGGCTACCACCTTTTTCTAAGACCTTTCTTGGTGCCCAGATGTAGTCTAATGTAATTTGGCTTCGTGGACCTCGCCACGTTGGTTTACATGGCTGCTCACCTTTTGTGTTGCCATTTAACATTATGCAGTTTCTTATTGCAAGTGCAGCTGACCAAATTTGTCCTCTGTTTGGGACTGCATTGTCTGGAATCCGCTGGTTTGTCGCTTTAAACCAACTACAGTTTAGATCACCACAGAAGATTACAGAGAGATTGTTATAATTCAGTATTGCTGCATCAATTAAGGATGTTACTGAACTTATGAAACTCGTTGTGGTTATCATTGCTGGATTCCAAAATCCATTAATTAGCAATAGGTATTTCTTCCCGCTGTTTTTTGAAGATGTTATTTGTACGATTGTGCCTTGGACGAAGGGGTTGGGATTGTGCGAATCCAGAGGGGTCAGCCAGTTGTTAATTTTTACCAGGGTCAAAAGACCTGAGAATGGGCGTCCCCTTACGTTTTTTCCAGCTGGGTTCATAAAGATACTGACTCCATCTCGAGTTGGTAATTCACGTAGCCAAGTTTCTTGCAGACAGACTGCAAGAATATCGTCCATTGGTACCTCAAAGTTGTTGAACAAATGTACAAAACCACGTGTATTCCATGATAACACAGTTTGTACCTGTCCGTACCCCGTCAATCATTGTTATTGGTGTTTAACGTGATTTGTTTGGGTTCCAGTTCTTTTATTCAACAATGCGACCCAATTTTCGCCCTCTTGCCGGGTTGCATGAGGATGAAATAATGATTTCCGAAGTGCAGCTCGTCGTTGTTCAATCTTGTCGCATCATCACTTTCTTGTGAGCCCATGATTCCATTTTCCAACGTTTGGTCATGTTCTATTGTAAGGTCAAAGCCAAACACAAGCAGCTCTTCGATGGCTTGTAATATGTTTTTCACAGCAAAATATCTGATGTGCAGTAATACCTGATCAGAGGTTTTTCTGTTGGATATTCAACAATTTTTAGGTCATCCAAGGTTATTGTTCTTAGTAGTGGTATACAGCCAAATAGTTTCATTACATTTGCTCTGTTTAGATTGACCTCGTTATCATCAATTTGAATATTTTGTAGTCGCAGCTTGCAAAGTCGACTGTTTTTCTTAGGACTTTTATTCAGATGAACCCTAGACTGATAACGTGCTCCTTGTTTTCGTTGATTCATGGTCAGTTTAAGATTCAGTTTGGAAATTTGAGTTGGCAATGGTATTTGTGAAGTTTTGTCACTTTGCCGTGCAATCACATTCTAACTTCGTTTTTTGGGGAGAGATTGCTTTGCTTGTCTCCGATTTTCAGACGCTTGAGTGCGCAATTGACCTTGAGATTCTGAGACAGGGCTTTGGATCGTCGGCTCGGCTGAGTCTTTAGCATCAATTGAGTAAGTAGAAAGGTTGCATAAGTCGACTGTCGAAGATGCAGATGTATTAGCATTACTCATTTCTTCAGATTCGAGTCGGCAACATTTAGCAGTTTGTTTGTTTAAGGGTTTGGTGTGATCTTCGATGGAGTCTTTGACCGGCACTGGCCAGGGGACCGGCTGGTTTATGCTACATGGTCGTTCAAACAAGCTAATATTTTTCAGCATAGTTATTCCTTATGAATTTTCTGACATTTGGGCGAACAGACTTTTGTTTATTGATATTTAATGTATTACTTTGTGCAGCTTTGGTTCTTCTGGATTGCTTGTAGGCATCCCATTTGTTGGAATTGATTTAGCCAAACCATTGAAGATGCCGAACAAACATTGTGTTATGCTGTTAGGTGCGGCAATTTCATCAGCTATAAATTGGTTATGGAGGCTGGTATCTTCTTTAAATTTGTGGGGTCAAGAGAGAAGCCAACTGAGCATACTTTGGAATTTATTGATTCGACAACTCAGCCAGCTAAACATTGCCTGTTTGCCTCAGAAGAGGCGGGTTTGTTTAGATGAAGTTCTCCTGCTTGATTTCGAGTTGTCATTATGATGGCATCTGTTTCTTTAACCGGATTCTGAGAACTGAGACGAAGGATTTCAGTTAGCGCAGAACCTCGGTCAATTTCAACCTGGTTGTGTGTCGCCTGCTTGGTATTCTGCAATGGTGTAGGAGACTTTAATTGGCTCAGTACTTAGGGTACAGTTTCCTTCATTTTGAGGATTTCTCGTATGTCTTCGTACCTGCTCGCTTTTCCGGAGTTGTGGCGAAGCCATATCACAGTTTTAAGGAGGCCGTCCATCAAGTTGTCGTTTTGGCAATGGTGCCGAGTGGCTAGATCACAAAGTCTTTCTTGCCAACGCGCGGATAGTTCAGATTCCTTTTCCAACTGCTTTTGCAAGAATCCTGCAAAGAGTTCCAATTTTTCCATTTCATTTGCAAAGTTCGCTAACATAGCACCTTGATCGCCGATTGCTGCAATAAGCAATTCGTATAGCTTTGTAAATGGGAGCATCGCAAGTGAAGAAGCTGCTAAAACATTATTATGTATCTGAGTAAGGGCTTCGACAGATAAACTGGATTTTGAGTCATGTGATGTTGACAGTTCGTTCCTGCTTGGTGAGGCATATGAACTTTCCATATTGTATTGTGTATCAAGAGAAGGGCATTTTTGTAATTTGTGTGATTGAACTTCAACAGAAATACTTTTTGTTTTGGGACGTGGGGTGCTTGCATTTATGAACGAAATTTCCGGCTCCTCTAAAGTCGTTTGATTTGACTTTTGTTTGATCTCTACGATTCTTTGTAGTCTGCGCGCTCTTGCCATGACGCTCAGGTCCGCAGTATCATTATTCAATGGGGATTACAGTGAGTTTGAAAATCTTGCGGGCATAGTTTCCCGATCAGTTTCCGTGCCGATGATTTCCCTGGGACTCTTTCCTTTCGTTTCAGGCACTTGACATGCATAAGCGCTTTGATCGCCATTTTCCTTAGGCTGATCGTTGTTAGCAAACTCATATGTGATGTTGATTGGAGGCCCCAAGTAATTTTTGCCAGACCAATCGTGTTTTTTATGTTTGTTGACAAGGCGTATGCATTCATGTCCTTTTTTGGTGCATTGAAGGCCAAAGTGTCGATTGACAATTCTTTGTTTCGTGCATGACCGCCGTTTGTCTCGTCCTGCCTGTTCTCATTGGGAGTGACCATCTCAGGTCGGACCAATGGAACAGCTGGGAGAGACAAGCAATTTTGGATGTTTGGAATTTCACTTGTGGGACATAGTTGAATTCCATTTTTAATTCCGTTTGGAAATGCTGGCACTTGTTGTGAACCGTGCTCAATCTACTCTGAGTGATTGTTTAGAAGTCCTCCAGTGACAGTGTCCGCATTAGATGCAGAGATAAGCTCCCCATCCGTCAGAAAGGTGAATAAAAGACATCAGAAGTCTCGACACTGTCGGTTCTCGCTGCCGTCGTTAAGTGCAATAATGGCAAGTGAGTTGCAGGAGAGATTTCAACAGACATTGTTGCCAGATCAAGTAATGACAAAAATGTTAATGTTTTTTTTGGCAAAGGGAGTTTGACTCCATTACTGACTCCATTACTGATTTCAATAGGCTCGCCAGCAACTTGAACACCCTCTTAATTTCCCAAAATTGCGTATAAATGATTTTGCGTTTGCGCAAGAGAATGGGCCTGGTGAAGTGGGGAAGTGGCAAGACGTTCATGACTCGCCAGGATGTTTTGTTGATTGCAAAAGGAAAGGCGAGCTGGCACACTTGCTTACCTTTTCCTTCCCGACTGTGGCTGCTTTCATGGCGGACCAAGAATTTAACATCCGCTGATGCTGCAGCGTTTTCCTGCGGGTATGGGGGCCGCCGTCCACAGTCAGGGGCATTGTTCCAATAGATCTAGGGGGGGGCAAGAAGTGGCGGACTGGGGCAGACTGGGAACTCAGTGCCTGAACTCCGCGCCAGAAATAGATTTAAATAAAAAAACACAAAAAAAGCCAGGACTTGTCCGCGTAGTGCAGTTCCTCACAGCAGAAAACAACATGGAGACTGGGGCAGACTGGGAACTCGGTGCCTTAACTCCTTTAGCTGCTAGGACCTTCTGACTCGCTTGCACTGTAATACTGCACTCACTGGACCGGAACACTGTGCTCACTGGACTGGAACCTGGATACACTGAAGACACGAACACTTGTTTCTTCCTTCTGAGTGCAGCAACAATGAACTATTATTTTTAAAGAGTGACATTCTAGTTCCTATGAATGGAAGCTGAATACTTTTAGCAAGATCTTATTCCATGACTGTCTGAACGTGATTATACAGAATACACGAATTATTAACAAGATGGGTCCTAATAAGAAGGAGATGAAGGGGAAACGTGTACATCGCTTTGATGAAATGGTGGCTAAGCAGAAAAAAGCTAATGAGGATGTCTATTTGTTTAATACAACAAAGTAAAATGGAAATAACAGATAGAATGCTTAAAGTCAAAATTGTTAAAAGGGATTATAAGCATGGTTAATTAGTCACTGATGTATCAAAACAATGCAGAAATAATTGTAATTTAATTAACCAACCCAACTTTTGTGAAGCCTAGAAGGACTTCCATTTATAGCCAACAACAAATAATGGTGACAGTCTTATAGTAGTTCCTACCTTATCTTCAAAAGGATCCTTCGGCGATAGGTGCAAAGTAGGGCTGCACTGGATCCTGAAGAGAGGAAGAATCCCCCTGAAACACCCTGCGCGGTCAGCACAATGAAGGCTACCCCCGGAGTGAGTCCCAGGGAAACCCTTGAGGGGGAAAAAACCCTGTGCTGAGCTGCTATGGAGCGTGGGTAAACGCCCTCCTTAACCCGGAACAGTAGGTCTTAATCTTGCTTTCCGGTCTCTGGGATTTGCTGATCGTTCCAATTTGCCCAGCTGTAGATGTATTAAAGAACAACAATTAGCCTAGGAAGGGCGGATAATAGGAAGGACAGTTGATACTAAAGAATGCTCCCGCCCCTTACCAAAAGTGCAAAAATGACTTGCTATTCAGTTGAAGAGGAAGAGGAAGGAATCCGTGTCAACGGAGCCTTCCGGTACTGCAAGACAACAAAGAATAGATTGAAAAGATTTCTGCAGACGGGGATATCTGGTAATAGCTAATAAATATGAGAAAAGGGTTTCTCAACCTGAATGGGATGAAAGCTGAAAAAACTCGAAACCGCCAGGGTGAAGAGAATTCTGAAAAGGATTCTGGGAATGGTAGTTACGTGATTGATAGAAGTTGTAGTTATCTCACGGCAAGTGCTGTTTCCTAGATTGAGAACAACAGAGTCTGTTAGAGTGTCCTCTGCCAGATCCTGAACTAGGGGAAACAAGAAAGCACTGAGCCGAGCCTACCGATGAATTGTGGAACGGGACTTGAATGTGAAAACAATGAAGTCGCCGCGGATGAGGGATAGAAAGAAGCCGCAGTTAAATGCGTTTGTCCCTAGTGAAGTAAAGGGAGAGAGGTAGACAATTAGACAAATTGAAAAGGTCGGAAGAGGATAGGAACAGGGAGGAAAAGTATGGTATTGTCCTGAAGCGTACTCACGGAGCATCTCGCAACTTCTGATAGAGTAGCGACGCAAAGTCCGCTTTCCCTTCCTTTAACGTGTTGACAACTCCCTCCGTGGGCATGGTGGCGCTCTCCAGGTGTCCTACCGCTTCCGGTGGGAATGATGGGAATGTGTTTGCTACTAGACCGATAACGCATCCTACTGCCAGTGCCTTCCTGGAATAGGGAAAATCGCTTACGCCGCGCACATCACGTGGTGTAATGGAGGAAACCATTACAATAATGTTGAAACTGTTGAGCTTAAAGAATACCTTTGGTTTTTGGCAGGTTGTCAATGGATTAACCAACTGTCAAGCTATGTTACAAATAAATCCAATATCGGAGGAAAAGTGGACCTGAATCTATCTACAAAAAAGAAACATCACATGAATTCTCTGCACCATTATTTTTAGATACCATTGATAAGTCAGTGGAAGACGTTACATATGTATTGGTACTTGTAGCCATTAAGAAAGCTAGCTCGTACAGAGCAATTGGCCCAAATGATCTAGTAACTTGGTCTTCAAAAGTGCACCTGAGCAATGGGCAAACATACTTTTCCTATTCTTTAAGAGAGGTATTTGCAACATTCTGGCAGACTTTGCACGTGCTCCCTATTTTAAAAAATTGGGAAAGGTGTTATCCAGCTAATTATAGGCCATTCATGATCATGGATGCTGACCAGAAAATATTTGCTTCAATTCTCTGGTCTCATTTAGAGACTTTGGTGACTGATAATTGGAGACTGAAATGTACCAGGTGGGCTTTTGTAAGAATCAAAGTACTGCAATGAATGGTTTTATTATTAAATTATTACAGGAAAAAGCGTGGAGTAAAACGTATGATCATGCATATGTTGCATCAATAGATCTCTCAGCGGCTTTTGATTCGGTTAACCGGAATTTAATTTGGAGCAAATTAGCCAGCTGAAGAATTGCTTAAAGTACTTGTTTTTTTGTACAACTCCAATATACAGGCTAGGCTGGATAATGAAGGCCAGCTATGAGAGAGGATCTACACTGACACAGGACTGAGGCAAGAATGTATTACTGCTCCTTGCCTCTTTAATCTGTACAGCTCTGATATTGAAGAGGATATTTTATTGGTAGCCTTGGTCTCTCCTAAGATTGTTCACTTTAAATATTGTTAAGATGAATCTCTGCATTTGATGTTTATGCTAATACATTTTTTTTAAATTAAACTCAGGGAAAACTAGAATTTTGGATCTTACTCATTTTAATAAATCAAATAATGATTCCTGGTTTTCTCATTTTTAATAAACTGTCTAAAATACGAATTATGGAGTTCCTCAGGAATAAGGCTGAGGCACTTAGAAAACAAATGAAACTGATACATAAAAAATATTGTACATGTTCTGTCTTGCCGTTAGCAAATTCTTATGAGAACGCTGTTCCAAAATGTACCTATGATATTGAAACTATGCAGTCCTGGGCAGTTGCAAAGCTTGAAAGTTATGAAGCTTTGGTCTGGAGGAAAGCTCTGAACTTGCCGAATTGCATTCCTACAGCTTTTATTAGGTATGAAATGGGACTTCTTTCCCTCTCTATTAGATTCAAGTGGAAATATCTGAGCTTAGTTTGTAAATTTCCACTTCCTCCTAAAAATTCTCTATATGAGCATATGGGTAGCCTAACAAAAAAGTGAGAATAGAGCCATGCTGCAATATGTTGAAATATGTACCAACATTGTAGAGAGCTTGGGCTTCACATTTGGGGACCAGAGGTATATGCTGGTTAGAATTTAAAAAGCTATGTGTGAAAATGAGTGGAGTCATACAATTGAAACCATGCATAGCTTTAGTTCCCTTATTCATTTGTATTATGAAAATAAAAAGTTGGCAGTACTGCCGACATATGTGCAACTTTTCCCAAGTAAGGAAGGTTGACAGTTTTATATGAGATTTTAAACATCCCTCATACTCATGAGGTGATGGTCAGAAGGAATGTGCTGTCACATGATCATATTACATGTAGATATTGCAAGGAAAAAGATAGTACTGAAACACAATGGGCCTCATTACGAAAGTGGCGGTAAGGCAACAACGGCGCCGTTAGTGCCAACGGCGCCGTTGTTACCATACCGCCACATTACGAGTTCTGCTTGCGGGTGCCACTCTGCACGCCTGCTCAGACCAGGCATGCAGAGCGGCACCCGCGAGCAGAACTCGAGATTGCGCCAGCACTGTTATAAACGGTGCTGTTGCAAACATGCTCCCCACCCCCATTCTGCCCTATGGGGCCGAATGGGGATCGGGAGCCCGGCCATACCGGCACCCGCGAATGGGCAATTTCCAGCCCATTCAACTCGTAATGTGCCGGTAATGGCCCATTCGCGGGTGCCGGTGCTGCTAGCGAGTTTGGCGGTAGCCGTGCCAAACTCGTAATGAGGCCCAATGTAGTTATCTGCCCAGCCCTGAGATATAAATGGATGTTATTTTTTAGACAATGTGTATGTAAGGCTGATTTTATTATTTGTGATGCATTATGGACCTACTTACCTAATGGACAATCAAATCAAGTAATATATTCCCTTATACATTTTATGAAATCTATAAACCTGTTTTGTGATGGTATCTGTTTTAGGGGCATATGAATTTTAGATAAACTGTAGTGGGATTTTTATGTGTATTTTGTAAATCTTAGATGCGAACACTCATGATAGGTTAGTGATAATTAGGAATTTTAGGATGAATAGAAATATCACGAAAAGGACATCTATTTTCGTCCTATGTATTGTTATGTGTGATGACATTTTGCATGTTATAAAAAAAAATCTGTATGTTATAAATTGTTCTATATTGTAAGGTTTCCTTTTTCTTGAAACCATAACCAATAAATACATTTAAATAAAGAATAACTTTACGAATAAATATACTCCACATTCATGCCACATATCTAGACATGCAACTGGGCCGAAGAATACCACAGATCCATGGTTCGTCGAGGAGGCAGGTTGCTACAATGAATTATGGAATACAAATGATTTTTCATTTAAAAGTATAGAAGTGAAGAAATGCGCACCTTTGCTCTTGTTAAAATATATAGAAATATGAATATCCAATGAAGATTGGGACTGTCTATTCTATAGGAGTGTCTATTCTATAGGAGTGTCTGACTATGAGGCAGGTGAATGGAAATATCGGACTAATAAAATAGTGTGACATAATCATGACATAAGCATGGAAATATAGGGCATTTTATTAAAAAGTGGCAGCAGAGAGGGAATATGATTCTAACTCTGGATAAAGCTGCAGGAAAGAACCCACCTTTTCCTATTGGATGAGTGCTGAGTATGGAAATTATCTGCAGATGACAATGCCTTATCCATGAGGGTATTGGAACCAACTTAACCTGAGGTAGACTTGCTTTCCTGAAAAAGGGAGGAAAGGACAAGGAAGGGCATGCTGACTGGGAGCTTTTCAATCTGAGCGTCTCTGTAGTGAGTGTGAGAAGTCGCCAAAAGCAAAACTCTATACAACGTTTAACTGCTTAAGTTCCAAAGGGTGGATGGTCTGGGAAGGTGCTACCAAATACACTGATTTTTTTAGTAGGAAATGAAAAGTGCATCTCACTGCAAATTTCAGTCCAACCCAAAATACAGTGATGAACTATGTGCATAGTGGTATAGATAGCACCCTCTGTGCTGACTGCATGCAATTCTTTGCAAATTATAAATTGTATCCAAAGTGTTTTCACAGAAATAGTTAACAGTGAGCTGTGAAATGAAGATGTCCATACTACAGCCTGATGTAAATGTGCTTGACAAATTCTGTGAAGGCCATAGCTTTTTGCGGCCATCTTGAATCGACCCACTCTCCAGCTCAAGGCCACAAGAGACTCCACTGGGAACACCAATCAGGAAGTAATCACTTCCTCCCAGCAACAGCAGGGACAAAATCAGAGAGATCAACCACTGATGGACTAGGGGATCAGGTGACAAGACCGAGTGTCATCTCTTTGGAACCCCCTGGGGGTGTCTGGACAGGGATGTTCCAGTTAAGGGCAATACAGAAGGGAGAAGACCAGCCATTGACCAGCCTCTGTGCGTATGAGCCTTTGCTTTGCATTCCTCCCTACTGCACCTGCTAATTACTGTGCTGTCTCTCCACTCTGCATACTCACCTATTATGTATTCACACCTGCTGCTCTTCCTATTCATCTCTCCCTATGCTTCATCCAATCATGCCACAACTTCCTCCTTTCCTATCCCTATTAAAAAATTCACAACTCCCACTACTACATTTTTTTTCCACCTACTTCTAAAAATCAAAGCGGAAGAGCTAACCATCTCTCTCCTTACACCTATCCACCTCGCTGTTCTTCCTCCGAGACTCAACTTCTCTACTCTTCCTTACTGCATCAACTGAACATTGCACTCTGGGATGCTCAGTCTGTATGCAACACAATGTCCTTCATCACATACTTTTACTCCAGCTCTCCTTCCCTAGGCCTTGTAGCTAATCACTGAAACCTGGATTTCTCCATGTGACCCTGCCACTCTGGCAGCCCTACATGACTCCAAATTATCCTTTATTCACTCTCCTCAATTAACTGGCAGAGGTGGAGGCGTCTGCCACCTACTCTCTTCCGGGCTCAATGCCTCACAAATCTCCAATGCCACATCCTCTTCTACCTCTTTTCTATTCACCATCTCTACTATTGCTCCACTGCACTCGGTTCACATCAACTCCATCTATTGCCCCCAGATCCCAAGGGACCATTCTTTGATGATCTTGGGCAACTCATTGATATCTTTCCACTAAACATCACCTCATTCTCTTAGGCGACTTTAAACTCGCCTCTACAACCACTTCTCAGAAATCTGAACTTCAGTGTTTTCTTAGTGACCACACACTCCTCTCTATCAATAACCTACCTACCCACACAGGGGGTAACTCTTTGGATCCCTTATTCATCGCCACCCCTCTGTAAGCCACTAATACTACTGTCATACCATCCCTATTTGATACCTCGATTGTTTCCACCACCATCTCCTTTCTGCCCTCTGACCTTTCCTCACCACTTGCCTCACCTATTACTAAAAGGAAATGTAAACCTTCTGCCATTCCTCCCTTTCTCTCAGACCTACAGTTCTCACTCTCCTGCTTCACACCTGATGCCTCTTCCACCAACACTGCCTTCTCCAGCTTCCAATCCCTAGTATATGATTCATTCTCTTCTCACTTTCCACTGCTAACTTTCACCTCCAAGTCTCAGCATCTTCAACCATGGGTCCCCCTGTTAATACGCTCTCTCCGCACAGACATGAGTTGCCTGCTGCGCAATGGAGGTGTGGCCACTCGCATGTGGATTTGTAAACTCTACATCTCTGTCCTGAATTCTCTCAAGTCCACTCTTGATAAAGTGAAAGGGAATTCTACCTCACCCTCATTGACTCTCACTCCAACCATACTCATCAGCTACAGGGCATCCTAAACTCACTCCTCACTCCTCCTAAACCTATGACTATCAACTCCACTCTCACAGCTAATGAACTAGCTGAATACTTTACTGAAAACATTTCCAAAATTAGAGACTCTCTCCTGACCTTCCTCACATTTCCTCCTTCTACATTATACACCCAGCCTACTTTAACCATCATCCTCTGCCGCTATCTCCCACTTGATCACACTAATACTGTAGTCCTATATCTACTGATGAAGGCTAACCCCTCTTGTGCCACATCAGACCCTCTTGCTCCTCAGCTAGTCAGGCCTATTGCCCCTCTATTGACCCCTCACCTTGTTGAACTCTTTAACCTGCCGTTCGACTCTGCTTGATTTCCCTCTACTTTCAAAACAGCAACAGTCATCCCTCTCCTAAAAAAGCAAGGGCTGACCCAAACCTACCTGCTTACCTTCGTCCTGTCTCTCCATCCACACTACTCGAAAGCGCTCAGACATCCACAACCTCTGAGGCCCCCGACAAGCAGGTTTCCGCTCCTGTCAAACCACGGAAACAGAATCTTCAAAGATCGATTTGGGAGGGTGGGATGGGGTGCCCCGCCTCCAAACCTACTATTGGGCATCACAGCTAGCAGTGGTCAATGACCTGCTCCACGGTGACCGGGAAATACCCCACATACGGGCCGAAATTGCTGCTATTCATGACACAGACTTGCTTCATCTTCTATATCAACCTCTTCCAAGGCCACTACTGCCGACAACTGCGGCACATACTACTACCATCTGGAGGCAGGCACACACTTACGTAGGATGGAAGAACAAAATAATCACTGCACAACCCCTGTGGCATTATAGCAGTCTGACCGAGACTGGGAAACTCTAACCTTGGTCTAGGTCGGTAGAGGCCGGGATTATGAAAATTAGGGATGTCCTTGTAGGAAAATTGCCTCGTTCGATGCCCTGCGATTGAAATTCCAAATCCCGAGTACTGAGCGATACCACTATATACAACTGGCCCACGCCCTGAGAACACACATACCGGCAGATACTACTGTCCCCGATTACACACCCATAGAACGTAACATGCTTCCAGCATACATCCCCATCAGATGCACCTCCATTCTGTATAACGCTATGTCCTCCTTCGCCATTCCTGAGCTAAATAGCGTCAAGGCTAAATGGGAAACAGATATGGGAATGATAAACCCAGAGGACTGGATTCAGGTGCTAATGCATCCTCGGGAGATTGCTAACTCTTCTAGACTCCGCTTGATACAATTGAAAATCTTGCACCAAATATATTACCTAGGACGATCTTATATGGTTGGAAACGGGCCCCAAACTCGAACTGTCTCTGGTGTGGGGAGGAGGGGACCTTCATACATATTCTGTGGGGATGCCCCCATATCCCAAGCTTTTGGAATGTATGCTGCAATGAACTAGCTATGGTTTTGGCCCGCACCATACCGTTGGATCAGAGGGCATTGCTCCTGGGCATTCCCGACGAGACTGATGCTACCAAGTGGGAAAATCTGTTTCTAACTACGCCAATGGGGCTGATAAAATGCAACATTGCACAAAAATGAGCGGCCCTAGAACCCCCGACACGGGATCAATGGGCAACAGATATGGACACGTGCCATGGTTGGACGCAGGATTTATAATGCAAGGGGCTGTCCTGCCAAAGCCTCTAAAATATGGGGGGAGTGGGAAGAGAGAGAAACGTAACGGCTCCTGGCGGGTAATGGGAGACTTTGAGCAGCATGTGGATGTGATTACGTGAAGGTTTTCTTGTGATTGATGCCAAATTCAATATTAGTTGTTTATTGATGGAAATGCATGTCCTTATTTTGCTTTTGTGATTGTTGCTTAAAACAATAAAAAATGTTTTATCAAAAAAATAAAAAATGCAAAGTGCTAAATTGCAATCAGCTAAATGGATACAGCAATTTGCGATTGCCATTGCAAATCGCACACATCGGCTTTCCTTTGTTGCAAGGTATCTTAAGAAGGAAGTGGGTTTCAAAACCCCCTTGCAGTTCACACAGAAAGGTATACACTGTTTCTGTCCACTCATTGCAGTTGAGAGTACATATGAAGTGAGCATGCTGCACAATTATACTATTTTCTTTTTGTAAACTTAATAGTCCTGGCGTCTTCTCTTGGCTCATGCTCCGCCCTCAGCTGCAACCATGGCTCGCGCTGTTTCTTTCTCTTCCACAGTTCAGCTTCTCCATTCAATTCCTGCACCTGAGGGGGCGTTTTAAGCCTCACAGTCCCCTTCAGGTGTAGGTCATTTACACCAATTAAGAGATCACACCCACTGTAGTGCTCCTCTGCATCCCTGCTCCTCGTCCCGCTACTGAGGGAATTGTACTAATACGCCATTAAAAGACTAGGGATTCAGGGAACGTTGAACAGGGGAATCTCCCTGCCTTCCTGACCTGTTCCCTCCCCCATGTGATCCCACCGCAGACCACCACCCACAGGGTCAGGATCAGTTAGTGTCTGCCTTCCCCATGCCACATGAGGAAGGTTTCAGGTAGAAGTTTTGAGGGAGGACCATTACTGCTTCAGCAGACTTCCCCAGAGGATTACCTCACAGAGAAGTAGCATCCTGATAATGTTTAGTTTAACTCAGACACTATTTTTTTTGGTCACACCTGTATACATTTATTAATAAAACACTTTTGTTAACTTACTTCCCTTGTCTGGCCTATTTGTCGAACGATATTCGCTGTTTGACACCTTCTAAAAGGAGGAGGGTACGTGCCTTTCAGTGCCACACTGAGAGCACCTTTTTAAAAAGTCTTATGAAAGGATAAGTCAATACATGGATAGCTGTTGGACAGACACACTTGTTCCAAGTTTTTTTCAACAAGAGGATACATGTGACCAACATTCAAATAATCTGGAAAGGTACTCTGCTGTATAAAACACTTGGACAAAACAAGTAAAATGAGATTTGGAAAAAGATGCAGGAAATGGATCACCTGTGTAATTGAGCACACACGTTTTTTTCTATTTAATGACTAATTTAGTAATTCCATCATGCGGATGTACGGCATTGATTCATCTGACCACTGCATGAGAAAACTACTCAAGTTGGATAAAGACAATGTTTTATCTCCCTCTTGACAATGTTTTCAAGAGATTTCATAACGCAGATCTAGAGAGAGGTCTGGTGAGGATTGTACAGGATGCTGTATCGTGTAAGGGCAAATAGAGTGAGAAATGCCTTGCATCTCCATCAACTTGTGTGGATAGAGAGAGAGAGAGGGGGAAGGAGATTAGACACTGTAGTTTGGAGGATCAGACTAATTTTGTATGAATTTATGGGGCAGAGAGATGTGCCTGCTAGGCATGTGTATGATAAACATAACAACTTAAAATCGAATCATAACTTTGCAAGTAACCATTGGTGAAGTCTTAATGTAAGAGCACATGGTTCCTTTTTTCAGGCCAGTGATGAGTCATGTAGCTGCATTCTGGACTCCCGATAGGCTACTAGGCTGATGGCCAACATACAGTGTCTTGTCGTAGTTGAGTTGTCCAATAATCACAGTACCAGCCACTGGAATACTGAGACAATGAAGTCCAGAAAGATGTCTGAGAGTGTATCTTCGAGCAGCCCTAATCAGAAGATGGCCCATTAAGTAATTGTGTTTGCATGGCTGCTCATTATCTAGCCGTTGTCCTAGTAGAAACCCACATTTTAATTTCCTTTTGCATTTAGCGGACTTGGTTATCAAATGAAGTGAAATGGAGCATGTGACAGTTATAGGTAAAGCAACTTAGGTTGCGGGATGAGTACATGTGCCATTGTTCAGTTCTTGATCATCTATTCCTCCAGAGCCTTCAGACCAATGAATATAGATAAGTTGATCTGTGAGCAACCAACCTTGAGGAGCGAATGTGGTTCTTTAAGTTATTTAAATAATGATAGCCTATGTACACTAAAGAGCTACGGTAACATCACCATGTACATCTACTCAGATAAAGGCAACATGGTACAAATAATCCAAGCGTTGCTTGCTGTCTTCGAGCAATGCCTGAAGAGTCATGCTGTTTGTAAATAATGGGGCTGTGCGTGACTGCATCAAATGCCGATACAAACCGATGAGGGTGACCACTGTCAAGGAGTTTTCTTTATGGGCTTTCCAGCTGTCACAGATAGTGAAAAGGGCAGGAATCATATCTGTTGTTATCAACTGAAAAAACATGTATTTGTATTTGTTTATTTGTAATGCGCAGCCAGGCTCATGGGCAACCAGCCGCATCATCTTACATAATGTTACAGTCGTTACGTTCCAGGTACATACAAATGATTGGTACAAAATACAGTAGATCAAGGCAGGAAAAACAAGTTTTCCCTCTTACAAAAGATAGTGGGAAAACACAAGTAGTAATGGCGAAGCAAATAAATAAGTAGGACAGGTACAAATAAAGTACGGCAGAAGACAAGCAAAATGATCGGAGGAGGTTAGACTGTCGTGGTGTCCATGTCCTGAAGCCAGTGTTTAGTGTTGCGCTTGAATACATGGAAGGAGGGTTCTGATCTGAGAGACGTAGGGAGTGTGTTCCATAACTTTGAGGCCAGTACGGGGAAGCTAGCACCTCCCGAATTCTGGAGTTTGAATCTCGGTATGGACATTGTTTGTATTTGGGTCGCTCTGAGTGGTCTTGAGGACGTATGCAAAGTGAGTTGATTCGTGAGGTAGGCTGGAGCGAGGTTGGCCCTAGCTTTGTGTGGTAGAGAAAGAGTTTTGAGGGATATTCTGTGCTCTACCGGAAGCCAGCATAGGTTACGTCTAGTCTCAGAAATATGCAACTTCTTCGGGATGTTGAGGGATGCCCTGATGGCATTACTCTGAATTACTTGTAATTTGTTAATATTTTTGTGGCTAGTACCTAAATAGAGGGCATTACAGTAATCAATTTTGGACAGAACTAAAGTTCTGGCGAGTGTGATACAATTAGGTGTGGTAATGAACGGCCTGCAGGTGGTGATTAGTTTACAAGTATATGCGGATGATGCTGCTACCGTGTTAGTTTGTCTAGAGGATAGTGTGGCGTCAAGGTAAATGCCAAGAGGTTTAGTGTTGTTAGAGACTGCGATAGAGTTACCATCTATCGTGAATGATTTGAAGGCAGAGTTTAGTTTCTTCAATTTAGCGTGTGTACCTAGGATTAGCAACTCAGTTTTTTCGTCGTTAAGACAAAGACCATGTTGCGCCATCCATGCTTGTATCACTGAGTAGATTTCGTTAAGGGTTTTGCTGTCAGTTGCGTAGTCTCCAGAAATGGGAATGAGTATCTGGGTGTCATCAGCATAGTTGGTATATGTAACACCCAGATAGTCAAGGATGTCAAACAATGGCCACGTAAAGATATTGTAGAGCGTAGGGGACACGCAGGAGCCTTGCGGAACCCCACAGGGTACCGGGGATGGTTCAGCAGAGTCAGTAGGAGAGAAGACCCTCATGGTTCTGTTTGCCAAGAAGGAGCTGATCCAGGAAGTGGCAGAGTCGGAGAAATGGGCTGCAGATTTCAAATGGTGGCAAAGTGTTTGGTGATTGACGAAATCAAAAGCTGCAGACAGATCAAGCAGTAGGAGGAGTGCTAGTTTACCATTGTCTTTTAGTACTTGAATTTGTGTGGTGAGATCTATCAAGGCAGTTTCTGTGCCGTGTCTTGGACGGAAACCAGATTGCCTCAGTCCCAATAGGTTGTTGGATTCTAAATAAGCCTGTATTTGCAGGTTAGCTGCTCTATCCAGTATTTTTAGTAAAAAGGGTACCGTAGTAATAGGCCTACAGTTAGATGGATTGGCTGGGTCAAGAGTCGTTTTTTGATTAGCGGAATGACCCAAGCGTCTTTTAAATTATCAGGCACTACTCCACTTTTGAAGGAGGCATTGATAAGGTTATGGATAAACGGCACTAGGTCATGAACTGCCTTGATGGTCGGAGAAGGGCAGGCGTCACCTTGCCAATTAGATGGTTTGAGTTTCCTAACGATATTCTCCAATATCCAATGTAGCTGGCAGATGCAAATCAACATGAAATGATGAATTATAATTAGCACTAAAAAGCAAAGTATTCTTACCTGCAAAAGCACTGTGGCATTTCACCAAATCCATACAATGGGAACAGAAAAGGGTTATTTCCATAGCGTCCCAGCGACATGAGAAAATGCTGTGTGGCTTTAAGTCCACATTCAGTGCTGTCGGTCGTTGAAACCATAGCAATGGAATGCAAAATAAAATGCTGAATATTTGGGGTTAACTTCTTAGCCTTCAGAAAATCGGAAAACGTATGCTCCCTAAAATCTGAAAGGGAGAAAGGAAAAACCCTGACTATTCAGAGAGTTCTAAAATGAAAACAGTTCAGTTCAGCATAGTGGCACAACAGCAGCATTCCAAGAAAATAATTGAGCAAACAAGTACTTTTTGGTGGTAACATATCCATACTAAATCAATTAAAAACTAGGACTGTGAAATAATTAATCAAAAACCAGCAAAGAATACATAATATATAAGCTTTATATATAATTAAAAATGAAGTCTTCACCTAAGTTATCAACTTTCAGCAATGGAATGTAGAAAGGCAATTACTTTTTTCAGACATTTCTGATCATTTTATATTGGAAGAAATAATGACAAAGAAGCATACGTTTCTTTGGTAAGTATACACAAGTTATTCAATGTTTGGGCTCGATTTTGTTTTGAAAGATATTTTGCTTTGTTCATTTTTAACTTGGTTGAGAAGACATTGTACATTTTACATATCTACTGTGGGAAACAATTGATGCCTTTCCTAAGAGACATGTAATAGGCAGCAATCTAGTATGCTTGTACTTACAGTATCTGCCAGCTATGTTTGCAACGCTCTTTTTATTGATTTATCGTAATAAAGTGGGCGAATCTGTGTCATCACCCATGCATCACAACACTAGTTTGACCCAAACATATCTACAAAAAACATACAGTGCACAACGTTTCGAGATGCTGTATATCATTTTGCCAGGAGGTCGCTCTTTTCCATTCAATAGGGGTGCAAGCACTCGCACCTTCATGTGCTGGCTCTGGCTACAAGCTTGCTAGAAGGGGATGAGAATGTGACATAGGCGCCCTTTCAAGCACATAGGCGTTCCTGCACCGGTCGTTCTTTGTAGCTGTGGTGGTTGCACGGCTGAAGGGCTAGCCGATGCAACTGTGATGCATTGGGAGCAGGGCTTTGAACATGGTGTGAGCCTCAAACTGGGTGACCTCAAATGTGTTTTTTGGTATGACAAATGTTACTTACCTAGTAATGGTTTTTCTGGTAATACTGTCTGTTTCGAGTTGCATGCTGTGCATTTTCTATCCTCTAGTGGCATGCCTAAAGTATTGCATGCCACTGTTTAGAAGTAAAAGTAGGGGCTCTGTGATGAACAAGGAATGAGATTCAAACGACACAAGGTGTTTATGGTTTTGGTCAAAGTCTTGTATTTAAAAGGAAAAAGTGGTGGGGAAATGCCTCTCTGTCCCTGCACTAGAGGTGTTTCTCTACCAAAAATCAAAGGCTGGGTCAAGGTCAGAATGTCCAAAGCACAACCGTCCTGTGTCCAAAGTACTATCCTGGCCCTCACATCCTAATAAAATAAATCCTATGGGTAAAAGGTTAATTTCTTTGGCCCCAAGTGGTTTATAAATGTTCAAAAGGAAAATGCATAACTCCAAAATAAAAGTTCCAAGAGGTTAGCGTTCCTTGTTCCAGAGAGTGGTTCACTTCCCACGGATTTCTCTTCCCTTGGTTGCTTATTCAACAATGTCAGTTCCTTGGGTTTCTCTTCATGAAATATAAAAAACAAACCATCTCTCTGTGTTTGCTTTGTTAGGATACCTGATGTACTCTCCTGCCAGGTTTTCACTCCTCTTCTCGTGACCAGCACAGCCTATTTGCTAATCTAGGCTTGCTCTTATCAGGACCTCTTTGATTCATGTATTTCCTATACAATGTTAGACCTGTCCATGCCTGGTGTGCGTTTCCTATTAGGGCCTCCTTTTATAAACAAACTTCCAACTGCCTGGTATACTCTGCTGCCAGGGCTTTCCTGGATGCACACACTTGCAACTTCCTGGTATACTCTCCTGCCAGGGCTTTCTCATATATCCTTTTTACACTTTTAATTTGCCCGATATACTTCCCTGCTAGGGCTTGATTTAGGTGGGCTCTGCACACAGCTCCCCAAAATTGATAGTCTCTGCTTTTTCTGATACTTTATTTGCCTGGTATTTTATCTTGCCAGTGCTTCTTTTACTTGTGCACCACATGCATTCACAAACTTGAAAGCTTTGTGCTTTCGTTCCATTCTCTGTCGTAGAAATACTCATTCCCTCGTTTGCTCCTTCTCTCTCATGTGCTTCATTAATGTTTACTTGGTTTCGGCAAGGTTGCCAATACTACCCGGCGTCCCCGCTTCCCCTGGGTGGACCCATGGCTTTGGCTGGCCTATTCGTCTTCTCTTGCGGTGAGCCGGCAGCAGTCTTTCGGCGTCTCCTCTTTGGTTGCTGTATCCACTTCTTGGCCTCTCTATGTGCCGGAGTCCCTGTTCGGCTCTTCTGCTTCATGTCTTCAGGCTTCATGTCTTCAGGCTCCAGTAAGGCAAAGGCTACCTCCAAACACCTGCGAACGCCAGTGAGCCCTCGGTTGGCTTCTGGTGTTCCGGCAGCAGGTTTCCTCTGGCGGTCAGCTCCCCTGTTTTCAGGTCTTAAACCGGTCAGCTCCACGCTCTCTCTAGCCTCGGTTCTTAAGCCGGTCGGCTCCATGGCTCTCTCTAGCCGCACAGTCTTTCAGCTCATTCCAAGAGAAGAGTTTTCCTCTTTCCAGAATCTCTCTCTAGTCAGCTACTCCACTGGTTTAAATCCCCTAGGCACAGGTATGCCCTCACAATGAATAAAGCGCAGCCTGTGTTTCTGGCCTACCTTGATCTGCATTCCTTTGTCCATCTTTCTCGTGGCAGTTCTCTGGTAGTTATGGGAATGGAAGTCCATTCTTGAATTTCTATAGCCAAAGTCTGGAAAGTCTGCATAGTTGTTCTTTAAAGGTAGGTCAGTTGTAGATAACTTGTAGGTAGAAGCTTAGAAGATGTTTTCATTAATTTTAGAGGGCAAGTTGGATCGTGATGATTTATATACAGTTCTCATTAGAAGGTCTTCAACATCTTCCCTATGAGTGGGAGTGTTACACAATGCTATTAAGGCATTAGGTAGGGATGGGGTATCCTCAAAAGAAAAAAGAGTGATACCATGTCTCATCCGATGGTGCCATGATAGTCTCCCGTAGGTTTTCTCCCCACATGTGAAACTCCCTCAACAGCCGTCCTCAGGATCAGGATCAGGTAGCGGCTGCCGTCCCCTGGCCACATGGGGAGAGATCACTGCAGGGAAAGAAGTGATGACAACACCGGATTCATTGCAGCTGACCAGGATGTTTCTGTCACACTATCACTACCCTATGTGTGCCGGTATGGTACTGCACTTTTGAGCATATGCCCGCATATTATTTGTTTTCTATGGTATAAGAGCGAGAGCATAATACGAACACCTACAATGCTCCTTGTCCCAATTAGGTGATTTGTTTTCTGGTCACTGTATGTAACACTAGGTTGGGAGCATGTGACTCTAAACATATACTATCACCAGAGAAGCTATTACTGGTTAAGTAATATTTGTCTTCTGGGGTTTGCAAACCGATTTTAGATTCACACTCTCTGCATAGATTAGCGAGCATTATTCATTATTGGAGGAGGCTGTGTAGTTGTTATGAAAGGAAACAAATTACACAGAACTGCCTGAGCCTCCCCACCCCCCACCAATAATCTGCTCCTGTTTGAGTATCTATGCAATAGTGCTATCTGAATGTATGGATGGATGACCATGTTGCTGCTTTGCAAGGGCATACTGATTGCTCCTGTGCATCCATGCTTCTAGTGGAAATAGCCTCAGGCTTTTCTTTCAGTGTTCTGTGAGGAAGGGTTTTGCATTATTGAATGCATCATAGAATCCATCTGGCTCTGCTATATTTATTTACAGAACTGCTTGTTGTCGACACAAAAAATGTGATGTGTTCTTGGTTCTATTCACATACAAGTCTATCACCATTTGTACATTTAGTGAATGTAGTTATCTTTCAGCCCTTGACTGCAGGCTTTGAAAGAATTCAGGTATCTCAACCATTGGTTGACATGATACTTAGAAATGTTCTTTGGATAAAAGTGTGAATGTCTTCTGAATGCGACCTTGTCTCTGTTGGTAGTGACAAAGGGTTTGTCAATTGATAATACTTGTTTGTTTGTTTAGTATTTATTATGCGCACCGGACCCTAGGTTATAAGGGCGCAGGATGTAAGAAGACTTACAGCTTGATGTAAGGTTGCAGGTTAAAATGAGTCATTCATGCGAAAGGATTGACAATTTAACAATATAGTAAAATCCACAGTAAAGAGATGATAGCAGTTGTAACAGGCATATAGGTAAAAAGCAGGCAGGGGCATATTGGTGCATTCATGTAGCATTTGTCACAGTCAGCCAACTGATCACATTTTGCCTGAATTTGGTAAAGGATTGTTCTGTTCTCAGAATGACGGGTAACTCGTTCCACAATTGGACGGCCTTGACAGGGAAACTAGTTCCGCCTATGATGGAGAGTTTGAATCGGGGTACCTGAAGGCGATTGGTATTTGCAAGTCTCGTTTGTCTAGTGGATGTAGTTCTAGAGAATCTGTCTGCTAAATATTGTGGGGCTTTGTTGTTTAAAGATTTGTGTGTGAGGGACGCAGTTTTAAGTCTAATTTTCTCATAGGTAGAGAGCCATTTGTGTTTCCTTCTTGTTCCGAGATGTGTTCTCTCTTAGGAATGTTCAATCCTGCTCAAAGAGCATTATTTTGCTGTATCTGAATTTTGTTGACGGTGGATTTAGTTGCTCCAATATACAGGGCATTACAATAGTCTAGTTTAGAGATGATCAACGCTCTGGCTAAAGTTAGCCAACTGTTCTGGGATAGGAATTGTTTGCCCGCTCTAATTAGTTTACATGTATAGGCTGTTGATGAGGCTAACGTATTTACCTGTTTGGTGAATGAAAGGGTAGAGTCAAGGTATATGCCTAACATTTTTACTTCCTTAGCTGCTTGGATGCAGTTCTCATCGATGATGAAGGAAGTGTAATTTGTGCCTAGTTTGTTGAGGAGGGATGTGGTACCCAGGATGAGAAGCTATGTTTTATCATCGTTCAGGCATAGGCCATGGGTGGCCATCCATGCCTGAACGATGCTGTTGATTCTGTTCACCATCGCTAGGTCCTCATCATAGTCCCCGGTAAGTGGGAGGAGGATCTGGGTATGATCTGCATAATTGGTGTAGGTGATACCCAGATGGTCCAAGTCATCAAACATGGGCTTAGTGAAGATGTTATATAGAGTTGGTGAAACGCATGAACCTTGTGGCACGCCACAGGTGATAGGGATAGGGTCTGCAGCTGCTGTTGGTGAGAAGATCCTCATGGTACGGTCACTAAGGAAAGATTGGATCCACACTATTGCCTCAGTGGAGAAATGTGCTGCTGTATCTAAGTGGTTACAAAGAACTTTTTTGGTCCACTAGGTCGAATGCTGCAGATAGGTCTAATAGAAGGAGTAGTGCCAGTTTTCCAATGTCTTGTAATTTATCTACTTGGGCTTTAAGATCAATAAGTGCGGTTTCGGTGCCATGTAAGGGACGGAAACCGGATTGACGAGAGCCTAGTAGGTGGTTCCGTTCTAGGAAGGTCTGGATTTGGATATATGCCACCTTATCCAAAATCTTCATCAGGAACGGCACAGTTGTAATCGGTCTATAATTGGTAGGTATAGCCGGGTCTAAGGTTTGCTTTGTGAGGAGTGGGAGCACCCATGATTCCTTTAGGTTGCTAGGTATGGTGCCGGTGGTAAAGGAGGCGTTAATCAGCTTGGTGATAAATGGCACTAGGTCCCGTGCGGCATCTTTGATCAATTGTGCTGTGCAAAGATCTCCTTTGCAGTTTGAGGATTTCAGTCCAAGTATAACTTTCTCCACCTCTATAATGGTTCCATGTAATAATGTCCCCTTAAAAATATCGCCATGCAAAAATGTCACCGAAAAATGTTTTTTGTGGGGACATTATTGCATGGAACATGACCTTTTCCCGGCGATATTATATACGGCGGCCATATATATGGGGATAATATTACCTGATACCTCTATAATAGAGACTTTAGAGAAGTGGAATTGGGTGGAAGGTTTGGTTTTGGGAGGTGTTATTGTATTGGGCAGTGTAGAGGTGGCTAGTGACTCTCAATTTCTATTTTCTTTTGGAGGTTGAGGACTTTGTTGGATAATGCATGCTGGATTTCAGAGCACCATTTTCTGTCTTTAAGAAAGTTGTCTTGAGGAGTTATGGGATTTTCCAGTTCTCTAAGTATAGAGAACAACTCTTTCATGCTCGAGTTGGCTTGTTTAATTCTATTATTTTAAGTCTCTTGCTTTGCTGAAAGCAGCTCCTTCTTTAATTGTGATGAGATGTTGGTTAGTTTCAATTTGTTTTCCTAAGTAGGGTAAAGTTTCCATCTGTTTTCACATTTTCTTTTTTCTAGTCTAAGGTTTTTTAGGAGGGGGGTGAACCAATTGTTCAGATGCCTATGTGGTTTACTGTTTCTGAGCTTTAGAAGGGCAATATTATCAAGGGTTTTGTTCATGATTTTGTTGAATTCTTCAACTAGGACGTTGGTATCTGAGTTGTTTGGTAGAGCATTTTGAGTAGGCAAGATACCAGGGAGTAATTTGTCTATCGTCATATTTTTTTTATTTCTGGTAAGTGCCGGTAGTGCACAGAGTTGTTGTGTTTTAGGAGTCTTAGTATGTAGTGTGAATGATATCAGATGATGATCTATCCAAATTTAAGGTGAGACAGTTAGGGTAGAAATGTTGCAGTTGTGATCGGCAACCCAATCTAAGGTTCTCCCTTTGATGTGAGTAGACTCATTTACTCTTTGGGAGAAGCCCAGTTCTGTCAGAATGTTGGATGCTGCCGTAGCTTGTGGATCATTAATGTCATTAAAACCTATATTAAGGTTAGCAAGTAGTAATGTTTGGGTAGTGTCTTTTAGATTTTCTGAGAGAATGGTGGATAAATCTTCTATGAAGGACTTGATGGGACCAGGAGGTCTGTATATTAAGTGGATGTTCAGAGTTTGAGAATTGGCTGTGGGTATTTTAGTAGACATTATTTCGCAGGATTCGATGGTAGGCGAGGGAGAAAGTCTCATGCCAAGCTTAGTTTTGGCGATGATGGCTAGTCCGCCGCCTCGAGCTTCACATCTATCCATTTTAAGGATAGTGTAATCGTTCGGAACGGCTAGGGACAATGCTGGGCCTGATGCCTCATGGAGCCATGTTTCAGTAATGGCTAAGAAGTCGTAATCTTCGGTGGAGATATCTTCCGATAGTTCTATAGCATGGGCGACTAGAGATCTGGCATTTATTAAGGCGCCTTTAAGTTTAGGCAGAGATTTAGTTGGAGGAAGTGTGGTGGTAGTTATTGGCACTGTAGAGCTGATAGTTCTGTCTCTATTTTGTTGAGGGTTATTATGCCTTTTATAATTATAAGAATTGGATTTGAGGATAGGTTCAGAGGATATTTTTGTTCGGCAGATGTTGGTTTCATATTTGATAAGAGGATCAAAGATTCTAGGTAGTCGGGCACGTAGTCTAGCATTTCTTAAGGCTATGTTAAATTGTGTGGTTGGCTGTTATAAATTATGCTGATGGATAGCTGGTGTAGGAGGCGATAAATGGTCATTGAAGGTGTCTGTTGTAACTCCTGATGGGGACAACATTGTGTGAGGTAACACTGGTGTGGGTAAAGTGCCCAGGTATGCTAGGTTGGTCAATGTTAGGTACAGTATTAGGTACATTGTATGGGGTGTGAGATACACTAGGTCTAGGTGAGTGGTCTGACTAGGCTATTAATGTTGGGCAAATAGAGTTACAGGCCGCAGGTACAATGGCGATAAGTTCAAATGAGAACATTATTTGAATCAGGGCTATAGGAGTGCTTATGCAACAAAGTCCAGAATTATTGAACAGTTGTCTAGGCTGTTGTCTAATCTTGAGCTGTGTGCCCACCTAGGTACGAGTTCCTATAGAGCAATTTCTATACAACAGTAGAAAAACATAGATGAGTCTAAATCACAATCTCTAGGATACCTAAATTCGGTTTTACTTAATGCAGCAGAAATCATAATTATATAACATTCACAGGCTATATGTGCACCTAGATTTGAGTGTCACCTAGATTCGAGTGTCCATAATATAGAAAAATCACAGATGTGTTAGTTCACAATCTCTAGGATGCCTAAATTCAGTTTTCCTTAATGCAGCAGAAATCATAATTATATAACATTCACAGGCTATATGTGCACCTAGAATCTAGTGTCCATAATACAGAAAAATCACAGATTTGTTAGATCACAATCTCTAGGATGCCTAGATTCGAGTTTCCGTACTGCAGCAGAAATCGCTGTTATGCCAATGTAAAGGTTATCAACAGTACAGTTGCCCTATGTAGGTTATAATGCTAAGTACTGGCAGCTAGCAACGGTTTTGCAGGGAAACAGAGGTCATGTTAAGAAGCAGTTACTGCAGTGCAAACATCAAACATGTGGGCACCACTAGCGACTCAACAGGATGTATTCCGCTGAGTAGCGGTTGCAAAGTATTGGGAGCAGTATGAACATATAATGCGAGGCTTTGCCGGTCATGCCAGTAGCGTCAATGGTATACTATATAGTTCAGTGTGGGTCTGAGTACGCAGTGAGAGACATACAGCGTTAGGCATGGTGGCTGAGCATTATAGATCAAGTGCAGGCATGTGACTACTGACGACAAGCAAGACGGAATATGAATACGTTTAGTCAAGTGCAGTGGATAGGAAAGCACAAGGTTAATGCAATTAGCGGAACTGTTAATGTATAATAGTACCTTAGCTTTGTGTAGCTGGGGGGCGAAGGGAGTTCCTGAGCGCACAGACAGAGGTCCTGGCTGATGGCTGGGAAGGCCAGGGACAGGAAGTTTGCCTTTGTTCCTGCCTTCGTGCTACAGGCCGGCGGCGCCTGCCGGCTGGTGATTGACCTTTTCAATTAGTGGGCGACCAATAGTGAAGTATCAGTGGCATGGGAGGACCTGAACAGGCCAGGCAGAGTGCCTACAGCAGGTGGGCAGCCATCTTGAAATGGCAGCCGCAGGATCCTCAATAGTGGGATCGCGTAGGATAATTAAGATTTATCCTTGTAGAACGTAGGTTGTGGTTCGTCAACACTTCTTACAGAGATAATTTCGAATTGAAAGGCCTTTTGAGATTTGGATCAAATTGTGTGTGCGTAAGCCTGTAATACTGTGCTCAGGTATCAGGTAGGAGTCAGTTATTAAAGTTACTCACCGTAGTGACAAGAGTAGTCATACCCTTTCTTTCATCCCTATGGGCATTCCTTCATCCCTATGGGCATTGTGAGAAACCAAAGGTTGTCTCACCCACTAGTTCCCCTGGATCTCTCTCTCAGGTAGCCAGGGCATGGCCATCGCCTTTGGATCCAGACCCTGGTGGTGGACTAGTGCGGGAGGATCATCTGGGTGAGGGGTCTTCGGGGAGTGGAAGTGAGCAGCCGATGGTGAGACACAGTATTCCTCCCCTTTATTGTATATCTAACCCATCCTATTTTTTATGGCCTTTCCAATGTCTCAACTCCCCCCCCCCCTTTCTACACAAATACTGAGCCGAGGAAGAGGGCGACAGAGTAACAAGACTAACTCATATACATTGTACTGGACATATCCAGCTAATTGTGTCAGGCAAAGTCAGGCACTTGACTAAGTACATACACCTGATACCAATTAGCTCTCCTCAGACAGATAAAAGGCAGAACCTAGAGACACACTTTGAGCAAGGTGGACCGCGAGTACGAGCAGAACTTCCGTGGCGAAGGCAAACCTACTGGAGCATAGCGACGGACCAAGGGACAAGAGCAGTGGGTCAGAAATCCCAGGAGTTCCCTAGAGGAGGTTGGTGCCTCCAAAAGGCCACGAAAGACACGTGGAGAAGGCCAGATCCCAAAGTAGAAGGCTGCATTGTGTTTCAAGAACGCCAGGGCGACCCTCCTGGATGAATGGCAGAGTTGGGGTGGCGAGGCCAAGTCTGTGGTGCTAACTTTTTTGTAAGCAATTTTTTATTTATTGCATTTGTTAAATGCCCAAAGCCAGGGGCATCACAGCGTTAGTTACATAAGAATACTTGTTACAAAAAGCCAGGGGTATCACAGCATTAGTTACATAAGAATACTTGTTACAAACAGTTCGGTAACATGAAGCAGAAAAACACATAAAACAGTAGATCAGGTGCAAGGTGAAGTTTGGACATTAGTCAAATTTGTCAAAGAGCCACGTTTTTATCATTTTCTTGAAGCGTTGGTGAGATTGCTTGCTTCTAATGTGTGCTGGCAGAGTGTTTCAAAGCGATGGTGCGGCTATGGGGAAAGTGGAGCCACCCGCCCTTTTACTCTTACTGCGAGGAACATTCAAACGTGTGCTGGTGCATGATCTTAGAATTCGAGATAGGACTTTTTGGGTCACACTGTTATTCAAGTAAGTCGGGGCATCTTTCTGGATACACTTGTGGGTCATGGTAAGGTTTTAAACAGGATCCTTGCTTTGACATGCAGCCAATGAACTTCTTTTCGGATGTGGGAGATGTGATGCTTGCATTTTAGACCAACTGAACCTTGACTCGTGAATTGGAAACTGTAAAACCAAGAAAGAAACGCACACAGCCGGTGAGTTGGCAAGCGACCCGAGTGACCGGTGTGTGTTAAAGAGAGATTGAAGTGGCAACATTATATCCCAAGTGAAGGCTGCACAAGTGTGGATGAGATGGAAAGAAAGGCAGACCTGTGAATGAACTTTGAAGGTAGGACAGCTGTGAAATCAAGGATATTGAGTAACAGAGTGGTCTGGCGAAAGGAACTAGCCCACTCGAAAGTCTTTGTGAAAGGTGCATTGTTTGAAGCGATAAAGTGAATGAACCGTAAAAGTGAAAGTGATCAATGTTCAGCTTTTTACTTTCCACTTCTCTCGGGGTTAATTTTGAACTTTGAGTCAAAGTGGTCCCGCGAAGGTCTGTAATGAAAGCCATGCAAATTCGAGAGTCTTTGACATCCGAAAGCGGTCTGAGCCCGACTGAGGGAGACCCGATGTGTAATAAGCTTTGGGAAGTGAGCCCCTGCAAGTATTGTTGAACTTTTTTTTGAAGGGTCTGAGCCCGAGAGAGGGGGCCAACGTGAAATTTTGTTGAAATATTAATTGGATGTCTGGAAAGAGACACTTTAACGTGGAAGGCCAGACGGGCCTCGACCCACGTCTTGAACTGTTTTGTGTTGAAAATCCGAGCCAGAGTGTGTCATCCTGCCTACAGGGAAAGCCTTACTCCATGCTAACGTGGTGAGGAGTGCTGATTCAGCCACATTTATACTTCATATTTGAACACTGATTTTCCTTTACATAAATATCTCCTTTATACACTTTTTGTACAAAAGATAGGGCAGGCATTAGTTTTTGTTAGCATAGGCCATTTTGATTTGACAGACTTCAATAGGACTGTTTTATTTATTATTGGATGGTCAAGACTACTCCTATCCTAGTTATAGTGCAGAATAGGAGTTTTTCCAAACTCAGAAACTTTAAAAAAGGTTTTACAAATTGTACCTTTGTGTCAGTGTCATACTTGTGAAACCATGCCTCCCGTACAGCGTCCCACCAACATAGGGACTGTACCGGCACCTTTGGCAGTGAAAAAGTTGAGCTTCCCTATTAAAATTAGTATTGCGCGCTGGGGCGTGACCTCAGGCGTCAGAAGGCCCCGCCAAGGCCCCGCCCTCCAGCATCTCACCTCAGACCCCTTTGAACACATTGGACGCTTAGATACCTGGCTACTCTTATTACCTATTAGCCATTGGCATACAAGCAGGGGAAGGCGGGTGGGACGTATGGAGGAAAGGGGACTATGGACTATGAGTACGCAACGCTGAAACGCGACGGCCGTGGCCTTGGCTTGGACCACATGGGCATGAATCCCCTCTGGAACAGGCCTGTCCATGTCTGTGTAGGCCTCTCAAATGGCCTGGACCATCCAATGGGCGATGGAAGCCTTGGAAGCCTCAGAGTCGGGGGAGGAGCCCCCAAAAGTCATGTACAACGCCTCAGACTTTCTGAAGGATTTCGTCCGAGACAGCTAAAATCTGAGGACCCCCTTGAGGTCCAAGAAATGCAAGGTCCACTCTGCCTCTGACTGCGGGTTCAGGAAGAAAAACGGCAGGCAGATCTCTTGATTCAGATGAAAAGGAGAGACCACCATGATTAAGAAGTTTGGGTGATTGCACAGGATGACCTTGTCGTCGTGAAACGTAGACAAGGGCTCCAAGTGTCACCAAGCGGATGTCCACAGAGGCCATTGGCTCGAAAGGCTTGCGCTGGAAAGCTGCAAGAACCACATTGAGGTCCCAGACCGGGTGCGGCCTATGCACCGGCGGAAAAAGCCTAGACAACCCCTTAAGGTGGGCCTTAACCACCGGGTTGGCTGACGAAAACATGCTATGGGGAATTCTTGTAAGCCCCAATGCTGCCAAATAAGTGTGGTATGTATCCACCTGAACTTCAGAACAAGCCAGGTACGCTGAAAAAGTCAGTATGTCATCTGGAGGACAGGTGACAGGATCCAGACCTTTGTCATGAGCCCAATGGCAGAACCCAGTCCATTTACGATTATACTGTGACTGGGACCGAGTCGAGGGCCTCCTGGCCTGCTGAATGATGTCTCAGTTGTCATCCGCGAATTGAGAATGTTGAAGCCTCAGCTTGTCAGGAACGAGTCTGCCAATCTCTGGCAGGAGTGCACCAGCCCTTCGGTGACCCCGCCCTCACCAGCCAGTCGTCCAAATAAGGATACAGACGATGGCCCTCCAAGCAGAGAAGGCCCACCACTACGTTCATCAACTTCATGACACAAGACACAAGACACAAGGGGCAGCACCATGTATTGAAAGTGGTATGACAATCGTGAACCTGCATAAACATCTGATGCGGTTGGTAGATGGGTAAATGCAGGTACGCATCCTTGAGGTCCAGAGAACACATTCAGTTCCCTGAACACAGACACTTGGCTATGTGCGCGGGAGTAATCATCTTTAAGCGTTCCAGCAGTAAAGACATATTTACAAATGACGGGTCCAGGACAACCCTCAGGCCAGCCTGGTTGTTCTTGGGCAGTGCAAAAAACCTGGACTAGTACCCAGAGCCCCTGTCTACAAGAGGAACTGGTTCTGTCGCCTGCATTTCCAAGAGCAAAAGGACCTCCCGTAAAAGAGCCAGGGAACCGATCAGACGAAGAGGAGGAGAGGATGGTAGAGGCAAAGGAAGAGGAAGACTGAAGCCCGTGGAGACTACATAGGATCCACGAGTTGCTGAAAAGACGCTTCTAAGTGTTCTGGAAAAGAGCCAAACGGCCCCACACAGGCAAGCTGTGTTCCCCTACCTTCATGTCACTGCTTCTTGGTGTCAGAGGCGGGGGCAGAGGAGAGGGAGCAGAAAAACTTGCACAACGTCCTCTGCTGCTTCCACCTATTGTCACTGGGCTTGAACTCGGTCCTGCCCTGGGACTGAGGGAAGGATTTCTATCCAGGTTTTGTCAGGATGGCCAAGGACTTAGGGGTTTCAGTGGCGGTTTTCATCTTTATCAACTCTTCATTGGTTGAAGAATGAAAGAGGTCCACGCCCTCGAAGGGCAGATCCAGGATCCACGTCTGCACATCAGATGAAAACTTAGTGACGTACATCCGCACCGTCCGTCTCATCTCGACACCAAGGCACAGCTGTCTGCTGGCAGTGTCGATGTGGGAGACAGATGACTCCATGAGCTCCCACACAATTGCACGGGCATCTGCCAGACCGGCCTTGGAGGAGGCTTGCTTGTCCGAAGGTAGGTTGGGCAGAAATTCCCCAAGGTCCCGCCACAGCTTCTGGTTAGCCGTAGCCAAGAGGGGCATCTGCGTCAGCTTGCCGCAGATGCAGACCTGAGATGGAATAACAGCGCTTTCCCAAAGACTCAAGGACTTTGTCCTCCTTAGAAAGACAACTGGAGGTGGCTCCCGTGGAGGAAGACGACGATGATGATTTAGAATACAAGGAGGCCGCAGCCACCTCTGAAGATTGAGGCTGCAGGTGGGAGGCCAGGAGGATTGGCTTCCAGTCAGTCAGCCTGAACCTGCTATCCAATTTCTTGTTCATCTGGGCATTGGCCCTGGGCTTCTCCCAGACATTGTGCGCCCCCTGCAGGACATCCTTCTGGAGAAGGGGTGCCAGACCGGATTGTGCTGCACTTACCCAAGACCTCTGCTAGCACTCCAGACTCCTGGGGGGCTTCCTTGGGCAGAGGGACCCAAAGAACTCCGCCAGGCCCTGAAGACGGTTTATGAAAGGCCTTTACGGATGCATAGGGTTCATCATCCTGGGCATCCTCGTCCTCATCCCCCCTCCACCCTATTTTCACAGACTGATTGGAGTTTGGGCCCTGGAACACAGGTGCTTACGGGCCCCCCCTCCTTCCAAGTCTGGCACCAAAGACAGGTGCAACGGCTGTTGAGGGGGAGGCATTGGTGATACAGGAGGAGGTGGAGGGTTCTAAACAACCAGTAGAGCCTGGACCGGGGATGGGAGCAGCGCAGGAGGAACTGGAGAAGTACCCAGATGAGTGGACCAGGCAAGCGCCACCTGTGGGGTGACCTTCACAATATCCTTTAGGAGCCACTTCACCTGAGTGGAATGCATGAGAAAGAGGAAGCGCCCAAAGAAGCGGTCCTCACAAGCTGGCGGGTCCCTAGGTGCCCGGCCCTCTGAGGCGCTGGGCCTCCACTCCTATTCAAAGCGTTGAGGCACTTGGGGCGTGTAGCCGTAAGGTTGTGATGGGTAGATGTATCCCAGAGAAGACCAGATGCCTGTACCGTACAATCTGCTGCTACTTCTAGAGGGAAGGGGACTGGGACAATCTTGCAAAGCCCATTCGATGAGCGAAAGCACGGGCAGGCACCAAGTTGGATCCAAGATGGCCACCAGTCTGGCAGACTCCGCCACTTGCCTCTCTGCCATTTTGAAGCCATGCGCCATGCCCTGGGTGGGAGGGCGTGAAGGTCCTGGGCTACAAGAGGCCTCAGACACGGGAGGATACAGCTTGGGTCTTGCAACCAAAGCAGAAGTGTTGACCTCAGAGATCACTCTGGTAGGCACCGAGCCCTCGGCCGGCCAGCCGGTAGTCGTACCACCCTGATTCATGACCTCAGAGCAAGCTCCGGTAGCCTGGATGCCCTCGGCACCTGTGCCGCTAGCCGTGTTGGATCGTTCTGAGGACAGACTCTTGGAGGTGGCACTTGATGATCCCTAGTGTTGAAGAAGAGGATGTACATGATTGCCCTTCCGAGTACAGCCCGGTAGGGCCTGTGAGCCTTTCAGCTTGGGAGTCGGTAGCCAGAACGGCCTCAAGTTTGTCTCCAGAGCACCCGGAAGAGGCCCTGGGCCCCTTGGCTTGGGAGCCGGTACCCTTAGAGGCCACTGGCCTGCCAGAACCCGAATCCGAGGAACCCCGATCCGTGGGAACCCCGGGAAGGGAGTCGCTGCACTGTGGAGATGTGCTGAACAGAGGGCCTACCTTGTCTTGACGAGAGGTCCTAAAGACAAAGTTCTTAAGCTGGGGCAGAGGAGACGTGTGGAAGATCTCCCTCTACCATGACAACCGTTTCTTCAATTGCCTGTGACCGAGAGCACTGCAAGCCAAACAGGTGTCCCAGTGGTGGTCGGGCCTGTGAAAAACCTGAAGGTGTCCCACTTACTAGTTCCCGGGGATATGTCATTCAGGTGGCCAAGACAAGGCCATCGCTATAGGATCTAGTTCCTGGGGGTGAACCAGTGCGGGAGGATAACCTGGATGGGGGGTCTTTGCAGAATGGGGTCACCGAAGGGTAAGACACGGTATCCCTTTTCCTTTTGATACCTTTACCCCATCCTGTCCAGTAGGATACTTAGAAACTCTAGCCCCCGCCCCCTTTTCCAACACGAACACTTTCTCACCCTGTGAGCGACAACGGACTAATATCCAAGCCGTTTACCGGACATGTCCCAAAACAAGAGTCAGGCAATTGCTGACAACTACTCACACCTGACTGCCTTTTCCCTTCCCCACTAGGATAAAAGGCTGAGCACACTCTGAGTAAGGCTGAATGCACGAAGAAACAGCTATTCCAGGACGGCAGTTCAAACGAAGGAGAAAGGCAGCAAGACCTGAAAGGACGTCCAGGAGGGAGATGCCCTTGCCCTTTTCAACCCGGACCCGCTAAGCCTCTGACAAAAGAAACATAAGACCGGGAATCGGAGCTGCGAATGGTGTGACAGATGTTAGCAGTACATGGAACCCTCCTGCACTGATAGCCAGGGCCAGGAGACAATGTTGCCATTGTGGTACAGTCCTTGACTCTCACAGCAAAAGAAATGCCATAGAGTTTAGCATGGTGAGTCGAGAGAACCTGATAGTGGGCCAGACTCTGCTAGACTCAAGGTTGCAGTGGCAACATTAAGAAGATTAAGAAACAGAGGTCTTTGTGAACGAACTTGGCACCAGAGGTAGAGGGGTCTGCTAGGACGTGGACGCTCATTCGAAGGTCTCTGGCAGGTATCCCTCTCTTGAACAAGGAAAGTATTGAACGGAAAATTAGCGAAACTACAAGTGCCAAGAGGCCATAGAGAAGGCTTGCGTGAGGTGTCAAGGTGGTCATACAAGGGTCAAGCCAAACCCCTTGTACATTCTAAAGCCCTGGACACGTTGTAGAAATTGTGAACTGTGGAATTGTGAGACAGGCGTTTGCGTCCAGCGGAGGGGAAACAAGGTGCAAACTGGTTATTGTAAATAAACATGCCCTTGCCATAGGCTAACAAAGAGATCCAGCGAGACACGACAACCCTTCGGAAGGCTTTGTTTAAAGGTGGCAATTGCTGTCCAAGGTCCACATGAGGGGGACCTAACAAAAGGTGGTTGTTTAAAAAGACATTGAGACTTTTGAATATTACAAATAAGGAACTTGATTGAAAGAGGATAGTGTACCCGACTGAGGGACGTTAAGAGAAAAGTATGAAGGAGATAACTGAACAACATTCTGACGACAAGTATGAACCAGACTGAGGGATGTCCACAGTGAATGGTTGGTCTGAGCCCGATTGAGGGAGGCGATGTAATTCAAGATGGTGATGGCGCATAGGCAACACGAAGGGGGATTGCCACGAGGACCATGACCCAGCCTAACATCACTGCTAATCAGCAATCCTAATTAGGAGGAACTATGACATATTCTATGCAGTGAACACTAACCATCAGGAGGAGCTTTTGAAATATGCAATACTACTGCTAATCAGCATTCGAATTAGGAGGCGCTATGAAATATTTATACAATGAATACTAACCACCAGGAGGGACCTTTTGAAATATGTATACCAGAAAACACTATCCGTAAGGGGGACTATTAGTGAACACAGGTCCAGAGTGCTGCAGAACATACTATTGATACAAGTACTGATAGGAGGATTGCAGAGTTACTGTTGGTTCTTCTTATTTCACCTATGTGAATTTACGGCTATTTGAATGTTGCTCATCTTAGTAGGCTATGTGATTAGGTTTTTTCAAGCTATGAGATTTTCACAGCCATATAATTGAAAGTCCTTCTAGTCATGGGTATTTGACCATGTCAATTGTGTGCTGTATAAATTTAGTTTTTTGACATACCAGTATATTAAAAACAAACCTAAAATTCCTTTAGATTGATTGTTGTTTAAATCAACAATTGATTATTCTGAGACTATACATTTTGATCCAAAGCGCAGAGTGTCTGGACCCGAAGGTTATATACATAAGTTGGTTGTAGTGTTCCAACCTCCAGACTATTGCTGCTTTAGTGGATGTCTTTCTAAAATAGTTCTTTGTATAGTTTAAACACTCTATTTTAGGAGAGCGCAGTGCCCATTGCCTCAACACTTAAGCCTTCTAGTATTACATTAAGAGGAGGATCGATGCGTGGGTGAGAGGGATCCAAGGGTGGAGAGTAAATACCTTATGTGAAGGTTAACAGGGGAACTTTTGTTTTGTTGTTCTGGCATATCAGGTCCTCTAAAGCACGAGACTTTGCATGAGAAGAGACTTGGGCACAGAAGGCACGATACAGAGGAAAGGAACTATGAGCTTGTGCCAGAGAAGCTCAGGAGTGTGCTGTGCTCAAGAGTCTCGTCTTGGCCCATGCTAAAAATGTGGGTATGGGAGACCCCGGCCATAACATCCTGACTTATCATTTGGAGAACACTTCTTCCTTTTCTTGTGAAACATTACACTATTTTGTAGCATAGTGGTAAGGATTGGCAATAGTTTTTTTTTAGTATAGGCCTTTTTTATTTGACTAGACTCCACTAGGACTGTATTGTTATTATTTGATGGTCGTAGCTTGCTCCCATCTTAGATTTAGGGTTAGATTAGGCGTTTATCTCACCCATTTTACAGTTTAATAAACACCCTTGACTGTGATCACTTGTGTCTGTCTTGCTTTGATACCAGGCCCCAAAAAACTGAAGACAGCGTGCATGGAGGTTTGAGGCCGGGAACGAGTGGTCGCATGAGGCACATCTCTTGAATCGTCCTGCGGCTGACATGCGTCGGGGCAGGTGTGGCACCGAAGGGAAGTTAAATGAGAATCGAAAAACAAAAATGGCGAGCTAGCGGAAAGCAAAAAAAAAAGTCTCAGTGCTGGGTGCCAGGTCCGACACTATCCGTGCAGAAAAAGGGACTGAAGTGAGGTGCTGGAGGGCAGGTCCTCAGCAGGGCGTTCCCACACCCGAGGCTGCGCCCCCGCGCCATACTAAATTTAAAGGGGAATCTCAATTTTCACTGCCAAATGTTCCGGGACCGTCCCCATGTTGGGGGACGCCCACAAGAATGGAGGAAAGGGGATGGGACATATGAGTAGTGCTGTCATTTTTCCTATTCTGATAAAACCTTTGAAATACAGCTGCCACAGCATGAATCGTACGCGGACACAAAGAAAATTCAAAAGGTTTTATTATATGAAGTAAATACATGTATAATAACAGGGGATATGAATAATGGTGGCTTTTCTCTCTCTCGTCCCTCAACTGTCACTCCTCACTCCCCGCGTTCTCGGTTGGAATCCCCCTTTCCTACGTTCTGTTATTCTACGCGATAATACACATCCTCCTTTCACACGAGAGTTCCTTCCGGTGCTCAGCTACTCAGCAAAGCCCATCAGGTGCCTTGGTCTTCGATAGCTTCTGCCGAACTTTGATGCAGCTGCTGAAATCACTCCAGGGGTACCGAATTTTCTGGCAAGGAAGAATTACCTCTCCCTCTGTATACTTTCTCACACCTTCTCACTTCACCATTCCCTGTCATGACCATGACTCATTGTTCCACACCCTTCCATCCTTTGTTCTCACAGCATGTTTAAATACTTCCACCACCTCGATCGGTTTGGACCAATGACACCCATTGTCTCGCAGGATCACCGACAATTTGAATCTGACCCAACTTCTAACCTGTGGAACCTTTCTTGTCCTGAACTTCCTGTTATCCTGCAGTGACTTACTGCTCAATTGTCTCTTTCTGATGCTCCCTTCCACTTCATCAAGTTCCACACTCATGCCCGTCACCTCACCCTTCCATCCTGGAAATAATTTGGTCTGGGCCTTCCTCCCTCTGCTAAACTCAAAAGGAGACACACCAGTTGTGCTGTGCTGCATGAACCTCTGAGCCACGACCGTCGTCCTTACCACTTCCTTCCAATCTCTCCCATTACACCATGCCCACCTGATTGCTTCCTTAATCACTCTATTATACCTTTCCACAATGCCATTGGTCTGAGGGTCATATACTGCACGGGTCTTGTGTGTAAAGGACCTTCCCTTAAAGTACTCCTCCATTTCTCTAGATTTAAACTGTAATCCATTGTCAGTCAAACCTCCTCAGGATAACCCTCACGACCACATAACTCTTCCAAAAAATCAATCGCTCTCTTGCTCTTGGTGGTCACATTTGACATCATCCTCAGCTCCGCCCATCTCGTCAAAATATCAATGACAACAATGCAAAAGGTCTGACATCCCTCACTCCACACATGCCCCACTACATCAATAGCTATGTTTGTCCAGGGTCTCTCCGGTATGTCTGTCAGAACAATAGGTTACGTTTCACTCATACACCCTTTATCACAGTTCATACAAAGGATACAATTTCTGACGCTTCTTTCAATCTGCATGTCACATCCTGGCCACCAATAGGTATTCCTTATTCTGCGTTTGGTTTTCACAATTCCTTGATGACCTTCATGTCCAAGACGTATCACCTTCTCTCTAATCCCCTCTGGGGGTAACAACTTATCTCCTCTCATCAAATGGCTATCTTGAATATATAGTTCATCTTTTACATTCCAGAAACCCTCTATTCCTGCTTCTTGCATTTTCTTTATAGATAAACTATCTTCCTCCAGGCCTCTGACTACAAGCATCATTTTGACATCTCTGGTCATCTCTTCATACCACTCCTGTTTTGATATTGAGGATTCAGAAATTTCACAAATCATCTCTTGTTCCTCTTCATCCTCCCCACATTCTTTTTCATAGTTTGTCATTCTAGACAGGCATTCCGCAGTGTAGTTCCTCACACCTGGAATGTACGTTATCAAAAGTCAAATTCTTGTAGCTTTGAAACCCATCTTCTTATCCTGCCTGATACTTTGTCAAGACTCTTGGTTGGAAACACTTCAACTAGAGGTTTATGATCCGTATGTAGCTCAAATTTGATTCCCCACAGAAAGCTCCCAAACTTGACTGTAGCCCACTTAATAGCAAGACCCTCTTTTTCTATAGTCACATATGCTTTTTCTGCTCCTTTCAGCAAACGAGATGCAAATGCTATTACATGCTATTTTCCTTCGTGGGTCTGCATCAAAACAGCACCTAAACCTACATTGCTTGCATCAGTTGTGATTACTGTGCGTTTCCTCTGCACATAGTTTCTCAATACTGGTGCTGTCTTTGAAATACTTTTTATGTATTGAACTTTGTCCTCACATCCTTCACCCCACATGAATCTTTTATTCATTTTTATCATATTCCGTAGCGCAACTGTGTGGTCTGCAAATCCATGCACAAAATAAGAGTAGGATTCGGCCATACCTAAAAATGTCCTGACCTGTTCCATGCAGGTCGGAGTGGCCAGGTCTTCAATTGCATTTGCCAAATCCTTCTTAGGCATGATTCCATGCTTTGATATTGCATGTCCCAAGTACTCAATCTCTGTCCTATTGATCTTCGATTTCCCTCTGCTGAGCGTCATACCTATATCGTGCAATTTCTTAAACACCTTCTCCAATCTCCTGTCATGTTCTTCCTCTCTGTCAGAGTATATAAGGATATCATCCTGGAAAAAAAATGATGCTTTCATCACCATCAAATATTCGATACATTATTTTTTGGAAGAATGAGGCTGCAGATAGTATACCAAACAGCATGCTGTGGTATTGATACAGCCCTTCTGGTGTGATGAAGGCAGTTAGATCCCTCGACTGTCCTGTCTGCAGCAGTAAGGTGGAGTGTTGAAAATATTTGTTTGATCAATTCCTGGATATTAGGTAAAGGGTGTATTCAGGGATTACACACTTATTTAGCTTACTTAAGTCGATGCACCCCTTACATTTCCTGAACGCTTCCTCAACACTACCAGTGGGGAGACCCATTCTGAGGCATCAATTCTTTCTATTATTCCTTGTTCTTCCAGTTTACTAAATTCTGATTTCACCTCATCCCTCATGGATATCGGAACAATTTGCAATTTCTGTGCTACTGGTTTGCAGCCTTGTTTGAGTATAACACGATGTGTGAAACTTTTCACACACCCAATCTCATCCCTAAATATTTCTGTTCTCACTTTTCCTTTGTCAATTTCAGGTGACTCAATCAATAAAACTTATTCAGCTGCATACGGATCCAGGCGCACTTTGAATGATCTCTGAGGTGTTCAAATGAGTAACGGAGATGATTCTTTCTTCGAGACATATACACATCATTCAGCCCGGCTGTCTTTAAATCCTAGTGTAGCCTTGAACCATCCAATTATGTCAATATTTGAGCCACCATAAGCCCTTGGCCCAATGTCAACTTCAAGTAAGTACTCTGATCCCATTTTCTTCCACACTACTTCTGGGATGAGTGTGTATTTTGCACCAGAGTCTACCATCATCATAATTGATTTGCCATTTACTATTATGGTGGTCTTTGGGCTGTCAAACTCTTCATCTTCACCACAGACTGCTGAGACACATTCTTCTCCTTCATCGCTATCTTCATTTCCAATCCAATTCATGTTGGTCCCTTTATTTCTGCACAATCTAGCTAGATGTCATTTCCCATTGCAATTTCTGCATTTATCCTTAGAGCAGGGCGCTGTTGGCCCAATGGGATGGATTGTCACATCTGTAGCATGTTCTCACAGTAGCACGTCCCCTTCCTCTTTGGCTACTTCGACATTGTTGAAATTCAGTGCCATGACATAGACCTCTCAAGGCTTTTACTCATTTCTCAGTGTGTTTAACCTCTTTGGCCATCCGTAGAACCATCTCTAAAGGTGGGTCATCTTCGGTCCACAGTTTCCCTCATACTTTGCTGCTATTACATTCTAACATAAATTGATCTCTCAATCTTTCTTCTGGTTGTTGATTGAATTTGCATGTCCTGGCAAGCTTTCTAAGGGCCGTGATGTATTTTTCAACACTTTCACCTTCCTCCTGTATTCTTTTCCAACTAGTAAAGTTCCAAGATGGTGCTTAGTTTCTTCTCATAGTGCTTGTTTATCTTTAATATCGATTTCCCATTTTCATTCATATCCCCACACTCAACAGCCATCAGATCAGGAAGATCCTCAAATCTCTCCTGGCCAGCTGGGCCCAAACAATGTAAGAACAGTGACTTATTTATTTCAACACTGTAATTTGTGCCACAAACCACATTGGCATAATGTTCAAACATTTTTAGGCATCTTTTCGAAGGCAATGCAGGTTCACCCACTTCAGGTACGAATATTGCAGGTGGGACACTGTGCATGGACATGTCTCCTGCTGCACTAAGATTGGCCATTATGGCCCGAGTGGTAAATTCTGAGTGGTAACTGTTTTAAAAAAAAAAAGGTATATATTATTCTTCTTGTCATGCCAATATTAATATCTTCTGGTAATATTATCTTTGCCTGGTATCCTTAGATTATTCTGTTGCATTATTTGAAGAAAAGAGAATTATTTTTAATGAACCGGACGAGGAAGAGCATGATGTCCCTATGAGGATGTCCTTGTTGTGCCTAGCCAGTCAAAATGGGTGCACGTTGCGTGAGGATACCTCACGTTATAGGGTCCTTTCTTCTTATGCAGGATCCTGCGACCATGGAATAGTACTGAGTTTTTTTTTTTTTTTACCAGCGGTTGCCCCTTGTACCATGCGGGATGCCCCTGAGTTGCTTATAGCTGGGGGAGGACTGTGCAGCTTGGACCCTCTCATATGTGTGGTCCAGTGGCCGTTGCTGCTCCTCTGTCCTTCTCCGTGTTATCGGGTCGGCATAATGCTGTGGAATCCTCGTCGCCACCTGAAGAACAGCTGCCACAGCATGAATCGTACGCGGAGACGAAGAAGATTCAAAAGGGGATTTATTATATTAAGTAAATGTATAATAACAGGGGATATGAATGATGCTTCCTTTTCTCTCTCTCGTCCCTCAACCGTCACTCCTCGCTCTCCGCGTTCTCGATTGGAACCCCTCCTTCCTACGGTCTGTGATTCTACATGATACTATAACCTTCTATTGATCCCTTTGCTTGCTTCTACCCCATCACTCTTATTTTTCTTTCTAAAATTTTGAACATACGGTTTACTCTCAACTTTCATTCCATCTGGAAAATAATTCTCTTCTTCCTTCTCTTCAATCTGGGTTTCATCCTGCTCAATGATCTCACGCTGCTCTTGTACATGTCATTAATTTTCTAACTTCATCTCATGCAGCACAATCTTGCCTCTTATCTCATTTGAATCCATTTTCCGCCTTTGACAGGGATGCACCACACTAGTCTCTATTCATCCCTTTCTTCTCTTGGCATGTATGGTACTGTTATGTCTTGCTTCTATTCTTATCACACTGATTGTTCATACACTGTACCGTGGGCTGGCTGTTCTTACTGTTTCGATATGGTTTCGCCAGAGTTCAGTCTTTGGCACTCTTCTTTTATTCTTGGACACCATCTTCTCTTTCTGCTATTATCTTGTCATTCCGTTTGTCATGCAACTTTTATGCCGACGATTCTCAAATCTTTTTCTCATTTCCCTCTTTTTTCTGATTCACTACTTGCATTCATTTCAGATGGTCTGCTAGTATACTCTGGGAACCTTCTCATTTCCTTCACCTGAAACCTTCTAAAACAGACAGTTTTTCCTGCACTCTTTCCCTTATGACTTTTCGCTTCTGGCCTCTACTTATTTTTGGCCCGATTCTCTTCTTTTGTCTTCTTCTGCTCTTGGGTTATGTGTTGTCTTTGATTCTTAACTTTCCTTCCCTCATCCGTCTACTCTTGCTCGGTCCGTCCATAATCAGCTTCATAATATTCACAAAATAGAACCATTTTCTCATTTTTTAGGCTGTCAAGACTCTTATTCTGACTATTGTCATGACTTACCTGGCAAGGAAAAGTCCCTGGTCACTCTGCCAGCTTTGGGGTGGAAACCACCATTGTCTGTTGTAAGTTCCAGTTACCAGCTCCAGTTTCATGAGGACAGAAATGTCATGGAGGAGGGTACCTAAACCAGGGCTGGCTGGTATAAGCAGTGAAACAGTGACCACAGGGAAAAACAAGATGGGGGAAAAGGAAAATGTGGATCACACATTTGAGGCAACAAGGGCAAGGCAGAGAGTACCTGGAGTGCAACGATGCAGGAGCTGATGTACCTCCAACTATGCTATGCCTGCCTTCCATGCGGACTAAAAACAGGAAACCCGACAAAGTCAATAGATCGCAGCACTGTTGGTTGTACCATTCTGTATCCCGGGAGCGCACATTCAGTACAGCATTATTCTTTTCCCTATTGGCCTTCTAGAAACACAAGCCCAAAATGTGGATGACTGTATCACCACCAATCTCGCTAAGGGATCTACGCGACAAATGGCTAGCTTTATTTCAGCCTTTTAGAGGCAACACTGAAAATGTTACCCAACAGCCGTAATATATTTCCAAATACAATTGTCCAACAAGTGACTGGCTGTGTTTCCGATTCCATGCTTAAACGTAGGTGGGCACTGCGGGCAACAGGTTCAGTAGATGGCCATGCAACTTACTCTGCCGAAAACATACCGGATATCAGTAGGTTTGCAAAGGACGTGACTGCCACTACCCTCATCCCTTCATGTCTGTTTGAAAGCAGCCCAGCACTGTTTCTTTCTCTTGCTTGCTTGCATGGCTTTTGCAGGGCTCCATTTCAATCTTTCAGACTCGAATGCAAGGGTAAACTTCTCTGCAGTGTAAGGCTCTTTGAGAGGGAAACACAATTCAGAAACACAAACATGAACCAATAAGACATTCCACATCCTTAAGCTATCCTGCTATTGGAAGATCTTCATTTTTCCTGTCAGATGAAGTAATCTGAAGATTAAAAAAGCTTGAAATAAATGACTTTGTCAGCCTAACTAAGGTAACATCCTGTTACCTGTTTTGGATCATGTGAGAAACAAGAAAGTATTCTCACTTCTGCGCAGGTGGCCAGGGAAAGGCCATCGCTCTGGGATCCCGACGCTGGAGGAGGACAAGTGTGGGAAGATCACCTGGGTGGAAGATCCTTGGGGATTGGAACTGGGTACCTTAGGGTGAAACGTGGTATTCTCCTCTTCCCTTCCAAGGAGAAAACTATTCCAGGGGCAGTTATGGGATATTGTTATCCATATCCCATTGGCCAGAAAAAGGGTAGGAAATACTCTCAATCCAGACAGGTTAGGAAGAAACAAAAATAATTAAATATAAAAGGGGTGGAGGGTCTTTAGGACTGGGAGTGGAAGCCCTTGAGCAAGACATGGTATCAGCCTTTTCCTACTAATGACCAACCTACCTCTTCCTCTGCCTTTGTGGGGTATTAGGAGTCAACTCCCCTGATTTCCTCATATTTACCTACTAACAGTACTGAGACGAGGAAGAGGCAATCGGGAGTAATGAAGACTAGGTGCTTTTAACACTCTGGTACTGGGACGAGGAAGTGGCCTGCTGATAGCAGTAGAGTTCATGCATGTCCCCTTAATGATGGTCAGGCGGGGCTAATTGTACATTCGCACCTGCAGCCTGTTAAAAGGCTGCAGGTGTATAAAAGGCCCAACCCAATGTGATCAAAGGGAGAAGCAGTGACATTGATGGAGGAGCAGCAGCAGCAGAGAGGCCTAGAAAAGCAGCGCAGATCTGTATTTACGCAGCATGCCAGCAGTTCAAAGGAGTGCAGCCCGGGAACTTGGGCTCTGTGGAACCGAGCGAACATTAAAGGGGAGTCGTGCCTGGAGGCTGCCCCTTTTCCTTGTGTTCGCAGTGCTCACTCTCCTGGGGTCAGAAGGATACCCAGGAGTGCCTGAGGGGCAGAAGGTGGAGCCCTGAGGTGGAGAACAAGAGGCCGAGAGATCTGCACTGCGCGAATGTCGAAAGAAGCAACCAGTGAGTTTCTATGAGAAATGAAACCCAGTATGCAAGTGTTTGAAGTTACACGCAGGATTACTTTGTATCGGAGTGGTCACGTGCATGATAAACCATGTTCTCGAAGGTCTTCGATGGGAATCCTCATTACCTTTTGAATAAATAAGAATTCTTTGTAGCTGAGTAGTCGTGTGTAAATGAAGAAACTTTCTCTAAAGTCTCTGAGTGCTGGGCTGTTGTGAAGAAATTGCCTGGGTTTGATGGAGTGTCAGTGATGTCATGTGGAATGTTGTCTTGTGATCCATGAAATGCTTGTGTGAAGGTTCCTAGCCCGGGAAGTTGGAAGGTCCCCTGCCTGGGTGGTGGGTGCCGGTGTTTGTCCTCATCTACTGGTCTTGCTTTACCCTATGTAACTTACTGGAAAGATAATTTAAGCACCTGTAATAAATACCCAAGTAATCCCAAGAAGGCTGGAGGTCTCATCAGTACTAAAGGTGCGTCTTACCATTCTGCCTAACCAGGCATCTACTATATACTGTCAGTTCTGGAGACGCAACAGTACATGCATCTCTCTCTTTGCAAACGCTTGCGCTTCCATCGCTATGATGCGGCGCCCTTCCTGTAGGCTGGAGCCTTCCTCCGAACCTCCAAAACATTGCCTTTCCTGATGCTTCAAACGCCATATTGTGCCGCCCCTCCTCTTAGGGACAGCATGCCTCTCAGCATTTACCAAAATGCCTACCATACTACAGGACCTCAACTGCTCCTGTGCCCGACAGGCGCCAGCTGTGGTGGAGGGCCACGCCAACTGACAGATACGCCGCAACCGCGTTATACATGCAGTGAGTCTCTTTACTCCACAGGAAGCAGCTCGTACTGTTCTTTCCATTACGAACTGGAGCCATCACGTAATACGCAAGAGATGAGGGGGGAGTACGAGGGGAGTAAGGAGATGCATTGTTGTGTTTTGTGAGTGTGTGGTGTGATGGTATAAGGGAAGGAGATGTGTTGTGTAGTACCCATGTGTGTGTGTGTGGCTGATATAAAGGAAGGAGATGTTTTGGGATGAGCTTGCCTGGGTTTGATGGAGTGTCGGTGATGTCATGTGGAATGTTGTCTTGTGATCCATGGAATGCTTGTGCGAAGGTTCCCAGCCCGGGCAGTTGAAAGGTCTCCTACCTGAGTGGTGGGTGCCAGTGTTTGTCCTCATCTACTTGTCTTGCTTTACCCTATGTAACTTACTGGAAAGATAACCTAAGTGCCTGTAATAAATACTCAAGTAATCCCAAGAAGGCTGGAGGTCTCATCTTTTCATAGGCACATTACAAAGGCAATTTACAAAGACTTATACCAATGAAATGAAATGAATGAAACCTTTTTCAATTATTACAAAAGTCTGCGTGCTTGGCATGTTATTAAAGGCATTCTACAACGATATATAACAACAAGGTGAATAGAACCAAGCTCAAAAGTCAATGCAACTTTAAAATACCAGTACAATTTAAATATGTTGAATATACAAATAAATAAATGAACAGAACATCAGCAATACAAGTGAATCAAATATATATTGGACTCCAGAGTGAATGGAACTTTGGAGATTAAATTTAACAAGTGACCAAACTGCAACTTTCAGTCACGTCGTTCTTGTACAAAGGCTAACCATATTCAGAGGGTGCAAGTGTCCCTCAGACCTTTAAGAAATCTGGAAAATATCCTTATAGATTGAAAGTGAATCTTGCGGAAGAGATCCCTATGGTTTTGCTTATTGACCTGAGGACAGAGTCTCAAGATATTTCGTGTTTGGAGCTATGTTTTGAAACTTGGGGACGGGAACCCCGAGTATTGGTTAACTATATATCATTCTGAACTTAAGGCATCCTGAAACTTTTATTGGTACTGCTTTATATTTGGCGAAGGGAGCTGAAAGAAATCTGTGAGCTTGGCAGAGCTCCGAACTTTGTGTTGAACACTGTTTTGTTGGTTGCTGACATCCCTACCCATTTGTATAGATTAGTTGTGAGGGTAAGTATAGGTTTTGGACACAGACAGATTTCTAAGTTGAACCTTTGGACTTGACTTTCCTTAGTTTTCGTTTGATAGGGAAAATCCATTATAGTATAGGGCAAGATAGGCGTTTTTTCCATCCTGATTTTAAGTTAATAAAGTGTTATTGTTAATTCAGAATCTGTTGTCTGTGTCTTACTCCAAGATGCCTTCACAATCAACACTTTTAAAAAAAAATCACTTTATTTATTATTTTAGAATGAAACATACAAACAGAAACAACATATCCATAACATCATGGATTTTCGCCCAGATTGCAAAATACATAAGTCTGCTAATGATCATGTAATACTGTTCATGAACTCTCAAAATTATAGCTTTAACAACTACAAACTCTATTTCACAACCAAATTTTAGGCATTAAACTTATAACAGACAACACAACATTTATAGGCACAACAGACGACACCATATAATTATTACAATAATCCCCTAACTACTATATACAGAAAATAATACATGTGGTTAATGAGTTTCAACTGTACAATTTGTTGAAATATCCCCAAATTCGAGAATAATGCCCCTCTCTCCCTTGTTTTTTCAACATCCAACAGCCATTCATCTACATTCGGCGTTTTCCTTGATTTCCAAACTTTCAGTATCTGCTTAGCCGCCATTACCAAAACCGTATCAATCCAGTCCATTCTCATTCTGAAGGGGTCCAATACAGTCTACAAAGAATCCTTTGTCTAACATACCTAAGCCCCAGATCCATTTTTGACTTCACCCCTATACGAAGCAAGTACTCCCATTCCTCACTAGGAATATCTATGTCAAGATCCTCCATCCAAGCCTGGCAAAGTTTTCCCCATGCCTCGACTTGTGAGCTTCCGATCGGCATTAGTTTCAGGTAAGTTGACACTGCACACGGGAGGGAACAAATGATCTCACATTACTGAGGGTCTCTCTCTCATGGTATCCCCCAACATTCCTTTTCTTTCTAACAAAAGGATTTTTAGATCCCTATAACGCCCACGTTCCCAACCCCCAATCCCAAAAGATTCTCTTAGTCGATCAAAGGGAATCATGTGATCTTTCTCCCATACGTCACGTATTTTCAGTATACCCTTTTTGATCCAACTCTGCCTGCCAGCATAAAGTTTTATTTGCTATTTGCAGCCATATGTTATGCCACAAGGATGCATCACTGAGTATCCAAATATTTTCCCCTTTATTTGTGAAAGTTTTGCTACACCTCTCTGGTAGTACACATAGTAGGTAGCCTCACTGTAGAATTTGACATATTGGACAATGAATACATATCACCCAAAGCATAAGGCGAGAATTGTTCTTTCTCAATGACATAATTATTAACGTCAGAAAGATAAAATGTTGATTTTTTAAGGGACAAACCCAATGCAATAATTCATTAGGTTGGGGTACCCAAATCCCCCTTCCTTCACAGAACATGTTAAAATGTATTTGGGAATCTTATGGAATCAATACTTTTTCTATTACTTTTGTATCCGCTTTTGTAAATGTGTGTGTCGCTTTGTCAAAAGAGCTTTATAAATACAAATAAATAATAAAGCAAGGGGATCCATCATGCATTGCAAGCTTTCCCCTGACAGGCATCGTCACATTTCCCTACAAAGGAAATCTGATAAGTCAAAACCAAGGTGAACTGTCTGGCAGGCCAAAGGAGTGTGCCAAGAGCAGAGGTCAACCAACGGCTAAAGATGCTAGCTCTGGTAATAAATGTTCATATGAACCAGCCATTAAGGTAATGAAAGAATGAAATTCCTGAATACAAAAAAAGAGTGGCTGCAAACACAACCAAGACTTTCAAGAATACTCCAAGAGCAGTACAGAGTCCAAAGAGGATGATTTGGTACTGATATTGAACATTCCCACCACAAACAGATGGGTAGTGATGGTGGGGGCCTAAATCAGCATATGGTGGGAATCCTGGTGGTCCAAGGCACAGAGATAGTCACCCAACAACATGGCATCTGCATCTATAGAACAGAATGTTTGAAATAATGTTTTTTCCAAAGGCTTCCAGTGCTATTTCTACTTTATCTAGTGGGGCAAAAAGGGAGGGAGGAAAAATTGGACAACGTCTATTGAAGCTTTCCCTGGGGATAAATGCAGATTCTGTAAAGAGCTCAACACGCAGGAGTCTCTAAAGCACTTGACTATTCATTGTGCTTATTTTGAAATACAACGCAAATAAATATTTGGAATTGTCTTTCAAGAGAATGGCCTTGGTTAGCATGTATGTGGGGTAGCACCACCAAAGCCATCTTACGGCTCACAAGATTTCTGTCTATTCTAAATGATGAATTGGAAAAAGAAAAAAACATACATAAAATCCGAAATAACTTGCACATCTACTAAAAACATGGTATGAGGCTATCTTCCTAAACTTAGTGGATAACCGCTTTTTGTTCCATTTCTTTTGAGACTAACAGGGATGGGTTCTCTCTTATGTAAGTGACCCAGAGCCAAACAGCAAATGAGTTATACGAGAGGCATCAACTGTACAGCTCACATATTTGATTGGCAACTGTAGAAATCATGACAACCAGATCTTTCTGATGGTAATAAGATACTGCCAATATGAAAAATATACCTGCATGTTTGTGGGCGCGAAAAGGTAGCCTCCTTTAAATGTAGATAGCTTATGAAAATGAAGGAAACTTCACATGGGAACATTTTTCAGTTGTTTTAGAATGTTTTTATTGTTTTATTGCTTGAAACTGCATGTAAATTCAATGTAAAAATGATATTGTTGGAAACAATTATGCAAACTGTATGGAAAAATGGAATATGGAATATGAAATGAAAATTGTAAAAGTTTGTTAAACTATAAACAACTGTCTGAATAAAAAAAAAAACAAAAACAAATTACTGAGAAGCTGTAACCTCTGTGGACTGAGCTAGTAGATTTGACAGCCCTGAATCTAGCCCCTGGCTCTGTTTGTATTCCTGCACGCACTAGTATCCAGTTTCACAGCAGCTCGCTGATGGACTCCATGCGGATCCCTGATGTCCTGTTTCCTACCCTCAAGTATGTCCTCCAATCTATTAATTTTGCTGCATCTATGGCATTTCCTTCAATTGCACGTACCGCTGCTGCCTCTCTCCTGTGTGTACTTCTGGGCCTTCTCTAATAACAGTTAGTGCCTTTAAACGCGATGGCGGCTCAGTAACCTGTCATACGTGCAAATAACACTACCTCAACAAAGGGTGCTTCTCTCTTTTGGGCATCGTCTGGGCCTCACAGCACCCTACGTGCACCCGAGTGTTCACATCTACTAAGTGGGGGTTCATTGGGCCTTTGTCTGGGCCTTTACTTGCCCTTTGCTGTACCGGCTGTTGGTGGCTCCAATGGCAAAATCAAGTGCTTAACATTGCTTAGTAACTAAGGCAATCTCACTTGGCCTTGCCTGGGCCTCACACCGCCCTACATGCACCCACGTGTGCACATCTAAGTGGGGGCTCAGTGGGCTTTCATCCGGCCCTTATTTTTTCCCCTTCCTGCACCAGCGGGTGCTGTGCTATGATGGTGGCCATTTTGCGTAACCTCGCCCTACATGTGAGTGCTTTACTGTGATTGCGGCATCATTTTTGTAAGATCAAATGCTTTACTGTGATTGCAGCATCATTGTTTTAATCATCTATGCAGGGGTCATTTTGGTAACATCAATGCAGGGGTGTCTAATTTTGGCCTTTCGCCTGGGTGATCCACTTGATCTCCATCTATGCCTCGCCCCGCTCCTACTGCCACCTGCGTTCTCCTCTTCTCTGGCTGTTCCTTTAGCCTGCGCCTGAATGGCAGGGCGGCAATAACACCTTTTACATCAATTATTGGGTGGCCTTCTCTGTGCCTTACCCCGCCCTTACTTGCACCAGCGTATGCTCTACATCTCCTTTCTGCTGATGCACCAAACCCACTCTGCAACTCTATGGCGGCACCTTCACCTTTGCTACTGCAGTGCCACATATGCTTCCTATGTTCTATTTGCGGTTTGTGCAGCACCAACTAGAACTGTTCTCTTCTGTGAGACCCTTCACCAGTGAGGACATTTCATCTACCTGAAGACTAAAAAACTCCTTGACCATCACCTTTCACACCTTCCTTGCATCTTCCCGCCTGAAGGAGTGCCTAACTGGACGGGTGTTCTGAAGCTTTTAGGTTGGACAGCACCCTACCCTGTCCTATCAGCTTTCTATGACTGCTAGGCCGCATGGCGAGTTTCCTCGTGCAATGTGCTGTTTTCTCCTTCTGTTTTCTATCCCTCTATATCCATGGTGCTCACCATCTCCCACATCTACTCTGTTACTCTATCATCTATCCTACCTCTCTCCTGGAAGGAAAAAGTTTAAAAAGCTCTCCTGGTTGCTAATCCTGGCCTGCCCATTGCAAATACCTACGTCAACGCTTCCTCCAGCCAGACTATCACTGACATCCTCTTTGCCGCTCCCTCTCAAGACCTATGGAATCCCCATATGGTCTCTATTCCTCTCCCCTTTCTCTTCTGCGACCATTAATGGTGAAACTAAATGGGAAGTACTCTTGGCACACTTCCCATCCTCTAGGTGTATCATTAATGTCTATCACAATGGCACTGTCATGGCCCGGGTTCACAACCCAATCTCCTTCTCCTTGATCAACGTCTTCCATCTCTCTTTAACTGCCTCCCTTCTACCTTCTCCCGCCACTCCCCCTGCTGCCTCTCCCTTCTTGTCATCTTCTTCACCACTGACAGGCGTACCACAAGCCTTTACCCCTCCTCAGAAAACCTTCAAAAATGGCAATCACATTCACTTAGCTACCCTGAATGCTCGCTCTGCTGTTAAACACTCTTCTGTCACCTTCTTGAAGACCTGGACCTTGACGTACTTGCTCTTACCGAGGTGTGGTTCAATGTCAGCTCTCTCACGACTCTTGACACTCTTCTTCCCAAAGGCTATAAGATCCTCTCCAAGCCCTGGCCCAATAGGTGTGGATATAACTGATATATTATGATATAGCGCTTGCTATAATAGAGGCCTACAAATTATATTTAGTTTTCAAGAGGTCCTGTTCCTGAACCTCCCCTATTTAGATTGCGAATTAACATCTCCTAACGTTATTGTGGACCAAATATGAGGTCAGATCTCAGACGGGCATAGGAGACCTACAGCCATTGAATCCCCTTATTTCCATGTTTGTTGCACCTAATCATATGGCACATTGTACTTACTAACAAATTGTTTGCCAAATACACTATCTGATGGTTTCAAATTATAAATTATCTGTTAACATGTTCCAATGTACCTTTTTGTGAATCATTTGTGTGCATATTACAATTGTCAAACTGCTGTCTTGTACTTTCATGTGTATACATCAAGATTGAAAAAAGAAAAAAGCATCAGCCAATGTATAATAAAAAGCTGACATTTTTCACATGTGTAAGAGATGTGAGTTTACCAGCAGCGAGTATGCTGTTCCTAACAATGGTTGCCAGAACTGTACGGGCATCCATAATGGTCTAAAATCTGTTTGCACTTTAAATCAGTGGTGTATTCTATTGAATCACAGAGGGAAGGACAACCCCCTAGTTATAACCAATAGGTGTGGAGGCAGAGTTGCACTTATCTTCCGGGAATGGGTTCCTGCTACTATCATACCCACTCAATCCTACTCTTCCTTTGAATGCATCGCCTGCAGGCTTCGTGTCTCTCCTTCCCTCTCTCCACCAACTACAGACCCTCTGGCCCGATCTCCCTCTTCCTTTCTTAATGTGCAGATCTCACTGCCTCTATCCTGACTTCTACCACCAAGCTTCTCCTTCTCAGAGACTTTAATATCCACCTCGACTCCCCTGAAACGGCAATTGTACTCTTCTGTGACCTCTGTGACTCTCTCCCCCTCATCATTCTTCCCTCTGGTTGGATCCACTCTGCCGGACACACCCTGCATGCGTTCATCTCAGCAGACATCCTTCTCTCTAACCCTCTCATTACTCCCATATCCTGGTCTGATCACGCTCTCCTCTATACCCACCTTGAGCTCCTTTGCTCTCCGGCTGAGCCTCTGCCTGCACTGCCAGTTTCCTTCACTTTCATTCAACTGATGAAGCGTGTGTCAGTCGTTGCTTTTGCCGCCACCTTCATCCTCCTTATACTCCTGCTATTGACTCCCCCACCGACAGAGCCCTTGCTAACCTTCACTTCTCCATCTCCAACACCCTTGACACCCTTGCCCCTGTCATGACGATCCGCATGAAGCCTGCCTCCAAGTGTTATGATTGATTCGGAACTAACCTCATTGAAACCTAAGTGCAGAGCTGCGGAACGGAAGTGGAAGACTTCAAGCACATCCACTGACAAACTGGCCTGTCGCCTGCTCCAAAGACAATACTGTTTCTCCATCCAGTCCAAGAAGAGGGCCCACATCCAAGTCTGCATCACTGGAGCCAGCAACAACATGCAGAATTGTACAAAATCTGCAAAGAACTCCCCAATCATACTGCAGTTTCCACCTCCCCTCTCCCATCCCAGGCCAGGCCCTCTGCACCGCACTGGCATCCCACTTCACAACTAAAACACAGGACATCCTGTCCTCACTCTTCTCTACTCCACTCCTCACTCACCCATCTGTGCTCAGGCCTCCCTTGGCCTTCCTCTCTCCCCCAACTCTCTCCTCGTCCTTCTTGCCCATAGCACCTGATGAGATCTAAAATTTTGCCCGCTGTGTACTCCCTTGCTCCTCTAGAACTATCAAGGACACCATCTCCTCTCTCGCTTCTTCCTTAGAAGATCTCTGTAACCACTCCTTTGCCACAGCTTCTTTCTCCCATCCGCAAGTGCACCCTCTCTTAAATAAGCCGTCCGCTGACCCTTCCTGCCCTGCTAATTATCTCCACTACCCTGTTGTTGGGCAAACTCCTTGAGAAGTTGGTCAACTCTCAATTGATCCACCACACCGGATTTGTGGGTTGTCTCCATGACCACTGGTCTGGCTTCAGAGCACCCAGAGGCACAGAAACTGCTCTCCTGAACACCTGTGAAGACCTGATCTCTAACCTTGGTTCTAACTCTCCTGCCATTCTCATTTTCCCCGATCTATCCTCTGCCTTTGACACGGTCAATCATTCCATCATAAAATGTCTCTGCCATACTCTCGACATCATGGACTGGGCACTGGATTGGCTGACTTCCTTCCCATCTAATCGTCCTTCCAAGGTACAACTTGGTCCTTTCCTATCCTCTACATGAGGCGTTCCTCACGGCTCTATCCTATCGCTGTGGCAGACATCTATCTTACCCCTCTTTCCCACTTGATCTCCTCATTTCCAGGGTTATGCTGACAACACACGGTGTCCGGTCATCTGGTCGAAAATAAATGGTCGAATGACCATATGATCGAATCAAAATGGTGGAATAAAAAAGGTCGAATTTAATTATTTATTTATTTATGTTTTTTGGGGTTTTTTTTTTTAGTTTTGGTTGCTTAAAAAATATTTTTGAATAAAGAAAAAGGGGGGTTGTGGGGGGAACCCCCCCCCATAAAATAAAAAAATAATAATTCAACCTTTTTTTTCAACAATTTTACTTCGATCAAATGGTCATTCGACCATTTGGTTTTCGACCAAATGACTGGTAACCACGACACACAGCTCTTCTTCAAGCTTCCCTCCACTTCCTCTGTTTCTCCCTCTCTCATTCCCCACTGTCTGACTGCTATTCAGTATGGTGTACTGCTAACGATCTCGGACTTAATGCCAGTAAGACTGAGATCCTTCTCATTGGGACACATGCTCCCTGCTTCCCCCCTACTCTCTGGCTGCCCTCCTTGGGTCTCTCCCCTCCCGAGCCCCTCCCTGACCAGCATATCCCTCCGAGTCTGGTCCTCCCCTGTCCTTGCACTTAGTCGGTGATCCACACCTCTGGCCCCCCCTGGCACTTACCCCCTGGGCTCCCGTCAGCACTTCCTAGCCCCGGGACCCCACCCACTCTGCCCAGTATGCAGTCCCTCTACTCCCCCCGTCCTACACTTTACACTTCCCTTTACTGCACTTGCATGATCTGAATGTCACAAGGCTTAGGGCCATTATTATTTTATTATTTCCACTGTTCCCTCCCCCGTTTTACCTTGTGGTGCCTGGGAACACCATTGGTTGTATAGGTGCCATATATATCAAGTGTGTGACCGATGCCTAGATGAATCTAGCTTCACACTGCGTGGAGGTATAGAATGTGGGTGTTCCCAAATACTTTCAGCTTCTTTGAATATCACCTCTTGGAGAGGGATGCAGGACCTATGTGTCTGAGCACAATACCGGGACTAGAACACCAGTTGCTGTAGTAGTGGACTCTGGCATAGGAAGGGACAGAATACCCCTGTGTGCAAGGAACCATTCAAAATTGCACAAAAGAACATTGACTCATTGACGAGAAGGATGCATCAGTGGAATCTGCGAGGCAGGTGTGACCACTGGTATCGCGACCAGAGTCACTGAGCTGTCTGAAGGTGGTGGTGAGCTGGCAGCATGTGAACTGCAGCAAGCATTACTGTCACTACAGACTTGCCCTTTAAAAAAGGGCAAGCTAGAACATGAATAGAGGGCCAAGGCAGCATCCCTATTGGTGGAGCAGTAGGAGTAGTGGAGTGTAGTAGTAGGGGTGATTGTAGTAGTGGAGGAGGACTGTAGTAGGAGAAGAGTGGTAGTGGGAGGAGGAGAGCAGTTGTAGGAAGAGAGAAGTAACAGGAGAATAATACAAGAAGGGAGAGGAGTAGAAGTGGTATCAAAAGGTGGAGGAGAGGAGTAGGAGGAGTAAAACATCAGAGGGACGGAGGACTGGTGGGAAAAGTAAGACAGAGGGGGTGGCAAGGCACTTTCCAAAAACTCCCATTAGAATACTAATCCGCTGGATAGAGTAGGGGCAGCGGGTACGTCCCTGACGGAGTTTAGAGTGCAATTGTTAAGGCAGACCATTGGTAGTCTAAGCCAAGAACTAGATAATATGCATTACTGATCAGTAACATTAACCTAGGGCTACGAACTTCAGGTTAGGGAGGAGACACCAAGGCAGACGAGAGAGATGGGGATGGTTTAAGGACCCACACAATTCCCAATAAAGACCATTGAACTCTTTTTCAGACTATGCCTGGTTTGTGTGCCATCTGTGACACAATGAAGTTGTAGTTAAGGACCCGTAGACTAACCAATCTACTTTCGAGATGTGATCTAAAGAGGGTAATTTGAAAGGTTCTCAGCCAGGATGACTAGCCTTCTGTCATGTTCCAAACTGGACAGAACAGTTGCACTTTATAGCCAGCCCAAACAAATACTGCATCAGTCTGGCGAGGGTTCCCTAACCTTCCATGGTAAATACATCAGGACAGATATGTTTCAAGGAGCATTTTCTCCTGAGCTAGGGTGACAATGTTGCATCACCGGGTCCAACATGTCCTTTGAGTGGGAAGTTGGGCCTGTGGGCAAAGCAACAACAAAAACAAAAAAATACACATTTGGGGCCCATCTCTTGGATGGTTGTGCAAATGTTCCAGGGGAGACTAAGGTTGCCATCCTCTGGCAGGCACATAGAGGACAGAGACCAAAGAATCTTGCTCCTCGACTAGTTTCTCTGTTCCTCAAGAAGTCAAGTGCTGTGATCCCACTTTTGACACCATATTTCACGCAAGTGAGATCAAAAGGCCTGAAACCATAAGTCAGCCGAGTCAAAATATCTTTTGTACCAAGAAAATATAGGTTCTAGGAACATCAGTGGCCATATATCTCCCGCTAAAAAACAGTGGTGGTCAGTCCATCTGAATCAGGTCTGCCTTCTTGGTGGTGACCTGTCTTTCACATACTTTGGGATTTACAGTATTTTATACTTATTTATCGTCTTCCACATGAACTTTCTTGAGCGTCTTTGGAATTATCACTATTTCCCTTTCCTAATCCAAGACTGGTAGTTTACCTGGCACCATTACTCATAGTGCCTCGGGTCAACCTGAAAGTGGTCAGACATCATACTCTTTGCAAACCATTGGACTCCAGATATTACAGGTAGCTTAACTCATCAGGCTCAAATACACAGCCCCTTTTTTTCAAGAAATGGGTTTTTACAGGTAGGTTTAGCACACTTTGTGGAGGGTTAATAAAATCTCTGGCAAGTTACCCGTTTCTGAATATTCCCCTGTGAACTGCTTTGCCAAGAACAACCCGGTCTGCTTTTTTATGGGACGGGCTCCCAGACTTAGCGGTTTTAGTTTGAGTAATTTTCTCATTGTAGTTTTAGGGTCAGTGAATCTCCCTTCCTATCCTTTTAGATAGGCGGCGCATGATCGCAACCAAGGGTGAAAACACATTGGAGGGTCAGGGTGTTCTTCTGGTCAGGGTGAGATATAGGGAACACAATAATAGTTTTCTAATATGTAAACATGAATAATAATGACCATATACCTGTGCCGGTTTTGTGTAATACACTCACACAGGCTCTTCACCCTTCCCCAAAGGTGCACACATACTTTGTTTGCAAATATGTCCTCCGGGTATATTATCCAGTCCTGATTTTTTCTATGTCTGCACAGTTTATATTCATCTGCTTGTAAGGGTTTTATTTTCAACTTAATTACCCTTTTAACATATGTTCATTCATTCTTTCTCTCGTGCTTATTTGCTGGTCATTCACGTGCATGCGGCGCTGCCGCTGATACGCCCGGTGTCCCAACTGGCTCTTGTAGGACTCACCGGCTCTTGTTGGCATTCTTGGATTCTCCCGCGGTTGACTGGAGAAGCGTGTTTACGTTTGCTTCCTTCTCGCAACCGCTTTTTTTTTGTTTCTTCGTCTCTCGAGGCTTCCACTTCACCAGTCTCCTTCATTCAAGTCTCTGGTAAGTAAAGCATTGCTCGCTGTCACCTGTGAATGCCCAGCATGGCATCCGCCTTGGCTTGACGAAGATGCAGGGACGTGTTGTAATACAGCTTCTTCCCGTACGCATCCAGGATCTTCTACTTCTTGACTGGCAGCGCCGCGGAGGAAGATGCTGAGGACGACTGAGACTTGGAGTATAGTGATGCCGCAGCTATCACCGAAGAGTGCAGCTGAGGGTGAGCCGATTGCAAGAGTGTATCCCCCTACATCTGCCTGTACTTGGCGCCCATGCGTTGATTGACTGGCTGGACCGAGTGGGGCTTCAGACAGCCTTTTGGCCAAGGCGACTACGTCCTTCTGCATAGGGATCCCTGTTCTAGCTGCGGGACGCAGCGTGAGGACTTCAGCGAGGACCTCCTCTGATGGTTGCTCGACCTTGGGTTGGGGAAGGCCCAAGTACTCTGCCAGGCCTGCAAGACGTTCATTGAAGGCCTTGGCTAATGATGGCGTGTCGGGGTCCTATACCTCATCTGTGCCCACCTGAGGATCCGGCACCGGTGGAGGGGTGCTGGGAGCCGAAGGCAGGGGAGTGGAGACCGGAGGCTGCAACGGAGACTGTTACGGAACCACCTGCACTATTGGTTGGAGGGCCGGAGCGGGCAGCGGAGACTGAACAGGGGCCAGGGGCGCCTGTACTGGGGCCTACGGTGCCGGAGCCATTGGCGGGAGCACATCCCTGATGGCGTCCCCGAGGAAGATCCAAGGAGATTTAATGAGCCCGAGGAACCTTTACAAAAATCTGTCCTCACAAGCCAGAGGGGTGGTAGGTGATACTGATGGGGTAGAGGGCGGCTGCTGGAGCCGTTGCGTACCCTGCTAATACGGACTCAGCGGAAACCTGCCTTGCGCAAAGGAAGGGTAGGCTGTAGGCCACGTACCCGATTGACACAAGTCCCACCTTGACACACATTCCTCCACCTGCTCCCTGTCTTGGTGCGGTATCGGGCGGATGTCAGAAATGTCTGGCACGGTGGACATTTTGTCGAGCTGCTTTCCACGTGCCTGCGTCGAGTTTCTTGGCTCATTGGGCTCAGCCCTGTCCAGGATTCTTGTGTGGATCATGAGGCCTACCCTGTTCCTAAGGCCGAGCCCTGGTAGGCGGTTTGCCGTCAGCGGATCTGCCGGTAGAACTGCGTAAAGGCGCCCCCTCGGACATGTTGCCGGTACTACGGCATGGCCCCTCGGGTAACAACCCAGCCAAATAACCTTCCGGTCCCTCAACACTGTCACCGGGAGGAACAACTGACCCCTCTGCCTGCCGGCCGGTAGCTGATATAGCCTCGGTACTCGTGCTGGTATGAGGACCTGAGCGGTCCCTCCCGCGCGGGCGAGTCCTTGGGCAGGAGTCTCCGATGCAGGGTGCGCTGGAAAAGAGCGGCCCTAACTTGGGCTTGAATCGATGATAGACGAAGTCCTTTAGGTCCTATGGAGGCGATCTCTGGAAGAGCTCCCTCCACCTGGCTAGTCTGTTCTTCAGAGACCTCGAGGACAGCGCATTGCATGTGGTACAAGCTTGCCAGCCGTGGTGTGGGCCAAGGCAACGTAGGCAGAGGGCGTTGGGGTCTTTAGTTGGAAACAGCCCGTGGCAGGATGGATACCTGCTGAACCCTGTAGAAGTCGACATGAGCCGGGGAGGAGCGTGACGCCTGAGGACCGAGTACCTGAATAATAAAAAGACAAAGACAGAAGAGAAGAAGAATCCGCATGTGGAATTACATGGGCGAAGCCAAACCCAGGAGCGCTGGTGAATTCGGCCCGTTCCCATCAACGCGGAAAAGGGGACTGAGGTGTGGCGGCGGAATCAGGGCAGCGCATGCTCCCAGGGCCACACCCCTGCGTGCGTCTAAATTTAAAAGGGAAGAAGATTTTTCTGGTGAAAAAGGTTCAGTCTCCCGTCCCTTGCAAGGGACGCCCATGCAGTATGGAGGAAAGGGGACGGGACGTAAGAGTATAAACCTTTTATCAAGGCTGTAGTAGGTGTTTCAGCCCCATTCCTTTCATGGCTAATTCTTTTGACGATTCAGCATAGTATTCAATGCTTTATTTGGGCAAATATAAGTCCCAGAATAACACACTCCATGTTGATGGCAAAACAATATAATGTGGGCCTAGCCTTTAACCATCTACAGTGTTACCTGTGGTCCTTTCAGGCTGATCACAGTCCATACTGCTCTCACGTACTGGTAACAAGCTGGCTTAAATAGAATACATTTTGAGTCGTTTGTAACCAAATATATTTGCACCAATAACCTACAAAGTCAATTCAGGATATTGAGACTAGCTCATATACCTGGGGATGGTACTCAAACCTAGTGTCATCTAGTGCATAACATTAGAAGTAATCATGCAAGCATTACGCGCTCATCCCTCTTGTTTAGTCTCTGAAACATCTATCAATTTTGCAGATTCTATTATTCAGTGATCCCAGAATTTCATCTGAACATGATATGTATAACCATTCCAAACCTAAATCTGTTTTTATTGTTAACGAATATGCATAACGATACTAATTGTTTATCATTGTATCATTAATTTGCATACAGAAATTATGTTGTTTGTAAGTATAATTTGCCTTGTTGCCTAAATTAGCTAATCGGTCAAAGATTGCTTGCCAAACGTGTTTCTCCCAACTGGCTTTTTCAAGGCCAACAAAGAATTGTGGGTGCACTCCTAACTTGGGTAATAGAGCTCTTTTAAGACTATTAAATGTATGGATCTCCAATTTTTAAGGCGCAGGGGAGGACAAATTGTCCCAGCACAGAACCACCATTACAAACAAAAACAGAGAAAAGAGAATCCAAAGTTGGAACCCTCCCGTCCCCTGTACACTGTTGTATCCCGTCATAAAACGGTTAAAAAGTCAATTCTAAAAATATCAAATGTTCATATACATAGCCTGTTCAAAAAAGAAAAGAAGGGATTTTTTTGTTTTGATTAAGAAATGTAGAGGTTTAATCAATGAACAATATTATCAACAAGAATGTATACGAAGTCCAAAACGAATGGCTGACTCGTTTCGAGATTATTCTCTCTTCTTCTTGAGCCAAAATGAACTTTAACCTATAACATCCTCGAGTACTGCTCAGATCTAATTTCAAAAGTTCCAACGTGCCGTGCACTCTCGAATCGCCCGCCATATGACAAGAATGACACAAGGCTGCAATTAATGGAATCATTGAAATAATTAATCTGGGTGTACCCTTGATAATTAGTGTTCACTCAAACTTGTGGAAACCTCCCTCTTGTTCGAGTCATTTGCTTGCAGCATCCCAATTTGATAATACATAATTGAGCTTGGTCTCAAAAGTATTCTAAATTGTCAATGTCTTATTATTAAAATGTTCCTCTTTATTTCACTGGGGCATAATTGTCCTGATTCCCTGTTCAACCAAAACATCAGCTCTGATGTTCCGCCTAAACAGGAGGCTGTGACAATTATGCTGCCAAAATGGTGAACTAATAAAGAGCAAAATTGAGACCAAGCTCAATCATTTGCCATCAAATTGAGAGCACGGACAGAAGAACCGGGTGTCAATATCTATCTTGTCTACAGGGTTAATATTTGGGAGAGAGCAGATAAAACCTTCCTCTCTACCCAGTTATGTGAGAATGCCAAAAAGATGTGTTTCTGATCCCACCAAGGCTTCAAAGAAAGTATCCTGGGGCATTAACTTGCTGTGGGTGCTGTCTCTTTGAAATAGGGACAACATTACGCCAATGGTAGCCTTTTTGAGATCAGGTCCTCAAAAACTTTTGATTCCCGAGGTGAAACTCTGTAGGAGCCCCTTGGTTCTACTGCTGGTAGATGGAGATCCCACTCAGCCATTATAACATACAGTCTGGTTGCAGCTAGAATCACTATAGCCTCTCACTGGAAGTCTCACAATACCCCTCCAATTCCTGCGCACAGGGCTTGTTTTTTAGAATCACATAGCCATGGATAAGAAAACAGCTCCATTAAAAAATACTGTGTCCAAATATAGAGCAACCTGGGCGGCTTGCCTAGAATTTGTTGAGACCAATGGATATCCCCAGGTCCACCATGGAATTCGGCATTTAGCCACCCTGACATACAAATAGATAACCCCTTGCCTATGGGCTTCTTCTCATCTCGGGACACTTTAAATCTTTGTTACAAATGTGTGGTCTGTGCAATTCTTGGTCACCTGCACTCTACCTACTCACCCCAATCACATTCCATCCCTTTTTATTTCAATATTACCCTTAATTTACATAAACTTGCTGATGGTGATGTTTATATATTCAGGTTTTTCCTAGCTGTGGAGGTTCCAGTATTCTGTTGTTGGTAAAAGCTACATTTATACCAGCTATAGAATAAGATATTTCAGCTGACAAGCTACACATGAAACAGCGATACCTAGAAGCCATCTCTTGAAATTCACATCCAGTGCCACTTAGCAATGCATTGTGGGTATGTAAATTATCTCAAAAGAATACATTTTACTCCAGAAAATTGTCTTCACCTTAGAACACAACAGTATTATTTTACATATATTTATCAACCCAAGACAGACAGCTCAGAAGGTTGCAGACAACCACATATGCATTTCACTCCGATGAAAGAACATCAGTGTAGTATTGTCAGAGATCCTTGGAGCATTGGGGTATAATTAGCAAACACCATGAATGTTATGGAAGGTTTGAAAATGCATATAAAAAACTAACTCCTACCTGAAATGTAGAATCGGCCATTTCAGCTAATAAGCCCCACATGGCACTGCACCAACCACATCCATTCATGGATGCTCGGTTCAAGTTCAGAGCCACTGAGCAATGGATTGTGGGTATGCACATTTTGCACGAGAACATTGTCTGTTTTATAGGACAGCACCCAAGACAGACAACTCTCATAGGGACTATGTAAACAGTTGAGAGGTCCTGGAGATGGTTTCATTGGACGGTGGCATAATCTCACAAATGTTGAATGCCTACTTGAGGAACCATTTGAGACTAGTTGAAAGTTCATTAATTGATGATAACTGCTTAGGTATTGCTAAGAGTGTTTGTTATTATACCTCTATGAAATTCACTTGTCTAACTGTCTTTATATATTTATGATTAAAATTCCTATCAGTCATTAATTCGGGATCACTGCACTCTAAATTGTCAGTATTCGACACAAAAGCCTGTGCTCTTGGCACAGAACACCTAGAAACGAACCTGCACGCAGAGCTCAGGGTACCTCCTGTCTGCAGGCATCAACACAACAGAAAATCTATCTTACATTTTCTCTCTCACCCCATTAACCTAGCCCCAGCCCCTTATCAGAGATCATACAAATCCCAGCAGTGTGCGGTATAAATCTAAGTAGTATGATATGTATGCCTAGAATTGCTCATTCATTCCCAGAATTACTGACAACTCTTTGTATTTTGTTGACCCAATCAGAATTCATGAATTTATTCAGAGATCTTGATAGAATCACCTATTTCAGATCTCTTTATAAGTGTCCTCTTACCCTCAATAGGTATATCAGAAGTACGTTTCTAAAAGGTTGCAGCCTTATAACAAAATGGTTCAGTAAGGGAAGGTCAGCTGGTGTGAATATAAATACCATGTCGTTTCATGTAGCCTAGGGTACTTGCACAAAAACCGCTTATTAAAAGGAATAATTAAGCAATACCTTTATACTCGTCAGGGTGTTGTTCATAATCAGCACAAAAGGTAAGGAATTTCATAAGCATTCTTTTTTCCACCACGGTAAGCTGCTTGCTGCTGAAGACATCTGCTCTTGTACATGGTACCTTGAAAACACAGATGCAGTACTGTAAGTGCTTTTTTAGATCGACTATTATGAGCAAAGTTATCTCCCCCAATGACCTCACTACACCTTACATTTCTTTTTTAGAGGCCGCGCTAAACAAAATAATATGTGACATACTGCAATCACATCTTTCGCAACACTAGAATAGAACGGAGATCGAGAAGAGCTCAGAAACAAAACACAGGCACACTTTGATGAGCTTTTTTGTAAAGAAAATTGCCAGTACTTTTCAGACCAGTGCCTTACAGTTTTTCAGCAGTAAAAGACACATCCCGACAATACAATGAAGTTTCAGGACTGAAGGAGGTTTGAGTTGTGAAAATAGTTACACCAAGTGGACAGAACACCTGGCACATAGGTTTCATTAAAATTCCAAGGGATATACAAATGCCTTTGCAGTGAGAAAATATGCTCTTGTTTGTAAAAGCATGCAGAACGGCAAACGATTGGTTTGAGCAACTGTACAGCAGTATTGTTCGGTAATGGACACCCAATAGTTTCTGATAGAAGTCGTCTGCACATCAAACACTGTTAACCCGATTGGATCTAGCAAGGGCACACTGTCAAATGCTCTTGCCATTTTTAAAGTGAGCTGCGTGCAACAACATGTTCACAATTTCTGCACTTTGTAAAATGTGCTGATCATTAAAACCAGTACATATATTTCATTTGTGTTTGAGATTAGAGATACTAGTAAGTCTTCAGCATGGCATCTTATCAGAAATGTCCCTAACCTCTTGTGTTCAAGCAGAGAGTTATTTTGGAGCAGCTTCACAAATCTCGAACCAATTAAAAATCTTGGACTGCGTCTTCGAGTAAACAGTATATTGCAAAATAACATAATGGCTGCATTATCCATCTCCCTGGATCAATTTTCGAAGCTATATGAATCACTGAACGACTCCCTTAAAGATCAGGCTACTCTTATTGCGATGATTCATTCCAAGATGGTATTCTTGCAAAGCTTCGTAGCTAATGTATATAGTAGACTGGATAAAGAGGCGGAAACATCAGCCAAATGGCAAAACAGACTGTGTGACCTAGCGAGAAGAGAAGAAATGTATAAAAAATACCTTGATGGCCGCTCTGCTGGGAGACTAAGTGGATGAGGGCCCAGCACAAGAAATTAAATGGGAGGATTGATTGGCCCTCAGAGAAATCACATTTAACCCCACACCAAACGATCTAATGACGGAGCCCATAGGGCGAATATTTTAATGATCAAGGCCGACGTCAACAATAGACATAGAAACCATAGACATATTGGGCCAGAAAAGGCTGGATAAAGGCTCTAAGGAGGCGTTGCCTGTAAACCAAGGTTACTATACACCGTCGTAAGAGGGAGGGGTACAAAGTTCTTTGACGGAACTAAGTCAATCAAAAGAGAGTGATCAAACCACTAATCAGAAAGCTCAGAGACCCAGAAATCCTCTCATCAAAATATTTGCAATTTTTGAAAAACAGCTAAGAATCACTGCGCCTAAACTGAACACCAAGGGAGAACAGCAGCAAAAGAAATACCTAAAAATGTTCAACTGGCACAGAGACCAAAGTCAAATGGGTCAAGGGCATACTTGAGGAATTTAACCCCGCTGCCACTGTCGTCAAAGTCATCAGAGCACTGTCGTCTGAGGGAGGCTCAAAGGGGAGTGTTCATATTGAAGAAAAGCAATGGGACTTTTTTGGAGTGGAGGAAGCAAACGAAAAAAATCCTAATGCGCCCCCACCAGAGGTCCTATGTCTAAGAGACTTGCTAGAAGCAATTACCATCTATGAAGAAGACAAGGCCCTAGAGGAATCAGCGACTATGGAGCCTGGTGGTATGGGTTTTTGTAGAGGAACCGCCTGTAGTAAATGAGGCGGCGCCTCACCCCCACCCGCCACCCAAGTCAGGGCAGGGGGTTGGGGGGTAAAAGAGAGTACACCCAGAGTTTTCAGACTCTAGAAGAGACTAGCCTTAATCCGGAAAGCTGACCTAAATACTCAGGATAAATCAAAACCCAATGTTGCAGAGCAAATGATGCCACCCAACCCCTTAAGCAAACATCGACCAAGACAGCATCGGGAGTAATTAATCACACTGGAGAGATTGATGACAACCTGATCCTTAACCAAGGAAACGTTCTGAAACTGTTGCACCACATTCCTAAATTAAGATATATTCATTCAGAGGACATCCGTGTGGTGCAATTCGTGAATGAAAAACGGTTGGACTGGGTAATACTCCACTTGAACTCTGCTTTGGTGAAGTCTAACCTTATGAAAGTGGGCTCAAACTTGCTACCCCTGGGATTTGAACTAAGATCAAAATGAGGCGAACCGAGATGGTCACAAGGGTAACTCCTGCCTACGGACAGAGTCTTATAAGGAGGGGAATCGACACTGGGCAAAATTAGATATGACATTGTCACAGGATTCCACCACATCGAAAAACAAAAAGCACCTACCGGTAAGAGACACAGTCAAATGCCCAAAAGTTCAAAGACAACAACTAACAGAGCCCCATGACATAAGTCCTTCACGTGTGGCTAGACAAGACTGGTCATGTCTGGCGGGTTCGCAGAGATAAGTAATGTCAAGCAAAGGATAATGCCGATGGATTACGAATAGGATCCTGGAATTTCCAAAGTTTTGTTCCATTGTTCATCAACAAGGATCTTGGCTTGGGCTCATACGACATCATACGTCTTCAAGAGCCATGGCTAAGATCTAAGCCCCACACTGTTGGATTTGAATGCCATTTGAACCAAACCAAAAAAAGGCCCAGCCGGAAGAACATACTCTGGCCTGTTGACACTTATAAAAATTGGAAATGGGCTTGTAGTGAAAGAAGTACTTAACCCTAATCTTCTTACCTAAATACTGCTTTTGAAGAGAAACAAGAAAGATTGTGAGGGAATGATACTATTTGTGATAGTCAATCTATACTGGAATGTGGCTATGTGTAAGGAAGAAGCTTTTGTTGATTATGTAATGGGCCTGACAGATGGGATATTCACAACCGTGGATGATCTGCACATTATCATCTGCAGGGACCTGAATGTGAAAAATCTAGATGACAGGGGAACTTATTGAATAAGATCGCATTACACAAGAGAGACGATGTATGGCTCCAAGAAAAATCTAACCGAGGGCTACACATGTCATATGGTCAACATAAGGGAGACATCCCCGGACGCTGGACTTGGTCTAGGGGAGAACAGAAAGCCTGCTTGGACTACTGTTTTGTCTCTGCTAATGTCCTGTATTTAGTTGACCTATTCCAGGTTATCATGATGTCAACCAGTGACCATAACTTACTAGAAATAAGGTGTAAGGGGAATCATGACCAGGGTAACTATATAATAGAGCCTGTGATAGAGATCTCACGGGTGGAGGAACACTGAGGCTAAAAGTCTGGGAGGTAACAACTATCCCTGCAAAATTCAACAAATATTTGTGTGACATTAACGGAGGGATTGAATATGCATGGGTATTGCCAGATATTCTGTAAATCAGACAGAACCAAAGGAGACCTGATTTCAAGCCTGCCCATACATAAAACAAAGATGTTGTGGAGGCAAAGAAATCACTCGGCTAGGATTCAAAGAAACTCAAACGATGGGAAAAGATGAGCATGGGCCCTTAGTGAAAAAGTGCAAACAACACTATCGAAGCTGGCTGATTGCATCTAGAACAATGAAATTGCTGCATGATGCGTAGCATACGTGAAAAACCATCTGTAAAAACAATACTAGAAATCTAGGGGAACTATTAAATAATAATGGGAAGCTTCAATCAGCACAATTATCTAATCAAGTTTCTGAGAAAGTATGGATAGATCACTTAACAGATTTGTTTGCACTGGTAGGTCAAAAGAGAATAAAGAAGACAGAGGTTCCCATAAAAGATGGACCTTTGTATTCGATAAAGATGACATTGAGGGTCTAATTACAAACTTGAACTCTTCACAGGCCCCTTGCCCGGATGGACTCACCAATTCAATGTTAAAAGAAGCCATCAGTCCTTGGGCCGAATATATTGTCATGGTATTCATCCAGGTCTGTTAAAATGGATTTCTAAACTCTGACCTGGTGGGCAGACGTTTAGGAGGCCGCCCTAGTTTAGTGGAACATTGGAACCTTCTGGACAAACCAGACCAATCTATGGTAGCTTGGCATGCAGTCAAGACTAAGTCTCAGGAGGGGTGAGAGTGATTGGAAGCCCACAATGAGCATACACATTAAAACTCTGCAGACATATGTATATCAAAAATACATTTATTATAGGCATTTATAACACAACACAATTAAACCACAGTAATAATAAAAGTTACCACACACGCTATTTCACTATGTAACAAATATACAAAATGCCTTTAGCCTACTGCTGATGAACAGGAGAAAATAACCACAACCTGCAAGAGAAAGGGGTAAGTTCAACACAGATATCGCATTAGGCAGTTCTTCGAAATCAATCCCTAACTTATGCAGTCCAGCCCTAAGAAGTGAGGAGCCTTATGCTCAAAGTCCAGCAGTGCATTAACAACGCGCGGTCGTGCGTAAAGCAAAAAGCGGGTTCTCTTCAGGAAGCTGTAGCTGCTCAGGAAGGGGGTTGAGGTGATGAAGAATAAAGTCCTACTCCTTGAAGAGGGTCTACCCTTGCAGATAGAGCGACTTTCGGAGTTCGGGAATGGTTGGTGAGAACAGGCTAGCCCAGCCAATCAGAGTATCTTTTATGGGATTCTCGTGCATAAAAACAGATGGATGCACCAGGGGGCCACTTCTAAGTGATGAATGTACTCACTGATCCTCGACACACTCTGGACCAAACTTTTCCAGTCTAGTCCGCTTCGCTAGTAGGTTGCAGTTACAGGACACTCTCGCTCTTAGCAGCTGCTGGACGGTATGATCATCTGTGGCGGGACAGTAGACTTTTCTCAGCTCTCGAAGAAAGGAGAAGGATAGCTCCGGTGCAGCACATCTAAAGACACAATGGGGCAGGTCTGCAGGCACAGCGACGGTCACCACAGTGTGGCGAGACAGGGACTGCAAATGCTCGCGGTGTGGCACATTCTCATAAATCGCGACCCAGTCGAGCTAGGACGAGTAAGCAGGAGGTGCCGACAGTAGTTGGTCCAACTACTCCAAAGGGTTGAAGCGCCCTCGCAGGCCTTCTTGGTACGATGCAAAAGCAGGGGTCCAACAGGACGACAGCAGGGTCAGGGTGGCAAACCTTCCAGCACATTTCCGGCGGTTCCACAAGTCTGCTCTTTCATTCTGGATGCTTGCCTCCTGCTGTAGTTCGGTGGGCACTTCGGGTGATCGACCTGAATGGATGCAGAGCCCCTTCTCTTATCCAAGATTAGTTTTGCGCCCAAATCTCAGATATCCAATGGAAGATCTGCTCTCTTGCATGCACGCCAGGCTTGGGCCAATTGTGGCTCACAGTGGTTCCTGTCATTCAGGCCCACCACGCATACTGGCACCAGTAGTGTGGATTGGGACCAGAGAGTCCCAACCCTCTTCCTGGGCACTAGCACACGTGACATGCAGGAGCCCGTGAAAGATGAGGTTTTCGCGGGAGGCTGCATGCCCAAATAAGTAATACCAGGTCTCTCGACCTGGGGGAAGGCAAAGTGACAAAATGGCCAAAGGACAGAACAAAAGAGTTTGTGGCATGGCCAGTTTCGGCATATGCCACAGTCTTGGGCCAAGCGCTGTAAACGCAGTATGGTCCATGAAAACTAAGTAAAAATACTTTAAAAGTAAACTGCTGCCACCAGTTCATCCTAAGCACACGTGTACAAACACAAAAACATCCTTAAGGGGTGGCTACGGCCATTAAACAAAAAGGACCCCTATGCGCAGTACTGTAAGGTACTTGGCATATAGATAAAAAGTTACCAAGAAATGGCAACATAGTCGAAGACTAAGGGAAACATAGTTTCCCAGTACAGACAGACTGAAGGACGTGTCCGTTTCTCCATAACAAAGGAGCGAAAGCCCAGAGGAGTGCAGCTGAAGGCTGTGCTACACTGGAAAAAGTCAGGTTCGGTAAGCCAAAACAAAAGCAAAAAGTTTGGGGGGGGTTCATAAATGGAGGGAAAATTGCACCTATGGGAAACCTTTCCTAACACTCGCCCCTCCCGGACCCAAGGACTTAATCCACCCCTGGATGAGCCTCGTGTTCAGGTTGGCTAAACTTTCTGGACAACCCATCAGCGTTGCAATGTTGGACACCTGGCCTATGCTCAATAGTGAAGTCAAACCCTTGAAGGCTTATGGAGCACCTGAGCAACTTTGGATTCTCTCCCTTCATGTTCATTAGCCACTTTTGGGGCTTATGGTCCGTTTGCACAGTGAAGTGGGTCCCATAGAGGTAGGGCCTTAAGCTTCCTTTGGGCCCACACGACAGAGAAACATTCTTTCTCTACAGTGGACCAGCTGAGCTCTCTGTCCTTAAGCTGGTGACTAATAAATCCAATTGGGTGTTCCTTGACTTTCTCGTCTACCTGTGATAGCACAGCACCTATCCCAGTGTCGGCATCTGTCTGCACAATAAAAGCATGTTTGTAGTCGGGGGCCTGGAGGACAGGGGCCTGGCAGAGGGAGTCTTTTAAGCCGTTGAAGGCCTTCTCACACACCTCTGACCAAGAGACCTTCTTGGGTGTCTTTGGAGTAGTGAGAGCAGTCAGAGAGGCACCTATGGTTCCATAGTCTGCCATGAAGTTTCGGTAATACCCAGTGAGGCCTGAGTTTTTGTAGTGGGGGTAGGCCAGTTTTGTGCTGCTTGTACTTTATTGGGTAGAGGCTGAATCCTCCATCCACCTACTTCATGTCGAAGGTAGACCACAGATCCTTGTCCAATCTGGCACTTACTGGCCTTCTTGGTCAAGTGGGCCTTCTGAAGAGCCTGTAATACTATTCCCAGGTGTTTCACATGTTCTTCCCAGGAGGCATTCAAAACTGCTATATCATCCAGATATGCTAAGCAGAATTCATCCAACCAATTTAGGACATGATTCACAAGCCTTTGAAAAGTAGCAGGTGCATTCTTTAATCCAAAGGGCATTATCCTGAACTGGTAAAGACCCTCTGGGGTTGAGAATGCTGTCTTCTCCTTGGCATTTTCTGCTAGGGCAATTTGCCAATACCCTGCAGTGGGGTTAGATGTGCTGAGGTACTTGGAGGCACCCAAGTTATCCGCTAGCTCATCAGTTCTAGGCAAGGAGTGAGCATCTGTCCTGGTGACAGCATTCAGAGCCCTGTAGGCCACACAGAACCTCAGTTCAGAGGTAGCTGCTTTTGGCACCAGAACCACAGGACAGGACCATGGACTAATAGAGGGTTCAATCACACCAAGATCTAACATCAACCAGGAGTCAGTGAGAACAAGGGGGAGAACTGCCTAAGCAAAGTTCTTACTTCCTGTTGCTGTGTGGGAGTCAGGTGAGGGGCCACTTTGACACCCTCAATGGAGCCATCTGAAGGGCTACCCTGTAACAGGTCAGGCAGAGGTTCGGATTTCTCTTCCTCTCTGTAGTGCTGCTATTTCAACCCTAGGGATGAAAGCCTTCAGTCTATTTATGTGGAACACTTTGGGAGCCTGACCAGGTCTCTTAAGGTCCACTAAATAGTTAACCTCACCCAGCTGCTCTGCAACTGTCTAAGGGCCAGACCTTTTGTCCTGTAGGGCTCTAGGCCTTGTAGGGTTCATAATCAGGAATTCTTGGTCTGGGGTGAAGTGAATAAGTGAAGCCTTCTGGTTAATACCAATGTTTCACCAGAGCCTGACCTGCATTCAACTTATCACTGGCCGGAGTCATCATAAGGACCATTCCCTTCCTTAACCCCAGCACATAGTCTACTAGATTGGTAGTGATGGAAGCAATAGGGAGCTACCAAAATTCCTTGACTATGGCCAATGGTCCCATAACAGGGTCACCAAAAAGAAGCTCAAAGGAGCTGAAACCAACACCCTCCTGAGGTACCTCTCTGTAGGCCAATGGTAGGTATGGTAATAGGAGATCCCATTTTCTCCTTTGAGGTTCTTCCACAGCCCCAATCATGCTTAAACAATCATGTTCTATTAAACCTCTCAACTAAGCCACTAGTTTGTGGATGATATGCCGATGAGAACTTATAAGTGACCCCACACTCTTCCCACATGGCTTGCATGTACTTAGACATAAAGTTGCTGCTGTGTCTGACACAAATTCTTAAAGGGAAGCCAACCCTAGTATAAATGCCAAGTAATGCTTTTACAACTGATTTGGCAGTCAAATTCTTCAGTGGGATGGCTTCAGGATACCTGGTGGCATGGTCAACCAGCACCAAGATACACCTATTGCCAGAGGATGTCTGTGGGTCAAGGGGACCAACAATGTCAATCCCTACCCTTTAAAAATGCACACCCACTACAGGGAGTGGCACCAATGGAGCCTGGATTGTTGAGCCACTCTTACCAGAAATCTAACAAGTGGCACAACTCCTACAATGGCCTTCTACCTGGACCCCCATCCTGGGCCAGTAGAAATGCATGGATAGCCTCTGCTTGGTTCTCCTGATCCCAAGGTGACCAGCTAGAGGAACCTCATGCTCCAGTTGTAGGAGTACAGGTCTTACTTGAAGGGGGACCACCAACCTCCTATGGTCACCTTCAGTAGACTCTGTGGGCTCACTGTACAGGACCCCATGTTCCCAATAAATGCTATGTTTCCCAGGAGGTTCACCCTCAGGCTGGGAACAGGCCCGTCTCCTTAGGCCTTCTAGTGATGGCCACTCAAGTTGGCACTTACTAAACTCCCTATCAGGACCACCTTCAACCAATACACTTTGGAGTTCAGGATGGTCATGTGGGTTGAGAATTTCAGGCAGCACCTCTTCCTCGTCAAGTTCAGGTGCTTGGCCAACTACCTCCACCTCAGTGGCAGTTGAGTTAGGGGGAATATTGTCTTTCCCTCTTATGAGTTTCTCGACTCCCTTAGCCTTGGGTTTCCTCTTTGGCTTTGGCTCAGCCTTGGACTTGGCCAAGGCAGCCTTTGTTTGCCACCTTGTAGATGGTTTCTCTGCTGCGTCCCCCACAAGACTCTCTGAGGTAATCTACCAGCAGAACCTTTCCAGGGACTTGTCTCTGAACACTCACAGGTATCCGTACTACTGTACCATTAATGGTTAGATTCATAGTTTTAATGTTAAAGGACATTTGTACCATGCACTATCACCACCGGAGTGGTCCCCTGGCGCTCTGGCGGCTCTGAAAGAGGGAGGGGGGGTGTTAGTGGGAGCAAGCTGGAAAAGTGCAAGAGAGCAGTGATGTGCTGTTGGCAGCCTCAGCCCGATGGGTCCTTTAGCTGGGCCTGGGGTGTTTTCGGCCGGTAGTCGTCGTGTACGGCTGTGCGAGTCTGTGTGTTTTTGTTTTGTTGTTGCAACGTAGTGAAGTTTGTGCGGTTTGCTGTGTTGTAGGTGTAACGCTCACCTGGCTCCCACGGAGGCGCTGGTCTTGTCTGGGTTGCTGTGGCCTCTTCAAGCGTGATGCGCAGAACTCGGACCACCGATTGAACAGGACCCCCAAATCTTGCTTGTCTGGCCCGTAGGAATATCCTTCTGCAGATGAGAAAGGGGATTAACTGTCTGCAGAATAGTGTGCTTGCTCCCCCCTTTCCCCCTTTGTTCTTCTCTGACTTCCTCCAAAACTCCCGGTTTAAGCTCACCTTATGGTTTGGAAGGATGAACTCTCCATCCTGCTTCTGGTGCAGGGGCGCGCGTTCGTCCAGTTACTTCACTGGTTTTCAGAATGGCGCTGGCAAAATCCACTTGACTTTTCTGAGCGATACGTCGTAAGTATGAAGATTCAAAAGTTCAAGTGTGAGCCTCTTTTTATGTTGTCTTCCTAACCTGTGATCTGTCCTTTATTTCAGGTGCAGACCGAAGGCGATGCGTTGAGGGGTTAAATTGCCGATGGTAAAATCTGGTGAGTTAGTGATGAGGGCGACCCCTCTAAATGTCTTTATAATTCCCCAGTAATGTCTTTTGTCCTTTCCCCATAGGGGCCGGGGTGCGGTACCTGCCAACGAAGCGGCGCCGACCCGAAATGTGGAATGGTTCACCAAGAAAAGCTGTTAAGTATTATGGCTGAAAATTCGGCTTTCCTCCTGTGTTCCCTCTGCTCACCTTTTGTCTCTTCTTCTCTTCCCTAGGTGCAGAGATGTGGCGACCGGTGCTGACAGCCGCGATGGAGCCGGGAGATGCCTTGAGGACAGGTGAGTGAAGCGCGGCGCTGCAGCGAGCAACGCAATGCTTTTAAATGGAAGTCTTTCTTCAAGAATGCTGGCGTGAAGATTCCGGATGCAGGTAAGAAGTTTGAATAAGTTCTTGGTTTTCACCTTTCTCTTCTCTTCTTTCCTTACAGGTGTTCCAGGTTCGAGGCGGGCGTGGCTGGAGTCCAGGTGCAGGAGCAGACACGGTGAGCGTTCAGCTGCTGGGATGCAGAACAACGCGAAGCACGTGTGGCTGTCCGGGCGTGGCTTAAATAGCCTTGGAAGAAGTCCTAGGTAAGTATTCTTCATCATCCCCACCCAAGTAACAAAATAGTCCCTTCAGTAAAATAGTCCCTCCCTAGCCTCATTTGGCTTGGGTCTTCATGCAGCATGGTCTGCATCAGGTGAGTATGCAGCATGGTTTGCATCAGGTAAGTGCACCAAACACTTTCCTTTATGAGCCTGGCGCCTATGGCGCCAGGACTGATGTCCAACATGAGCCTGGCGCCAAAGGCGCCAGGACAGAGTCCAAAGAGCCCCTATAAGGGGCTGCTGGGCTTTTACCCAGGGTCATGATGCCTGCTCCCCGGCGTGCTGGGCCTGGCCTGGTGCTCCGGGGGTAGGCATCATGACAACAGGTTTGTGGTTGCGTTTGGTTTGGAGTATGAGAGGTGTATGCAGAGGGGGGAAATTGTTAGCACAATTGGTTAGTTGGCATCTTTATCCTAACTTTGAGGCGTTCGGGTTCTGTGATCTCCCACGGTGGGGTTCAGGAGCACCCCTGCGTCCTTGTCCTGAACTGAGTTCGACCGCCATTCGAGATCCCTTTTTTTTCCTCCCTCCTCCCCCCACACTCCCACGCAGCCCTACCTGTTTTCACTCCTCACTTATATGGCTAGTGCATTGGCCAAGTGTCCCCAGCTAAGGTAGTGTGGTGAATGCCAATATCCTGAATAATTCCACAACAGTGGTGCCTGGTGGCGACAGAGGGATGAGTGCGGGTGTTGGGTGGGATTGCGGTGAGTTGTTGACTGTCTTCATGGGTGTCGCCAGTGTTCCACTTGGCCGGCGTCCTTTGTCCAGGTGCCGTGGTTCTCCTAATAGCGGGTTGTCCACAGTCATAGGCATTACTGGGAACCTGGGAGGGGGGCCATCAGATAAATTGGTGGGCATCAAGGGAACACTGGCAAGGTCTTCTTGGTTTACAAATGTGGAATGCACTACAGTTCTGCTGGCCCCAGAATCTCTAAGGGCAGTGTCAACTGCATTGATTAGCACACTGTCCTTAAAGTAGTGCTTGGTATTATCCGGAAAACTAGCATAGGCCTCTGAAACTCTGGGATACTAAGACTACTTCAGACTCTATCCCACTGGGGAAGGAGTCTGAAGAGAAGGATGCCCCTGTGATCATTTCCTCCTCCTCATAAGAGGGGAAGGCCAGACTCTCAAAGTGGATCCACAAGATTATGACCTTACATCTCGGGCCCCCTTCACGTGGTCACTTGCTCCGCATGTCACACAAGATCTACTGGGTCGAAGGACATAGGGAGGCTAACTGTAACCAGGGCTATGCCTGGGAGGATGATTCCCATTATTCATAGTTTCCCAGTACTGACAGCCTGAAGGACGTGTCAGTTTCCCCATAACAAATGTGCAAAAACCCCAGAGGAGTGCAGCTGAAGGCTGTGTTCCACTGAAAAAAGTCAGGTTAGGTAAGCCAAACAAAAGCAAAAAGATTGGGGGTTCATAAATGGAGGGAAAATTGCACCCAAGGGATATCTTTACTAACGATGTCAGGAAGGACAGAGAAGTTCCTAGCTCGTGGAAAACAACACCGATTATCCCAGTGTTCAAGAAGGGTGATAGGGAAGACCCAATGAATCATCGTCCCATCGCCCTCCTGGACATACTGGGAAAAATGTTTGCGTCCGTGCTACTGCGAGATGTAAAGCTGGACGTTTGGACCCCGCCAAACAGCCTAAACCCTTTCCTCCTGAACCTATTGAAACTAAGCGCTATTAAGAACATGTCAAGTAAGTACCTAGCTTTTATCGATCTGGATCACGCGTTTGATAGTGTCAGCAGGGAGAAGCTATGGGACAAACTTCAAAGCTGGGACAGCCCCCAGGATCTGGTGAGGCTATTAAAGCTCTATATTCTGGGGCCTCTATACAGGTCAGATTGACACTGCACAGTGAACTCTCTAAAAAGATCAAAACATGTAGAGGGCTAAAACAGGGATGCCCCCTGGCCTCGGCATTGTTTAATTTATACATATCTGACATGAGTTTGAACTCTCAAAGCCCCCCCGCCCCCCCGAAACTACATGACTACTATATTCCGTGGATCATTTATGCCTACGACCTAGTCATCATTGACCAAACCCCTATAGGGTTGCAGCGACGGCTAAATCTATTAAAGGCCTATACAACTGAGAATGAGCGGAGAGTGAATTCTAATTCTGTCAGCAGAGCAAAGGAAGAATAATGGTAGATACAACTGGGTTGTAGGAGTAGATAATCTAGCCGAAGTAGATACAATTACATACCTGGGGGTTTTGTCATATCGAAGCATAAATGAGAAGACATGGTACTCAGATCCAGAGGTTGGTGGCACAAGTGGTGACGTTGCATGAACGGTACGGAAAATATACAGCAGTCCCGATTCTAACCTTCTACAAACAAAAGGACGTTGAATTTGGCCTGGCAAACATGGGGGATCCTAGAGGGATTTTTTTGGAGGCAGGTTTTGGGGCTCCCTAAGAGTCTGCCGGAATCTACCTTTAGATAGGAATTGGGGTTGCAGTTTTTGTAGTCCATTGTTTTATGGAAGTCTATTTTGCTGCCTAAAAATGTCTTATGGCAGATTATCTTCCTCCCTTTGAGATCCTAAGAAATGCAAACAGTGTTAAGCCAGATTGGTTGCTGGAAAAGTGGCAAAGGAGATGTATTGGCTGTTTAAAATCTTGTGAAATCTCGATCGAGATGTTAATAATGAACATGGGGCTGGTTACGAAAAGAATTGCGAGTTCAGGATTGGTAGATACACAGGATAATAGAAGTGAATAAAGTTGAATAAAGTTATCACTAGAACTTGATCATGAAAGGGGAGCAATTAACCAGCTACCTGCGTACCTATCCATGTTTCCCCCGGCTCACTATCGAGATCTGTTTATGAGACTCTGTACAATCTTTCCGTAGACAGATCCCAAAAACGCTAACTAACTGCAGATATTGTGGACCAATTGATGCAACTGAATCGCTAAATCATTTGGTGGTAGCTTTTAGGGCCTTAACAGAGATGAGAAGTCGATACCTGAAGCCTTTTATGAAAGAGGTTAAGTCATTATCAGCGCAGAAATGGTGGGACATGTTTTTAATAAGGGACAAGCCGAGCTTGATTCTTGCAATTATGAAATTCTTGGAACAAGTTTTAAATGGCCAAAGAGCAGACGTTGAGGATAAAGTGGGTCTGCTTTAAGCTAATGTAGTTTATTTGATGAAGGTGGAACTACAATGTAACCTATCATGTTTTATTGGATCTTTGTACTGTAAAGGTTTGCAATAAACCAGAAACATAAAATAAAAAAATAAAAATAACAGTATAAATGTGTCTTGTAATCAACAGTATATATCCGCAGGGGTGTTGCTAGCTCTGGAAAAGATCAGGGGCTAAGCTAATGTCGGGTCTGGCGGGACTCGGGACTAGCTATAGCCTTTTGGTTGTAGCCCCTGAGATTCTATCCGGGTCTACCACCAAGAAACCTGGGGCGATAGCACCCTTTAGCAACGCCTGTGTATGTCCGCCTTCCAAGCTTCTATGGTTTTGACTTTGACTGCTTTGTGGCATCTGTAAATGTTTACCCGACAATGCTTTTGTCCACGTTCCCGGTCATACACTAATGATTTTCTATTTTTCCTGTTTATTGAACCAAAAGAACACCCAATATGGCTTCCAATTTGAACATTGCTCTAGTGTTTCAGGTTGCCGAAGGTGGTGGCTGTGTTAGCTGCTGTTTTCAAGAACCATCCTCCTTTAACCTGCTCCATCCTGGACTTCACCTGGGACACCATGGTTCAGAGCTCCACATAGCTTGCACTGCATTTGGGAGGCAGAGAGCTTGGACAGGGGGATAAGGGAGGAGATGTGAATGAGTGAATGCCTGCATTTGGGGGGAAAGACCAGATCATGTGGCTTTCATCAATTAAGATTAAAAAATGGTTTATTTCGAGAAACCGCCCATAACATTGGACGATAAAACAAACATGTGTGCCAGCCACCAATGATTTCAATTCTAAAATAGGCTTTTTCGTATCAGTATGCCTGCACTAGAAGTGACCACATTTTTAATGCTAGTTTCTATTTAATAACTAATTTATGTAAGCCTGGTGGGGTGTCGATTGCAAGCAGTCTCTTCTACACATTCTGATAGCTTGTGCGTTCCGCTATGCGCAATAATGGTATCCACCATTTTGTTCTGAGCGTACTATACCATAACAAGAAAAAACATCAAATATTAGTTACATAATTTTTGTGGGGGGGTCCCCCCAAGCCACCATTCCCTTTAATTTTGTATGTATTCCTAAACACCCACACACCATATATCTAATTTTCTAAGCCCCCCCTAAAAAATGTGATGGGTTTTTTCATTAAAAGATTTGCGGTAAAAACCCCAGCGAAAAAACATCCTGCTATGAAAGCACATTGTACCATATTTTTTTATATTAATAGAGCCGTAATATGGTGAACAATATTCTATACACCATTAGTGGTATAAGGTCAAGTGCGCATTTGTAGACAGAATATTGGGTTATGTTAAGATATTTGCCCACCGAATATCTACTAAAATCTCTCACCCATCTGTCTGGTAGCCTTTTTCGTCGTTCAGCTGTCTGCTCAACATGATACCCAATCCCCATCTTTTTCCTCTGGTTCCGTGAACCAGGCTTCTCCATCTGCTGCTAGCAGTATGGATTTAAAGAATTTGAACCAAGGGATATTATGTGAAGAGTGATGTGACGAGAGCACTGTGATCAGCGTGTTTAATCATTAAACTATAGTAGAAAAACCTCAAACTTCACATCTGTATGTTACCTGTGCTGGTGCTTTGGCATCATACATAGTTCGTGCAGACTTCACAGAAGAACAAAAGCGATTTCTATAAAAAGCACAGATGCTTCCTGTTTGTTACATATGCATGAGGGCCTTTTTCTTGCAAGCTGTCCGTTTGTTATTATCCACAAAACGTATACCCAAATAATAGAAAGAGTGCACTCTTGTGAAGGTTATATTGCTGTTTCGAAAATTATTTACTGTTGTAGACTTATTTCCTAGAATTATCATTTTTATTTTAAATACATTTGTTAGTCTAATTTTTGGTGGTGGCTGTGTTAGCTGCTGTTTTCAGCAACCATCCTCCTTTAACCTGCTCCATCCTGGACTTCACCTGGGACACCATGGTTCAGAGCTCCACATAGCTTGCACTGCATTTGGGAGGCAGAGAGCTTGGACAGAGGGATAAGGGAGGAGATGTGAATGAGTGAATGCCTGCATTTGGGGGGAAAGACCAGATCATGTGGCTTTCATCAATTAAGATTAAAAAATGGTTTATTTCGAGAAACCGCCCATAACATTGGACGATAAAACAAACATGTGTGCCAGCCACCAATGATTTCAATTCTAAAATAGGCTTTTTCGTGTCAGTATGCCTGCACTAGAAGTGACCACATTTTTACCGCTAGTTTCTATTCAATAACTAATTTATGTAAGCCTGGTGGGGTGTCGAGTGCAAGCAGTCTCTTCTACACATTCTGATAGCTTGTGCGTTCCGCTATGCGCAATAATGGTATCCACCATTTTGTTCTGAGCGTACTATATAAAGATATTTATCCACCGAATATCTACTAAAATCTCTCACCCATCTGTCTGGTACCCTTTTTCGTCGTTCAGCCGTCTGCTCAACATGATACCCAATCCCCATCTTTTTCCTCTGGTTCCGTGAACCAGGCTTCTCCATCTGCTGCTAGCAGTATGGATTTAAAGAATTTGAACCAAGGGATATTATATGAAGAGTGATGTGACGAGAGCACTGTGATCAGCGTGTTTAATCATTAAACTATAGTAGAAAAACCTCAAACTTCACATCTGTATGTTACCTGTGCTGGTGCTTTGGCATCATACATAGTTCGTGCAGACTTCACAGAAGAACAAAAGCGATTTCTATAAAAAGCACAGATGCTTCCTGTTTGTTACATATGCATGAGGGCCTTTTTCTTGCAAGCTGTCCGTTTGTTATTATCCACAAAACGTATACCCAAATAATAGAAAGAGTGCACTCTTGTGAAGGTTATATTGCTGTTTTGAAAATTATTTACTGTTGTAGACTTATTTCCTAGAATTATCATTTTTATTTTAAATACATTTGTTAGTCTAATTTTTGGCAGAACTTTTCAAAGGCCTTAATCAACTTAAACAGTGCTAATTCCGTTTTGCCCATAATCTCTATGTCATCCATGAGGAGGACAGTGGGGTGGATTGATTCCCAATTTTAGGCACATCTGACATCAACATCCTTAGGGTCTGATAAAGGACATTTTAATACAGGATGAAAAGCAGGTGACCAGGTACACAACTCTGTCTTACTTCCCTCCTGATGTCAAAGGATTAAGTTATTTAACCTTGCCCTCCAAATCTGACCCAGGCGTCGTTATCATATAGTGTCATGATACAGGCTAGAAAATCTGAGAACTGGAGTATTATCAATGAGAAAAATACTGTTTTTGTATATTACCTGTTTGTGATATGACAGGGGAACCAATTCAAGTTTTTTTCATTTTCTGTATGGGCGCTTAGGTCAAGATTGAACTTTCCTGTTGATTTCTTTAAATGATTTATGTTAAATAAGGACCAAAATAATATGTGACGTTTCGACTGTACATTGTAATAAGAGGACAGTTTCCTTTTTATATATAAAAACGTTTTGTGTTTAACAGAATCTCGGCACAGAAAATCATTTGAGAGTGGTAGAACCCTAGGTTCCCACAAACAGAGTAAGTGTTGGGAGTGTTCTGGCCGGTCCAAGTCCGGACATCTTTTTGGTAGGGATTGGGTCAGGACCTGGCGCCTTGGTGCTGCATTGGGCCTTAACAGCTGCCATTATTTCCTCCACTAGAAAGTCAGACATGTGCGAATTCGACTGCGCTAAAATAATAGATGGTAATAAAGCATGCATTGGAAAAAATTGTCTATTCTCTTTGGGGCAGGGATACATATATAGAGAGATGGTAAGACCTCTCCTGCATGCCAAAAGTCTTCAAAAGCCTTTTTGTTCACCCTCAACTGCCACACTCTTGAGGGTAGCCCATTCACTGTCCTGAAACAAGTGCTTTTTAGGGCTACCATTTTTTAGAAGCCATTCTATTCTTTTTAATTTTACATAACTTTGTGGGGCTAGTGTTTTTCAATGAAGCTAACAGTTCCCCTTTTAGGCATGGAGAATCTTTAGCAAACCAGCCCCTTTCGATTGTTGGATTTTGTCTGTTGCTATTGGAGGTCTGTTTCTGGATTACTTTGGAGCATTTCATAGATGCTTTCTCCAGTAGGCATTTATAATAATTGACTGAATACACTATTTTTGGCAATGCATCATGAATAATTTCCTTATGGACAGATACTAGGATATTTCCCTTTCAAGTGATTTTATTACTTACTGCCCTAATTGCCAAATAGCCCATGCACTCTGAGCCTGTTCGAAGAACTAGTATTTCTCCCATATGGATGAAATTTAAAAGGGCAATAAAACAATTATGGTCACTTTCTACCCGTGGCACTACTTGAAAATTCACCACCATTGTGCTACGTTTCCAGATTCATAAATATTGAATCTATTAGCGAGAATGCTGAACTAGCAACATAGTTTGGGGCTGAGGGGGTGTCTAATGTAGTTTTACCATTTAAAGATCTTAGATTTTGCACATTGGTTAGTTCCAAAAATCTAGTTCCATTAGTATCAACATTAAACAACCTACAAATGAAAGTGATGCAACACCCCCGCACCCTGCCCCCAAGCCTCTTCCGTCAGCAGAACAGCAGATAATCTTATCAGTCTTTTGGGGGCTTGTGGAAAGTTTGCATTGAAATCACCCAATACTAAGATGCATGTGGTTTTAACAATGTCCTCCAGGAAACTGAAACACATGTCCTACACAATACCCTCCTATTACCAATATTTGTATGTCTGACCCAAGGGTTATAAACATTAATGACAATTAATCTGCCTACCCCCATTTTTCCATGCAAACATGAAATAAATTCATAATTGATATACATTTCTATAAAGGTCCAAGGTAACCCTATGGAGACACATGTACGTAGGCCATCAGATGGCTAGCCTATTTTGTTTTGGCGTGTCAATTTTTCAAACACTCAATACCCTGAAATACTTAAAGGGCGGACATGCCAGGTTTCTTATAAGGGTAAACTCTCAGCCTTTTGGACCAAGGTCATTCAATCAGGGTCTTTGAATCTCCATTTAAAGCCCGATATGTTTCCAGATAGGCAATAAAGCTCAGTGGTGGGTGACTTATCAAAAATGTTGTCCCCCTCTTCTGTCGTTATTATCCTTGACCCTGCCATGTTGGATCCCTCAGGTCCGCTGATTCTCAATGGATTGGGGAGCTTGAGTGTACCAAAATAGGTCCCGCTGCGGCCTGTATCGGGTTTACAAGCTGCATTTGTCTTTGAAGTGGATATCTTGCTTGCTGTTTTTTTAATGATACTTTGCTGGATAAATCAGTAATTTTAATCCAATGATGCAAATTTCTCATACCGGTTAGAGCACCTTATTGTCCAGGTTGGTTCAGAAGATTGATCTGGTTCTGTCTAATTTCTGCAGGGACTGTGCAAGGGAACCCTGCCATTTGCAAGCTGGCTTTGTGCCCTTGGGCTACTCAGTGGCCTTTGGTGGCTGTTCCATCTATAAAAAAAAGTTTAGAGATTCAATCAGGATTGGTTAATGACAGATCTCTGAATACGTACCCATGTGCAATGTGCCTCGCTAATGCGGGATTAGCTAGTGTCAGAACTATGCAATTGCCCTTCTTTGTCTTCTGGGTTTTTTCCACCCATTTTACTCGCCTTGCTATTTTAATAGCGCCACATCTTTTTGGCGCTCCTCATGTGCCCATAGACCCAGAATAACGATTTTCTTATTAATGAATCAGCATGTTCCACAGATCACTGGACAAGGGGCAGCATCCCTGTTAGCACAATCACCAGAGGTCCAGCCTCTGAAGGCAGATCTACAGTATGAGTCGCTCTCTTCTTGGGGTTTGCAGACAAGTGGTTGATTAACAGAACCGCTGGTGTATTAATTGTGGCTCCGGTTTTAGTTGTAATAGGCTGCATGTGTCAGTCACCCGACCAAGGATACCTTGGCCGGCAACGCTGGTTGCTTAACTCCTACGCTGTCCAGGCTGGATTTTATCCTCTCCCTTCCTGCTACTTAACCTCTATGTAGACGATTACCCTATTGTCACTATTGAAGATTGTATTGTTTCAGTCAATTGAGTAATTTCCCTTGAAGATGCAAGATCGCCAGAAGTTGTGTGAAAACAGTTAAATAATCTGCATAAATCCTGCAGTCTATCTGCCAGGGTCAGAATGATTGAACGTATGAGAGTCAGTGGCTTTTTTAAGTTCATCTCGAGAGGTTACCCATTTGTGTAGGGCTCTGATAAGCATTCTTGCAGATCATCACCTGTGGCCATTGGTTTAGATGGCCATACCGTGGCTCATCCTTAGCTGTGGCTTCTGATCTGTTATGCAAGAATAGATTTGGTGGGTTTGAGCTACTTCCTTTTCTGTGAGGTTGGTTGTTCCCCATGTTTGTGAAGATCATGGCACAGTTTGCGCTTACAACTACTTGTGGGTGCCCTCATAGTTTCCGATTTGCGATTTCCGCCACGGTCCATCAGCATAACTTGGCAAGTTTGACTTTTTGGAGGGTTTAAATTTAAACATATCCCTTGGCTGGTTCCCGATTTATCACCAGGCTCAACTAGAAAGGCACTTAGTCCGACTGGGTTACACAAGGTTGCCTCCATAATGGAGGATTCAGCAGCATTAATACATGCAAGTGCACCCACTGCCTTTTCCAGAAAAAGTTAGATTCAACCATTAGGTGGAGACTTATTTTTATTACCAAGCAGTGTGGTCAGTGATGCTGCCCTGGTACTTACTTTGGCTTTTGTCATTAGATCTTAGGGCCTTAGAGGCCTGCATGTCTAAAGGGGATATGATATGATATGATATTTTATGATATTTTATTTGTATCGCGCTCGTACACAAGTGTTTCAGAGCGCGACTAGGCAAGGGTGGGGAACAGGGGAGAACACAACACAACAACGATCTTACTAGGCCCAGTGACATTGAGAACGCGCAAGTGCATGGGAAAGGGAAAAAGGGAAGAAGTGCATGGAAGGGGGAGAGTGGAAAGTGCGGAGCAGAGGAGAGCAGAATAAATAATAATAAATAGAACATTGAGGCAATAAACAGGTAGTGCAGCCAGCAAGTGGCAAGTGCTGTGCTTAAGGCAGCAGACTGGGTAGTCTGATAAGTGCAGAAAAAGAAGACGAAAACATTGGGGGGGCTGTATGGGTACAGATACAGTCCCCAGTGCAAGGGGTGGCCGGGAGGCAGTGCAGGAGGGTGGCAGGGTGAGCAGGTACCTGGGCCCAGGGGACAGAGGGTGGCTAGGTGCACAGTGCCAAGAGAGAGCAGATCAGCAGGGGAGAGGGGGAGCAAAGGCAGAAGCAAAGAGGAAGGTCTTGAGGTGCTTCCGGAACCAGAGATGGTTCTCCTCAAGTTTTAGAGTGGCAGGGAGGCTGTTCTAGAGGGAGGCCCCAGCCAAAGATAGAGATCTACCCCCAGCACGTTTCTTTGAAAAACTATTGACCCGGAGGGAGGTAGAGGAGCGAAGAGCTCGAGAGGGGAGGTATTTGCGGAGGGATAGCTGAAGGTATTTTGGACCCAGGCCCCAGAAAGCCTTGTGGACGATGCAGAGGGTTTTGAATTTAATCCTTGCATCCACTGGGAGCCAATGGAGTGATTTCAGAGCTGGAGCGATACGATTGAAGTCTCGCAGTCCTGTTCTGGATAAGTTGTAGAGGGCGGAGAGTAGAGGCCGGTAGATTTAGAAAGAGGCTGTTACAATAGTGCAACTTAGAGAGAACCAGGGTTTGCCAGACAGTGAGCTTCTGAGGGAAGGAGAGGAAAGGCAGAGTAGCTCTGAGGAGGTGCAGTAGGAAGTTTGACTTTTTAGCGACCTCAGAGATATGGGCGGAGAAGGAAAGTGTGGAGTCGAAGATGAGCCCGAGGTTCTTATCCTCGCAGGTAAGGGTAGGAGGCGAGCCAAGGGAGGCCGGCCAGAGAGTGAGGGAAAAGGATAGAGATGGTATGCCGATGAGGAGGATCTCAGTCTCGCTGGCATTCAGACAAAGGTCATTTGCTGCACACCAATCTTGAATGGCAGTTAGGCAGTCAGAGATGAGAGAGGGCGAGGAGGTGGCCAAGGGCAGTCGGAAAACGAGTTGAGTGTCATCAGCGTAGCACTGGAAATTTGAGCAGAAAAAGGAAATGCAGTGGGCGAGAGTTGCCAGGTATTGGTTGAAGAGCCAGGGTGAGAGGTTAGACCCATGGGGAACCCCACAGGTGGAGAGGAAGATAGATGATAGGAAGGATCCCAGTTGGACCTGGGAGGGCCGATCAGAGAGGAAAGAGGTCAGCCAGGCCAAAGCCTGATCAGTGATACCCAGGTTATCACGGAGACTATCGAGCAGGATGGTGTGGTTCACTGTGTCGAAGGCAGAAGAGAGATCAAGAAGGATGAGGACAGAGGGAATGTTAGAGTCCAGGTTGGAGAGCAGATCTTCACTGATGTTCAGGAGAGCAGTTTCCGTGCTTCTGGCCGCTCTGAAGCCAGACTGGTGGTCATGAAGGCAGCAAACAGAATCTGAGTGAAGGTTAAGCTGAGAGATAGCCAGCTTTTCCAGGAGTTTGCCCTGAAAGGGGGTAATGGAAATTGGGTGGTAGTTAGTCGGACAGGAAGGATCAGCTGTGGGTTTCCTGAGAAGAGGATGGACAATGGAGGGCTTCAGAGGGGAGGGGAAGGATCCTGAGGCAAAGGAGTGGTTGCAAATATCAGCAAGGACCGGGGCGAGGGTGTCAATGTGGTCCTTGATGGTTTTAGAGGAGCAGGGATGAACCTGTTTTGACGAGGCTTTCATAGATCTGACTTGTCTAGCGACCTCGTCAGGGGAGAAAATAGGAAAGGAAGAGAAGGACGGTGGGGGGTGGTTAATGGGGTGTCTGCAAGCACAGACAGAGGGAATGGGAGGAGAAGGGGCGGAGAGGGTGGACAGGATGTCCTAGGTTTTTGAGATAAAGTGTGAGGCAAGGGCAGTGCAGAGAGCCTGGGAGGCAAGAGGATGGGTGGAGACTGCCGTAGGGTTGGCAAGCTCCTTGCAGATTTTAAAGAGTTCGGCCGAGTTGTTAGAAGCCTCAGAGACACAGGCTTGAATGTGGGTTCTCTTCTTAGTACGGACAGAGAGTCAGTATTGCCTTTGTAGCAGGCGACAGGCCAGTTTGTCAAAGGATGAGAAAGAAGCCCTCCAGGTCCTCTCAGCCGCCCTATACTTACGTTTAAGTCTAGCTAGGTCAGCGTCATACCAGGAATTACAATTGGCTTTTGACTTCAAGCAGATCCTCATGACAGGAGCAAGAGCATCAAGAGTATCAGAGATAGAAGTGTAGAGAAGGGACAGGGTTTCATCGGGTTGTGAGTCAGCCAGAGGAGGAGGAGGGGGAGAGAAGGTAGCAGCGAAAGCCTCAGCTGACACACGCTTGATTGGTCAGATGTCCGAGAAAGTAAGTGGCAGTGTTGGGGTTGGGTTGGCCTGGGGGGAGGGGGGAAGAGAGTGAGAGATGGGAGGAGAGAAGGCAGTGGATGTGGATGTAGGGGCTGGTGAGTTGGCTGGTAAATATGTTGGTCCCTCACCACCTACAACTCCGTTGTAAGATCCTATCATGTCAGCCAGCCACGTCTTTGCTACCAATGGTACTTTGTTAGTCAGGGGGCGGTACTGCAGGAAAGGTGAGCGTTAAAAGCAAATATGGTCAAATAGATAAATAAATGGGCCCACACAATCAGGGCACTAGTGTTAGTACATAATCATAGCCATTGCTTGTTCAGGTCTCATTACAACACATCAAATCTGAACCTGGGGATCTGGGACCCTAGAACCAATGCAAAGCCTGCACTTGCAACATGCTTCACACCCCAGCACATATGTTGAATGTTAATAAGAAGCAGGTAATAGCCAGTAAGTGGTAGATGACAATAAAAGTAGATATACTCGTGTACCATGCTTGTTCCGCTTCTCCTTGGCCGGTACTTGACCCCACCGCTGGACCTCCACTGTTTGCCCTCTGTCTCTGGTGCCAACACACCCACGCCAGGAGAAAACCAGGAGATCAGCATCGAAGAACGTGAAGGACGACCAACAGCACACACTTCAGTTAGACGTTAAGAGAAGGGCACCCTCCAATGTCGCCCTATGCCCTGCACCCTCGCACAACTATCAAGCCGCACCTGAAATGTCAGACTGCCTTCGACAGCTGCAATTATACAAAATCGGGTCAATCAAACTGTTTCTATATCCATGTGTCAACCTGCAATCAGTTAAGGACGCTTATATTTTTTAATGCACGGATTACAACTAAGAAAAACATTCAAGAGACAGAAACATACGACTACGCAAAGTAACATACTACTAATCTACAGTCCTACCAACCACTAACAATCTATTGTCAAAGTATGTGGCACTGAACCTTTAGAAAAAATGACCAGAAATAGGGATGGCAAGCACAATTCCTTTATCCACACAAAAACGAAATGTAATTGCAGAAAAACATGCCTCCCTAGCATGAAACTATACACATACAACTATTGTGTATTCTTTAAGACTACAATCATATAGCTTCTAGAAAAGAATGCTAGAAAACCCTAGACTATATAGACTGTGATATGATCATATATATATTTTACAGAGTCAAGTAAGCTCAAAATAAACTGCATTCACACAAAATGAATTGTAGTCACACAACTGCTTCCTCCAAAGCTCTGTGCCGGAATGTAGTACTTCCTACATTACATTACAAAAGTATCTTTAGGCTCTTGTCGAAGTCCACAGCATTTTATTTCTGCATGAGGTATGGACTTCCATGGGCCATGGATAAAGCAAGCCACAGCTACAATAGCAGATGATGCATGTGATGAACCAGAAGCAAGACTTGAACCAGAGGACATGATTCAACTCATATTTATTTTAATAAGAAGAAAACGCCTCACTTGCCCTACTGCTAAAAGGGGATTTCCCTTTGTAAGAAACAAACTATGGTGCTTCTCAGAATGTCCGAATATGCTAAATCAGTCCTCTGTCCAAACCTGTCCAACTACCTGGCCCTACCACGAGATGAAAAGAAACAAAATCAAAGAAATGCGCTTTCCCCCATGGGTTCGTCAACACCTCCTAGCTGACCCCCTTTCTTCAGACCATTTTCAACATAAATGATGGGGCGTGGCCTGATGTCCGAGGAGTGAAGACGCAGGTTCCCTGAGCTCCGGCTAAGCCACAGCAGTCTGATCCTTTCTGGGCGCTTCCAGCCCATATATAGCATCCACACCGCAATCTACTGGCGACCGAGGCGAGGAGCTGTGCTTTCCTCCTTACCCTGACAAAAATCGGAGCCCGAGAAGCCTCTGCCGCGATCCGGCCCGGCTCCCCCTCCTCCCCGTGCGAGGCGCACAAGATGGCGGCCGCTTCGTGCTAACGGACTCGAGGACATATCAGCGCCGTGAGCCAGCGACTCCGGAGCCGGGCAGGCCCCGCGTGTCTCCTGCAGACGCTCCCTTTTTGGGGGTACAGGGCGGAGCCCACAAGACCACCATTCGGAACCGGGGGGTGCCCCTCCCCCCATGGCCCGAGCGTCCTGGATAACAGCCGAGGGCCGACGCTGCCGTGCGGCGAGAAGCCAATGTGCGGCTGGCACACACCGAGGTAACTGGACTGGGGATCATATCAGCGGCAGCACCTCCACTACGACACACGCGCCCCGCCTGCACGCTGAGGAACGGCGCTGATCCATACCCGGGGGACAGTGCATGATCAAAGCACTTGGTGATTCCCCCCCCCCCCTGATCTACGAGCCGGGTGTCCGGTGTGCCTGTCGGGGGGAGACGCCGCTCCGCGCTAGGTGGGTGGTGCGGGAGCGGATTGTGGCGGAACCCATCAAGACCATTCTCGGCACTCCCCGACGGTCATTCCAGCATCGGGGAGTCGCTCCCCGAAAACAGAGCTTCCTCCATCGGCGGCGCTGGTGGTCGTCGGCCATCTGCTTATCGCCACAACACCAGAACACTGGAGATCATCTAAGACAGTCCTAGACAGTCACTTCAGCATCGGGGAGCCAAGCAGTCGCTCCCCGTCACAGAGCTTCCTCCATTGGCGGGGCCGGGGTCGCCAGCCAACTGCCCTTCGCCACAGTACCGGAACATCGGAGTCCATCCACGACACTCCCGGACGGTCAGCTCAGAACTGGGGAGCCGAGCAGCCGCTCCCTGACACAGAGCCTCCTACATTGGAGGGGCCGGGGTAGCCACCCATCTGCCCATTGCCACGGCCCCAAGACACTATCCGCATGTAATGGGCACATCCAGGTCCTCCCAACCATGTCTCCCCTACACACAATAGTGCTAATGTGGTGAAATCCTTCCTTGGTGCATGCATAGGTCCCATTATCAGCGCTTTCTGGCCACCAAGAAAACCCACCCCCGCCAAGGAGTACGGCCACCCCATAGGGGGCAAACCAATCAACTGGACACCGCGGAGCCACATCACGGAGCCCCCCCAGTGCTCCGACCATATAATACACTGCCTGGACAGTGTTATTTCAAGAGCCCCCAAGGAGGCCCCCCAACATCATAGACCAATACAGAAGGGGCATGGTCGCAGACCTAAACGCCATTTATGCCACTGACACAAGGCGCCACCATACCTCAGGGTCCAGACCATCACTGTGAGTGGCAGAAATGCACTGTCGTACACTGGGTTGTGACAAACTGTAAGAGTTCACACACTCTACTTCTCTGAAGGAGAGCTACAGACATTTCGCATTATCCAACGGGACCAGGCGAAGTAGAGATGGCCGCTGCAAGGAACAAAGCCAGGAATGCCACTTTGGACACTTTCATAACAGCCAAGCCTCACCCTACTGCCCAATCCACTCCAAAAGGCTCAGCAACACACGATGGCCCCGAAGATGAGGTCAGGCATAACCAGCTGCTAGAGGCGATCGCAGCCCTGAGAACATTCATTGACACGAAAATAGGTGAGGTTAAGGCCGATATCCAGCTCATACGGCAAGATGCCCGCAACCTAACGGAGCGTGTCACCATTATTGAATCCTCCCAGAAGGACATTTCAGATGATACGACGGCCCTAAAGACGGAGGTTGTAGACCTCAAATGCAAAGTGAGCTTCCTGGAGGCGAGGTCTGAGGAGGCAGAGGGTCGGGCCAGATGAAATAATATTAGGATTCTAGGTATACCGGAAGGGACAGAGACCATGGACCCGACAACCTATGTGGAATCCTTAATACAGCAGGAAATAGGGGCAGCAAACCTCTCACAGGGCTTCGCCATAGAGAGGGCTCACAGATCTCTTCAGAAGAGGACCCCCCCTGGATCCTATCCTCGTCCCATTATAGCGAAGGTTCTCAATTTTCGTGACCGCGAGGTGATTCTGAAATTCGAGAGAGAGAGAGAGAGAGAGAGAGGGAGGGAGGAGAGATAGAGCGGGGCAATTCAAAAATCACCATATACCCAGATTATACTCAATCGGTGCAGAGAGCAAGGAATTCCTTTGTCCCGATCAAGGCCAGGCTGAGAAGACTAAACCTAAAATACATGCTGCTGTACCCTTCACGATTGAAGGTAATCTACAAAGGGTGTGCAATATTCTTAGAGTCACCAGAAGCAGCTACCATGTGGATGGAACATAACCTGGCTGAGGTCCCCATAGAACCCACACCTGAGAAACATAATGAAAATAGCCAAGGATGATCGCTCGGTGTCCCAGCTAGGGCACTCATGGCCCTTATATTATACCTTAAATCAGAATGAAGCTACACTACCACTGAAGCAAAACTACGACATGAGAAAGCTAAATGACTGCAGGGCTCACCTGACCTCCTGCACATGGACACAAACCACGGACCCGCCGATGACCAGTGCAGGCCAGGTGCCTGCACGCAACCACTCGTGCCAGAGACCCGGATTGGGTCAGACAGCGCGAGAGCGCCCGAGCACTGCACCCCGATGACAGAAGCTGGGTGCGTTAGTTACAGTTACTTTTTCCATTGTTTCGACTGTCCTATCCCAGATGATCAATGGCCAGATTGGCTTGGACATTGGACCGGAGGCAGGGGCTGCCTATCCTATACAAGCAGAATATATGACATATGATTCGACGCACATAACCCAGAAGGAGGGGGGGTGCTCCCCATTATAAGGAACCCACTCATGCAATGGCAGCAAGACTCAAGTTAATCACATGGAATGTTAGAGGGATGGGAACCTATATACGGAGAAACCGAATATACTCGTACCTGAAGAGAAAAAGGGTATCACTGGCCCTCCTTCAAGAAACACACCTCATCACAGAAGCCACACACAAGATGGTAAGCTATTGGGGGGGCCAGGGCAACGGCACATCCTACTCGAGGTATGCAAAAGGAGTCTATACGTGGGTGAGTCCGGAAACACCGTTTCACCAAATGGGGGTAAAATTGGACAAAGAAGGCAGGTACGTGATAGTGTGGGGCATGCTTGAGAACTCCCCTCTGTGCATAGTAAACTCATACTTCCCTCAACACAACATACCCTCTCACATCAAGGAGCTATGTGCCAGATTGTTGCATTATAGAGAATATACTTTTATATGGGGAGGAGACTTTAACTCCGTCATGAACGTCGAATTAGATAGATCCGCAACGCCACGTATACCTAACAACGTTTCCTCAGGGTCCCTCTCTAGGATGGTTGCAGACCTACATTTAACTGACATTTGGAGAGATATTCACCCCTCCGACAGATCATATTAATTCTACTCGGCTCCCCACAACCTCCACACCAGGATAGATTACTTTTTCATCGCCAACGAGTTAACCCTGCAAGTCGAATCGGCAGATTATATGGGCAGATCAATCTCGGATCACTCCCCTTTACTGTTACAGCTCTGCTTCAAGGGCCCTCGCCCACCTATCCCTATGTGGCGCATGCCAGTAGACACCCTAACCGACCCCACATTTAAGGAAACCCTAGGTGAAAAGCTAGAAGAATATTTAAGGATCAATAAGGGATCAGTTGGGAAATGGAGCACACTCTGGGAGGCGATGAAAGTAGTATCAAGGGGAGAGATAATTGCTGAAGCAGGCGGGATCAGGAGGCAGCTGAGAAGAGAACTGGAGACAGCAGAGGAGAAAATCAGACACCTCGAAAGCGGCGGCCCATCGGCCACTGAGAAGGAACCAGAACTGAAAACGATCAGAGAAGACTGCAGGGTTGCATGGGAAAGACTCTCAAAGTTCGACTTCTCTGTACGCACCCTGAAGGCCCACAAGGAAGCAAATAAGCCGGGTAGAATACTCGCATGGCTATGCAGGAAGGAACACCTGAGACCAGCCCTCAATGAGATCAAAGATAGGAATGATATAACCCACAGGACACAACAGGAGATTAATGATGTTTTCACTGACTTCTATACAGAGCTATATGCCCACAGGAATGAGATTCCTTTGGCAGATATAAGAGACACGCTGGCCGAAGTAGGACTACCCAGGTTGAATCAGGAACAACGGGATACGCTGGGAGAGGCCATCACGGTTGAGGACATCTCAGATGCGATCAGATCCCTTAACACATGCAAGTTCCCCGGGACTGATGGTCTTACTCCGGAATTTTACAAGGCCTATGAGGAGATTTTGTCCCCTGTATTGCACGCAATATATACAGAGGCATATGAGTCTGGAACTCTTCCTAATACCATGAGAGAGACCCTCATAGTCCCAATGCTCAAGCCAGGTAAACCAGCCGACAAGTGTGACTCATATCGTCCACTAGCGCTCCTGAACTACGACAGCAAAATATTAACAACCATATTGGCTAACAGGCTCTCGAGGGTGATTGGATCTCTGGTGCACGAAGATCAAAATGCATTTGTTCCGGAACGAAACACTACTGCCAACCTCAGGAGGCTCCAACATATAATAGCACAAACAACCGAATGCAAGGAAGACCTAGCAGTACTCTCACTTGATGCCATAAAAGCCTTTGATTCAATTTATTGGGAATGGCTGATTGAAACTCTGAGGGAGTTTGGGCTCGGAGAACATTTCATCCGTTGGATCAAGGTGATCTACAACAACCCGGTAGCAAGAGTAAAAATGGGAGCCATGGTGTCAGAAGCCTGGTCTATTCAGAGGGGTACCAGGCAAGGATGCCCGCTGTCACCAATGCTATATATCCTGGGTTTGGAACCAGTGGCAATCTACTTCAGGAAGCAGTTTTTTGACGCTGGCATTAACACTGGTGGGTCGGATAATATTATTTCTTTATACGCAGACAATGTCCTCCTATATCTGCGAGACCCCTTGAAGAATGCCCCAATAGTACTGGATGTCCTGGATAATTTTGCGAAATACTCGGGGATAATATTTAGCAGACAGAAGTCATGCTCGTTCCCACTTGCAAGTCTAAGGGGGAAGCCTGTGGAAGAGCTTCCTGAGATCGGGATACGTTGGCAGGTGGATGCCTTCCGCTATCTAGGCCTTACTATCACACACGCACCACTATCCACCCATGAGTCCAACACGGAGGCTGCAATGTGTGGAGTACGTAGATCCATAAAATTCTGGTCGAAGCTCCCGCTCCCCATGATGGGTAGAGCTGCAATATCCAAAATGATAATACTCCCCAGGTTCCTCTACTACTTCACCAATGTGGCATACTACAATCCCCCACCCTTCTTCAGGAAGCTGGAATCCCTGATCAGGGACTTTCTCTGGGGACGAGCCAGACACAGACTCACACTAAGTGTCCTTACACTTACCTGCAACGAGGGTGGCATCCAGCTTCCCGATTTCCAGAGATACTACTTGGCGGCTCAATCGACACATCTAGCAAAATGGCTTTCAGACGAACCTACAGCTGAGTTGAATCTTCTCTCCCAATTAACCTCACCGTTGCACCCCAAAGAGTTAATATGGAACACGCGAGTTGGACCATCCAACCCACCCATGATACTAGATGTGGGGAGACAAGTATGGAACAGGGTTAGATCCATAGTCAGACTACAACACTCATATGCACCCGACATCCCCATGCTGGCGGACGTTTGCAAAACCCCCAGTGACCTAACACTGAGGTGCTGGGAGAGTTACGGCCTCTACATATGGGGAGACATGTTCTCAGAGGGACTCTTCAGGGACTTTGAATCACTGCGAGAAAGGGACGGACTTCCACCAGGTCAATTCCTTTGGAACCAAAAAGTGAAGCATGTAGCCAAGGAGAATTGGTACAAATGGCCTGAAGAACCAGAGACACACCCCCTTCTGCAGGAAATATACGACCTCGGCGACGGCTGGAAGCCAACATCACGGCTATACACCCAAATAAACAACAGGCCCAACCCAAGGAGTGCACGGCTGAAAGAGAAATGGGAGACCGACTTGGGGACTGAAATCACAGAGGGCGAATGGTTGAGGGCCGTGGCATACCCAAAGGAGGTATCTAGGAATGCCAGGTTCAGACTGATCCAACGGAACATACTTTACAGAACTTATATGACCCCACACAGGATATCCACGTTTAATAACACAGCCGACCCAAGATGCCCTTGGTGTTCTGGGCTTGTCCCAAATCTCAGAAACTCTGGCAGGCCGCTGAACAAACCTGCAGGAATGCTGGGATGGAGACATATGGCTGGACACCCAAGGAGTGCCTACTGGGCACTTACCCGAGGCTGAGTAAAATCAGGCACCTGGCAAAGCTTATGGACATGGCTTGTGTGTTAACTAAGAGGACGATTGCCATGGCCTGGAAATCGCCAGCAGACCCCAGATATGAGCCCTGGATTAAGGAGATGGAGAGGTGGACCACGGCCGAAACCAGAGCTTGGGAGGAGGGGAACAGCCGGGGAGGCGACGGAGCGAGCAACACACTAGAGGCCTGGAGGGCCCTCCTGAGAGACATGATTTTTTCGACGAACTATAAACCTCCTTGAATCTAAACCCCCTTGGACGCCAAAAGGGAACAGAGCGCAGAGACCAATCCATTATTCCCATATGCGTCACAATGTCACTGCCCTGAGTGGGTCAACGCAGAGAACTGGCTTCGGACCTGAGCCCCTAACCTGGAAACATGGAACACGAGGTGCTAGTAAATGGTGGGACAGTCAATGTTGTTATTTTGTTTGTTTATTCGTTATTGTTTTACTGCAGTTTAATTGGCACACAATACATACATCGGATGATGCAATCCAAAGCAGTTGCCAAACAGCTTTTCTGTATACTTATAAATGCCAATAAAAACATTTAAAAATAAATTCAACATAAATGTTACTCGCAGGACATGGTTTCTGACTAGGGCTTCCACAGCAGTTCTCACACTGCTCTTCACACACTGCTTCTACCTCTTTTTCTATACTCCCCACCCACTTGGGCATGAGAGGGGAGGGCACTGGAATTCTCTTTGATTCCTCATGGACTCTATCTCCTCGCTCTAACTTCCCCAGCTTTCCCTCCTTAGAATACCATTTCAACCCCTTTTCCAATACGTTCCCTGTTTCTCTTCTTGTTGTTGATCGTCCCCCTGGCCCATCTACTGCCTTTCTTGAACATCTTGATCGCCTTCGGTTTAATCTTCTTCCGTCTTCTTTCCCCTTTTTTCTTCTTGGGGATTTTTACTTTCCTGCTAATAATTCCTCACTCCCTTTGCTGCTCTCTCTTGCTGTCTCTTATCAATTGCACTTTCTTCCTTCTTCTTCTTCTCACCAGTCTGGCTCTGGCTTTGTCAGGGGTAAGACTGGCCCAGGGCCCGGTACTATTGGGACTGTGGGGCCAGGGACCATGAAGAAACCCGGACCCAAAGGGTTTCCATACTTTAAAGGGCTGTTGTGCCCTTTCTGCAGACTGATCCAGCATTCAGCCCGCCGGAACTACAATTCCCAGCAGGCTTCGCGGGCCCGCGAGCCAATAGGAAGCCGCGCTGGGTGTGGCGCGCGGCGAATGCACATGCGCAAGCTCCAAGGCACGGGGCTTGTGCTCGAGACGCCGAGGAGAGAGGACGTGAGCCCAGCAGCTCCCCGGAATCTATACGCGAGGGGCCAACGCCCACAGGAACCACGATCCGGCCCCTCGCAGACACAAGATAAGTGCCGCTCATCCCAGGGAGAGTCAGGGATCTTGGGGAAAGCGCAGGGGGCATACCCCGACCCCCTTCCTGAGCCCCTGCGCACCACGCAAAGCTAAGTGGGCGGATTTCACGGGAAAATTGTGTTGTGAACAGAGCATGTTTTGAGTGCATTAATCTTTGGGGAAAAGCGCCGGAAGGGCGCGTGTGATTAAGAAGCACTAGCTTGGGGAACCCGGTCTGGGGAAAGGCCGCGTTCCGACACCCGGTCTGAGGGAAGACCGTGTTCGGGGCTGACAGTTCCATTGGGGCTAGATTAAGCCACGTGCGGCAGCGCACTCCAAGATTCCTGGATTGTTTGTTTTACGAAGAGTGATTGAGAGAGAGTGTGTGTTCAGCAGAACGAAAGACAATCGCTAATGCTTGTCCTTTGTTTTCTTTTAGTTTGAATCCGACTCGGACCTGAATCTCGGACTGCAAGGACGTGGCACAGGACTTGACAGCCTTGCAGGACAGGACTTGAAAGACCAAAGCAAAGCTAAGTGTGCTAGTGCATGTGACTGTGTTCATGAAAATGTACAAGGACTAATGTCAACAATTGTTTGTTGCTATGCTAATTTGAGTATGTTACTGTAAGGCTCAGGGAGCACCTTCATCTCTGTTCAGGGATCAGGTGAGGGTGGCAGCACCTTTACATGTAAAGGTGCTACGGCAGTTCCATCAGCCAGTTTGAGGAAAGTGTGCAGACATCGTTTACCCTAAAATCCCCAGTCCTATCCATAACTCCTTCCCATCCCTCTATCCGGTATTCCTAAACCTCCCTCTACCTATCCAATCATCGAGATCCTAACCCTCCTTCCCCGCTCTGGTTAAAGAGGCCTGTGTAAGCTCTGTCTTGCAGGCACTGAAACCATTGAGGGGGTGGTTGGTACAGCGTCGCTCCTGCGCCTAGGACCTGAGCACCCATCTGACAGAAGCACAAGCCCACGTATATTCAGGCGCCTGAGTGGTGTAGCCACCCCCCATTACCAAAATGGAAGAGATTGCCAAGGTTTTGCAGGACCTGCAAAGCGAGCTGGCGGCGTCCAGACAGGACTATGCCACGTTGTCAGCGCAGGTACGGAGTTTGGCCGCGCAGACAGCACCTTTGCCGGGTCACGCACCAGTACAGGTTCAAGTCACCCCAGAGCCCCTGATTCCTTTGGCTCCACCTGAGCGGTATGCAGGAGACCCGCAAAAATTCACCACCTTCATTACGCAATGCCGCCTCCATTTCCTTACGAAACCAGCAGCATTCCGATCCAATCAGTCTAGGACTGCTTTTGTTATCTCCTATCTCACAGGAGATGCAGCAGCATGGGCAAATCCTCTAGTCCAAAAGGACAATACTATCCTTTATGATTGGGACGAGTTTCTCTGTGAATTTGAGAAAATATTCAATCGTAGGGCTGCTACCCTGTGTAAGGATCGGGAGTTGCTGACATTGAGGCAGGGAAATAAGGAACTAGTGACCTATGTCACTCAGTTCAATCGATTAATAGCCGAAGCCGAATGGCCACGCGACAAATGCATGTCCCTATTTTATCAGGGACTGAGGGATGATTTGAAAGATCTTATAGCTCAGGTTGACCCCCAACCCCGGGAATGCTCGGATATGATCGATTTGGCGATGCGATTGGATCATCGTCAAGCTGAGCGACGGGGGGATAGGAAAAAAGGAGAGTCCCGTCCGTTAGCCAGGTTTGACCAATTTAAAGGGGCACGAGGGTCAATGGACAAGTCCGATGGAGACGAGCCAATGCAAATCGGGTCGGTTCGCGGTCCCCTATCAAAAGAAGAAAAAGAACGGAGAAGAAAGGATGGTGTATGCATGTACTGTGGGAAGTCCGGACACTTTGTACGAGAATGCCCCACAAAGCCCAAGACTCAGGGAAACGCCTCGGCTCGTCGGTAGTGGGGGTCACCCGGTCGAGCCTGACTGATTGCAGGGCCCCGATAAAAGGTAGTCCCAACTTTGCCCCACACATTTCGATAAGGGGGTGTCTTGGTTTTCAGGGTATATCAAAAGAGGTCACCATGTTGATTGACTCGGGGGCAACGGGTAATTTTATAGATATCCAGTTTGCGGCCAGGTTGGGTATCCCTATCCAACAAAAGGCAAAACCTGAGCCCGTACGCGCGGTAGATGGTACACCTCTATGCTCGGGACCCATCACACATAACACTCATTTAGTGACCCTGAGTTTTGGTATTGGGCATTGGGAATACATTGCCTTTGACTTAATTGCTGCCCCGCAGTTCGGCCTTATCTTAGGGTTACCCTGGTTGAAAAAGCACGATCCTCAGGTTTGCTGGACCTCCGGTTTGGTAAACTTTTCCTCTCCTTATTGTCGGGAGCATTGTAAACAGCCGGTGGCTGCGGCCATTCAACTCGCAGGCATTACTAATGCCCAGCCGGAAGTGCGTTTAGAAGAACTACCCACAGAGTATTCAGACTTTATAGACGTTTTCAATAAGAAAGCCGCTGAAACTCTGCCCCCACATCGGCCATTTGATTGCCGGATCGATCTTGAGCCTGGGGCAACGTTACCGTGCAGCCGTATATATGCCTTGACCGAGGCTGAAAACGAACACCTTCGAGAGTATATTACAGCCAACTTGCAAAATGGCTTTATTAGACACTCTAACTCTCCAGTATCTTCTCCCTTGTTCTTCGTACCGAAGAAGTCCGGTGAACTCAGGACTTGCATAGATTACCGCGGGGTGAATCGGATAACCATCAAAAACCGTTACCCACTTCCACTCATTCCCGTCCTTCTAGATCAGGTTAGGGACGCGGTTATCTATACTAAGCTGGATCTTCGTGGGGCTTACCATCTTGTGCGGGTGCGCGAAGGTGACGAGTGGAAAACCGCCTTCCGAACAAAATTCGGATTGTATGAATATCAGGTTATGCCATTTGGTCTCTGTAACGCACCTGCTGCCTTCCAGCATTTCCTAGATGAGGTTCTTCGGGAATATTTAGACGTATGTGCCGTCGTGTACATCAATGACATCCTCATTTATTCCCATAGCCTAGAAGATCATGTTCAGCATGTACGCGCTGTTTTACAAAAGTTAAGGGAATACCATCTATATGCCAAACTCGAGAAATGTGAATTCCACCGTACTACCGTGGAATTCCTGGGGTACTACCTTACTCCGACAGGCGTACAAATGGATACAAAAAAGGTGAAGGCCATTCTTGATTGGCCCCCGCCAACCAATGTCAAAGACGTACAATCCTTTCTAGGGTTTGCAAACTTCTACAGACGGTTCGTCAAGAATTTCTCTGAGTTGGTAACACCAATCACGAGACTTCTTCGCAAGGGCTGCCCATTTATTTGGGACGCCTTGGCTGAGCAGGGTTTTCAACGGCTCAAGAAGGCCTTTACCGATGCACCGGTATTAAGACATCCGGACTTGTCTCAACCATTTGTGGTGGAAACAGACGCTTCCAGCCATGCGCTGGGAGCTGTTCTGTCCCAACGTGATCCTCAGACAGGGCTTTTACACCCAGTGGCCTATTATTCAAGGAAACTGCTTCCAGCAGAAGTCAATTACATTATTGCAGACAGGGAACTATTGGCCATAAAGGCAGCCTTTGGCGAGTGGCGGCACTACTTAATGGGGGCACGTCACACAGTGACGGTTATTACAGACCATCGCAATCTTCAGTTTATTAGGACTGCCAAGACCTTGAGTCCACGTCAATTGCGTTGGGCCCAATATTTCGCGGAATTTGACTTTATAATCACATACAGACCAGGAACAAACAATCGGAAAGCTGACATTTTGTCCCGCTATCCTGATAAGGTCTCTGAGGAAATAAAAATCGTGTCTCGGCCAATAGTATCTCCGATGCACATACTGGGTTTAACTACCAGCATCTTTGAAAGCATTCAGAAGGAACTTTCTGTGCATGATCTTCATCAATGGTGCAAGCAAGACCCACAGCACACCATTTTGGACGGGCTACCATATCATGGGCAATCATTGTACTTGCCTACGCCCCAGCTACAAGAACAGGCGATGTCTTGGTGTCACGATTCCTCCCTAGCGGGTCATCCCGGTAAGACAAAAACTCTAGAACTAGTGGGGAGACATTTTTGGTGGCCAAAGTGGCGGCTTGATGTCCAACAATACGTACGACAATGTACAGTATGCGCGCGGAACAAAGCCGATCACCAGAAACCGGCAGGCCTCCTACGTCCCCTGCCAACACCAACTATTCCTTGGCATACAGTAACCATGGACCTAATAGTTGAATTTCCACAAGTGCAGGGGTTTACCTCCATACTGGTGGTAGTGGATGCCTTTTCAAAAATGGCCCATTTCATCCCCTGTAAAGGGGTTCCAACAGCTAAAGAAATCGCGGAATTATTCCTGCAAAACGTGGTTCGGCTACATGGCCTTCCCTGCCGTATAATCACAGATAGGGGTCCACAGTTCACCTCCAGGTTCTGGCGTGAATTTTGTAACATCATTGGTATGGAAGTTCGGTTATCCTCGGGATATCATCCCGAGACGGACGGCCAAACCGAACGCGTGAACCAGGGGCTTGAACAGTTCCTGCGTTGCTTAGCCGCAGGACGGGAGACAACATGGGTTCAACATACTTGGCTAGCAGAAATGGCATATAATAATGCTGTTCATTCTTCCACAAAACGATCCCCGTTTTTCTGCTTGTACGGAAGACATCCACGGATATTACCTACATCCGTCCCTACAACAGAAGCGGCACTGCCTACATTAGCAGGACAACGGATCGGAATAGAGCAGGTTTGGAAGGAGGTGCAGGATAATCTCGTAAAAGCCAAAAAAATGTACAAAACCTACGCCGATAAACATCGACGTGCTAGCCCTATATACCATAAAAATGATTGGGTATGGTTGTCCACTCGTAATTTACGATTGGAGGGACCCAAAAAGTTACAACCTCGCTATCTAGGCCCATTTAAGATTGAAAAAGTAATCAACCCAGTAGCGGTCCGACTGGCCCTGCCCCCTCAGATGAAAATCCATCCAACTTTCCATACGTCATTGTTGAAACCAGCCCCGCCAGAGGTACGCACTCAAAAAACACCCCCGGTACTTGTACAGGGGGAGCCGGAATATGAAGTCCGAGCAATTCTGAACTCTAAAAAAATGAATGGCAAAGTCTATTACTTAATCGACTGGGTGGGGTACGGGCCTGAAGAACGCTCCTGGGAACCCTCACACCATGTACATGCCCCACGATTGCTGCGCACCTTCCACAAAAACTACCCTGAAAAACCTGGGGGACCTGCCTTCCGTGGGAGGGGGAGTGCTGTCAGGGGTAAGACTGGCCCAGGGCCCGGTACTATTGGGACTGTGGGGCCAGGGACCATGAAGAAACCCGGACCCAAAGGGTTTCCATACTTTAAAGGGCTGTTGTGCCCTTTCTGCAGACTGATCCAGCATTCAGCCCGCCGGAACTACAATTCCCAGCAGGCTTCGCGAGCCAATAGGAAGCCGCGCTGGGTGTGGCGCGCGGCGAATGCGCATGCGCAAGCTCCAAGGCACGGGGCTTGTGCTCGAGACGCCGAGGAGAGAGGACGTGAGCCCAGCAGCTCCCCGGAATCTATACGCGAGGGGCCAACGCCCACAGGAACCACGATCCGGCGCCTCGCAGACACAAGATAAGTGCCGCTCATCCCAGGGAGAGTCAGGGATCTTGGGGAAAGCGCAGGGGGCATACCCCGACCCCCTTCCTGAGCCCCTGCGCACCACGCAAAGCTAAGTGGGCGGATTTCACGGGAAAATTGTGTTGTGAACAGAGCATGTTTTGAGTGCATTAATCTTTGGGGAAAAGCGCCGGAAGGGCGCGTGTGATTAAGAAGCACTAGCTTGGGGAACCCGGTCTGGGGAAAGGCCGCGTTCCGACACCCGGTCTGAGGGAAGACCGTGTTCGGGGCTGACAGTTCCATTGGGGCTAGATTAAGCCACGTGCGGCAGCGCACTCCAAGATTCCTGGATTGTTTGTTTTACGAAGAGTGATTGAGAGAGAGTGTGTGTTCAGCAGAACGAAAGACAATCGCTAATGCTTGTCCTTTGTTTTCTTTTAGTTTGAATCCGACTCGGACCTGAATCTCGGACTGCAAGGACGTGGCACAGGACTTGACAGCCTTGCAGGACAGGACTTGAAAGACCAAAGCAAAGCTAAGTGTGCTAGTGCATGTGACTGTGTTCATGAAAATGTACAAGGACTAATGTCAACAATTGTTTGTTGCTATGCTAATTTGAGTATGTTACTGTAAGGCTCAGGGAGCACCTTCATCTCTGTTCAGGGATCAGGTGAGGGTGGCAGCACCTTTACATGTAAAGGTGCTACGGCAGTTCCATCAGCCAGTTTGAGGAAAGTGTGCAGACATCGTTTACCCTAAAATCCCCAGTCCTATCCATAACTCCTTCCCATCCCTCTATCCGGTATTCCTAAACCTCCCTCTACCTATCCAATCATCGAGATCCTAACCCTCCTTCCCCGCTCTGGTTAAAGAGGCCTGTGTAAGCTCTGTCTTGCAGGCACTGAAACCATTGAGGGGGTGGTTGGTACAGCGTCGCTCCTGCGCCTAGGACCTGAGCACCCATCTGACAGGCTTCGACTTAATATTTTCTTCCTCTTCTTTACTCCCACTGTTTCTTCTTCTCCCTTTAATGCCTCTGATCGCTTGCTTCTTTCTTTTTCCTTCTCTTTTTCGGTTCCCTCTGGTACCTCTGCCACTATCTTTATACACTGTAACCCCTCTTTTGATTCTCCATCTTTTCTTTCGTCACTGAGCTCTTTTCTTCCTCCAATTTTGACTTTTTCCTTCTTTTATCCTGACTTAGCTGCCAGGACTCTACAATCTCCTCTACAATCTGTTCTTGACTGTACTGTCCCTCTACACCTGTTCTTTCCTACCCACAAAACTTCACAGCCATAGCTTACTCCAAAACGTATTCCTCTCAGCCTTAGCTCGCGTAAAGCCGAACGGCTTTGGAAAAGCTTCACTCCTCGTCCCACCTTACTACACTTTCAATGCTACGCTCTTCTTTTGATTCTGTTCTACTCATTGCAAAGAAATCTTACTTTCTCTATCTCACCACACTTATCGTCCATCAGCTTCTGCTAAATATTCTTTCCCCTACAGTCCCTGATCCTTCTGTTTTCTCCTCCCTTTCTTCTTCTGATTTCGCCAACTACTTTACATCTAAAGTAGCTAAACTATGACTAGCTTTTACTCCTTCCTTTTCTACTCCTCCTATTTCATCACTGTACTCTTTTTCATTGTTCCCTCCTCTTACGGATCGTGACACTTGTGCTCTCTTAACACGTGCTCATCCCACAGCTTCTCTCTCTGACCCTCTTCCTTCTTCTCCTATTCCCAAGTATATCCCCATCTTCTTACCTATCTTACTTCTCTCATTAACTCTCCCTTTCTACACTCTTCCTTCCCCGCTGCTTTCAAGCGTGCGCTTATTCTCCCGATTCTCAAAACAACCTTCTCTTGATCCTTCTTCCCCGGCTAACTTTCATCCTATCCCCCCCTTACTTTTTCCCTCTAAAATTCTTGAATGGGCTGCCTATCCACAGATAACCCATTATCTGAGTCTTCATTCTCTTCTCTGCCCCCTGAAGTCTGGTTTTCGTCCGTCTCACAGAAATGGCACTTCTTCATTTTTCTAATTCTCTACTCACTGCTCGCCACTCTAAACTTTCTATTGTTATTTTTCTCGATCTATCTTCAGTGTTTGAGACTGTGGATCACTCCCTTCCTATCTCCTCACTTTCCACTTTGGGTATTTCGGGGTCTGTTCTCAAATGGATCCGCTCTTATCTTTTGCAAAACGCACTTATTCTGTCACTTGGGCTGGACACTCTTCTTCTACACTTCCTCTTCTTTATGGTGTCCCCCAAGGTTCGTTACTGGATTCTCTTCTTTTCTCGCTCTACACCGCTCCTATTTCTGATCTTACCTCCTCTTTCAACCTTTCCTTTAATCTTTATGCTGGTGACACCCAGATTGTTCTTACTTTTACTTTTTTTAATTCTATCCTCCTTTCTACTGTTTCAAGCTGTCTCTTAGCTGTTCAGAACTGGATGTCTTCTCACTTCTGACATCTTAATCCCTCTTCCACTATTTCTCCCATGCCTTCTCCTCCCTCTCTTTCCTTTCCTCCATCAGCTCGCAACTTGGGCGTTATCTTTGCTCGTTCTTTTTCTCTCCATATCGCTTCTATCGCTCTCTCTTGCCCCTATGCTCTGTTTAACATTTGCCGTGCTTGTGCTTTTCTGTTTTCACGCCACTAAATGTCTTTTTTTCTCTTGTCTTTTCTCGCATCAACTACTGTTCATCGTTATAACTTGGTGTCCATGCTTGTCATCTTTTCTCTCTTTGTTCTATTTAGAACTGTTCCGTCCGCCTCAATCGTTGCCCTATTACTACTTCTTTACTTTCCATTTCGCTACTCCCCTTTGTATCCTGTCTTTTCTCTGACTTTCTCTCAATTGTTTTTAAGTGTACCCATGGTTTGCCCCCCCTTATCTCTCTTCCTTACTTTTGTTCCATGTCCCCTCATGCCCCTTGAGATTTCAGAATCTATTACTTTTGACTGTTCCTAAGCCACCTTGTGCTTCATCTCGTTTCTGCTCCTTTTCTCTTTTAGCTCATAAGCACTGGAGCGCCCTCCCTCTCTCACTTCGCACCTCCTCATCTTAAACTCCACCTTCTTGCGTCTAGTTCTTTAAAAGTAAAAACTAAATGTTCTATCTTTTTCTGTTGATGTAAATTTGTCTTCATTCTTATCATTTTGATTGTACTGTTTTTTGGATTCTTTTATTGTACAGCGCCTTTGGTGAAAGGTGCTTTATAAAAGTAATAAAATACAAATACAGATCAAATAAATGTTCCTCTCAGAAAAAATGTACATTGTCACTTAGTCCTTGTTCAGTCAATTCACCAAAGCCTTCATTGCTTGCCTCCAATGGCTTATTTAACTTATCTCTCACCAAGATTGTTGTACTTTGTGGCCCACCTCGCTCCCTCGAGCCTTCTCAATCCTGTGTAGCGTGGACATTACACTTTTCAATTCAATGTTCTCTGGACTTTCAGTATTATCAAATCGTATGTCTCTATGGACCTCTCAGCTATGCTGTGGGATATTTGCGGGCAGTAGAGTAACTTTGTTGAAAATGTTGGGGGGGGACATGACATCTGAAGAAAGGGTGCCCCATCCAAATGAATGGGGACAAAATGGTGTGCCATGAAAGTTGGGGGCCAAACACCCCTGTCCCCCCTTAAAATTACGCCAATGTTTGCGGGCCCTCTAGCCCCTGGACTCCTCTTTAAGCATTCAGCCAGGGATTGCACCCCTTTCTCATCTCAAGACTTTGCAATATGATTCTCTTGTCGTTCTCTACGTTTGGCTTCTTCTGTATCACTCAATGCTCCTTGGTCCTGGTTTAGACTGTTCCCAGGCTCCTTAACCCGTAAATAATTTGGGGGTTGAATTGCCCCCCACACCACCTGTAGCCTCAACCAACAGTTTCCCTTTTTTTCTGCGTGGCCTGAGTCCCTGGAACTTTGCGGCGCTTCTGCCAGGGAGGGTCGGTGATGCCTGTGTCAATGGCGTTCATCTCCGTCTTCTGTTCGATTGCCTCACGTTATGGCAGCCTTCTTGGGGCCTCGCCGGAGCTCGTGGCTCTCTCTCCTTCTCCGACTATCGGCAATGGGGCGGAGGAGCTTTTGCACCGGTGTTCATGGACTCTGCGAAGTTCTGAAGGTTATGAGCCCACCACATTCTCTACATGGTCTCACCTCCAGGTTCCCTGCATTCTGCACTCCAGTGACAGTGAATTTCTTCATCAACTAAGGACTAAAGTGTTCTGATAGGATTCTCGACCCGATAGGCAACGTGCTACTGATTATTTTTGTATTAAGTCCAAGAAGGGTTCAGCATTGGTGTTAGGCAAATTGAAAGGCTTTATCATCTTTCCAACTTCTGTGGTCCCCATATAGGCAGAGAGAACAGATGTCATAGGGTTTCCTAAACTACCAGAGGAGTAGTTCTCATTACCAAAGGGGGAGTCACACCCAGTGAGGTCCTGCTTGCCCAAACCCCTCGTCGGGGTCTTGCGAAGTGAGCTCACCTCCCTAGCCACAATGGGGGTGGGCTCCCCTTTGGGGAGAAGACAGATTTCCCAGTTCGTCACACACAGCAACCATAGCCATGTATGGAGAGATGGCATGCAGAGAAAGCAGATTGGTTGAACGCACACAGAAGCCCATAAGGCTGTGCACATGTTACATCAGGCTCAGGGACACCTACTTTCCCAGCTCAACATCAACACTAAAGGTAGGTTGTACTGCCTGCGAACCAGAATGAGAATCACTTAGGCACTAGTTGCCAAATAAGGCTGTATTACATAGGATGGAAAGAACCCTTATGCTAAAGATGGTGGTTTACACCATGACATTTGGCCAGGTCAAGTTGTACAGGGCTCGAATGGTGCTGTAAATCCATGCCCTTTAAGGTTGGAGGATGTACCATTAGAAAGTCCATTGCTAATGTAACCGACTAAATATAGCATATTTCATTTTCTGTATAAGGCTCTTTGTGTAAAACCCTAAAAAAAACCTGATGTTTCTGTGCAACAGAACCTCCATTTTTGGACAGGGATACTCTGTGAGCATCCCTGCAAATCTTTGCACAGCTGGATGGAAATAAACCTGCTCTACATTTGCTGCATGTTTTTTCCATTGGATTATTTGTTGATGGGCTGCGGGATTCATCACTCTGTTCTAAACTATGTTTGAATTACTGTGCTATAAAGCTTTATATGCACATGCATTTTTGAAGACCTTGCAATAATACATTTACAGCAGACTGCTTTAAATAGTGCTTAGAGATAGTGTTTCAGTAAATAACATTTCTACTGTTTAGAAAACCACAATGTGATGCTACCTAACAAAATGTTTATTTTACATTTGCAAGGACATGCAGTCGAACTTGCCTGCCAAAAGAATGAGGTAGCCTAAACATGATTAATATCCAAATTCATGACCAGCTTCACTCATTGCATATTTTATATCAAACTACGCAAGCACTGAAGAATCATCAAAAGTATCATAATGATAAGACAGAATCTTTTATGTCGTCCAAAATGTCAAGACGTCGCAAAAGGAAGGCTTGACCTATACGTCTTAGTTACTTACATGTAACTGTATTTCTACAGCATTGATAACTTTCATAGATTCACATGCTTGAATATTCCCAGGCTTCAGACCGGGAATCCTCCGTGACTTAAAATAATTGTTAAAAATTAAATATATACATTATTTCCATAGGAAAGTGAATGTAGATTGCCCATGATGGCTAATGAGGCATTCAATTGTGTAGTCCCTCCACCTCACTTTGGTCCTTTATAACCCTAACCAATGAGGTGACAGGATTTAAGATCCGCCCCAGGCAGCCATCTTCAGATTTTGCCGTGAGTAGACATGTATGATGACTGCCGGGCGTTGGAGCAGCCTCTCAGGGGACGCGGGTGGGCGCATGTGAATATATGAAAGATACCAATGCTGGAGAAATACAGTTACAGGTAAGTAACTAAGACTTCTCCAGCATTGGATCTTTCATAGATTCAGATGCATGAATAGAATACCAAGCAGTTAAGCATGCCCACAATACTATACATTCTGAAGATTTGTCAGTGCGCCCAGCATATAGCAACTCAACAGGTCACATTTACTAGGGAAAAGGCGGGAAAAAGGAGGCTGCTCCTATTTTACGCAAAGAGGTGGCAGAGGACCACCTGACCTACCGCTGATTCTTTATTGGCATCGTCAGCCAAGCAGTAATGCTTGGCAAGCGTGTGCAGTATGCGCCATGTTGCGGCTCTGCAGATGTCCTTTATCGGTACTCCTGCGTGAAAAGTTACCGAAGCTGCTCTTCCTCTGTTGGAGTGAGCTGAAGGAGGTTTGGCGAGAGGATCGCCTTTAGACTGATGGCAGTGACTAATACATTGTGTCACCCAACGTGCTAGACTGTTTCCAGATATGCTGTCATTTTGTGCGACCAGCGAATTCTATGAAAAGCCTTCTAGAGGAGCAGTACTCCTTGGTCCTTTGAATGTAAACATTTAGGACTCTCTCTACATCTAGCGAGTGTAACGATCTCTCTGGATTAGATGTGTAGTTCATGAAGAAGGTCGGAAGCACAATGCACTTGGTGAAAGACATTTCTGATAGCACCTTGGGCAGAAATTTAGGGTGCGTTTTAAGGATGACGCAGTCCCCTAGGAACATGGTAAATGGAGGTTCTGACAAAAGGGCTTGAAGCTCACTAATCCTACTGGCTGATGTGATGGCTACTAGGAAAGCAGTTTTCCAGGATAAAAATATCATGTCACACCTATGTATAGGTTCATATGGTGATTCCATGAGTGCTGTCAAGACCATGTTCAGGCTCCACGAAGGAACCGGTGTTGGTATAGGTGGAAAAGCATGCAACAATCCTTTCAGAAAAATCTTGATAGCCGGGAATGGTAAGCAAGGATGGTTGATTTGAATTTGACATTTAGGCCGATATGGCGGATAAATGCACATTGATGGAGGCCAGGGAGAGCCCTGCTTTAGCTAGGTGTAATAGGTATGGTAGCACTTGTTCTACTGACGCAATGAGTGGATTCACCAGTGACGTGTCGCACCACGTGTTGAAACAAGTCCATTTTCGGATGTATGTGGTCAGTGTGGACGGAGCCCTAGAGGCCTTAATTATGTCCCTGCAGTCAACTTTTGGTGCCCAGATTACACGCTGTATGGGGCAGGCCTTGAACAAAGGGGAACTACCCGAAACTACCAGAGAGGCGGTGATTACACTACTGCTCAAACCGGGGAAACGCCCCCGAGGAGGGCGTATCGTATCGACCGCTCTCATTAATAAACGCGGATGCAAAGATTTTTGCAAAAATACTAGCAACTCGATTAACACAGCTGATGCCCCATATGGTGCATGAAGATCAATCTGGGTTTGTCATGGGCAGGTCCACGGCCACAAATATAAGGAGATGTTACAAAATCTTAGCTAAAATAACCCCCGAAACTCAAGGCGTAGCGGTATCCCTCGATATGCAAAAAGCATTCGATACAATCTTCTGGCCCTTCCTATTTGGTGTGATAAGAAATGACGGGTTTGGTCCCAATATCATAAAATGGATACAAGTATTATATTCGCACCCTTTTGCCAGGATTAGCGTCAACGGAGCCCTGTCAGATATACTAGAATTGCTCGGAGGCACCAGACAGGGATGCCCACTGTCACCCCTGTTGTTTGCTCTAGTGATAGAGCCCCTAGCGAATATCCTGCAATCACAATACAGTTCATATGGGTTGTGGCTCGAAGGCAGACTACAAATTATCACACTATGCCGATGATATTTTGCTATATCTTCGGAATCCAGATCGCACGTTGGGCAAGGTTCTGGAGGAAATTTGGCGAATACTCTGGCCTAAGACTCAATCATAACAAGTCAGAGATCTTCCCACTCACAAAAAGCACAGTAGCACCTCCTGGCCTACATGGCCTCATCTGGAGCCCGATACATATATTATATCTAGGGGCAATACATAGCTAGGACAGCCCAACTTTCCCGGGCCCTAAACTGCAGTGCGTTAGCTGACACCCTATGTGCCAAGATGAAATGCTCTCCCAATCTCAATGATGGGAAGAATAGCCCTGGTCAAAATTATAATATTGCCTAAATTGTTTTACTTGTTCAGCACAGACCCGGTTTGGCCGGGTCGCGCCCTGTTTGCCAAAATGAAGAGTACATGTGTCTCATTTGTGTGGGGAGGACACCCGGGGCTTAGTTGGGGGACATTAACTAATACATATACAAGGGGAGGCCTGATGGCACCAGACTTAGAGCTGTACTATTTGACGGCACAGGCATACTATGCCGCCCAGTGGGCCACGATCTTCAACAATCCCGGGATCCCACCGCCAGATATAAGAGAACGGGAGGCAACCATAGTGCTACACAAGATGACAGGATCAACTCCCAAGCACCACAACTCCATAGACCCCACGAAGTTAACGGTCACGGCTTGGGCCAAATTGGCAGACATGAATGGGACGGACAGGCTATACCACCCTAGTATGCCGCTTTGGGGAGAACCGCATACACCATTCACTCCAGATGGGGAGGTGGCTTCGAATTGGAGTTCCAGGGGTATTGCCCAGTGGGGACAGCTATTCCCCGAGAAGCACTTTGTGCAGTGGGAAGACATCAAAGACAGAGTGGGAAATACTAACAAATATAAGCAGCAATATATGCGGTAAAAAATGCAATACAAAATGTATGCCCCACCTTCCCTAATGTACCAGAGATAAACATGGGGCTTGGCTATATGTTCACAGAGGGGACTATAATGCAAACGCACCCAGTAGGAAATCATTCGGCCAGGAACAAATGGGAGCAAGATCTGGGGCAACAGATAACAGACCATGTGTGGTCCCAGATCTGTGAACTGACCAAGCAAATATCAAGTAATGCCAGGTACAAAATAATACACTACGAAATAGTTCATCGGACACATTACACTCCAGTTAGGCTTAAACTAATATATCCTGCCTTGTCCAGAACATGCCCGAGTTGTAACGCTGAAGATGCAAATATATATCACATGCTCTGGGCATGCATGAAGCTAAGAGAATACTGGACAGACGTTTGTTCGGCTATGGATGAAATGGCAGATCAACCTGTTGAATGGACGCCACGATTATGCTTGCTGGGGGCGACGCGTAAAATGAATCTGACTTGGCGAAAACTGCTAAATCTTAGCGTGCTAATAGCGAAAAGAGCGATACTCATGAAGTGGAAAAATGTTAATCCCCCGACAAAGGCTGATTGGGACAGTGATATGTTATAGACTAACGATACAGAGGAGCTATATATAGACTCGGTGCTGCCCTCGTCCAGGCCCAGAGATATATGGGCCAGGTACAAACAATATTTAGCGGACATAGCTGAAATTGAGAATTCTGAAACGGAAGCTGAGTAACCTGTATGCAATGTATTGTTAAGTGATGTCTCTTCATAATTTTGTATGTGCTTACTTTGTGCAACAATAAATAAAAGTTTTTAAAAAAAAATTATGTCCCAGCATTCTGGAGGAAGAGTCAAATGAGCAAATGTCCGCTGCTGAGGAACCACGCCGTGAGCGACAGGCTCGCTGCATTGTGATGAAGAACCTTGAGATTCTGCAGAGTTAAAAGGCTCTGGTGGGTTTTGAGGTGAATCGGGGGCCACTGGACAAGTGTCGTAGGGTTGAGTACCAAACTTGACAAGCCCAATCCTGTGCTATTTTTATTTTTTTTTATTTTGTAATGTTTTTATTGGCATTTAACATTTACAGTTATATTACGGACCATTACAATCCTGGTTTGTATCAATCCTGAATTGCATACCACTTATGCCATATTAGTTATGAATAAGATTGAACAGTGAACGGAACAAACAAGAGGAAAAAAGGGAAAAGAAACAAAAGAAGTAAAAGTGATAACAGTGACTGTCTCTTGGTCTCCGAGTTATTGTGGACTTTGCTTGTGGAGGTGAACCCCAGTCTCTATTCCGTTGGGCTCTGAATGGTCTTTGAGGTACGCGGAGGGGGGGTGGCTTGTGCAGGATGGATGCGATAGTGCACAAATTTGGCCATTGTGACATTTGTGGGTGGTTGATTCAGGGAGGTTTATAGGTCGACGAGAAGATCATGTCTCTCAGAAGGGTCTTCCAGGCCTCAAGTGTGGAGCTCGAGTCTTCTCCGCCCCGATTGCTTCCCTCCTCCCATGCTCCAGTTTCTGCTATCGTCCATCTTTCCATCTCCCTGATCCAAGGTTCGTACCTGGGGCCTGCTGGGGATTTCCAGGCCATTGCGATCGTTCTTTTTATCCTGTGCTATTAGTATCATTGTGCATGCCTGTTACTTCAATCTGCGAAGTACTCATGCTATCAGAGGAATTGGCAGAAAAGCACACAGGAACTTGCCTGTCCAGTTCCCCGAGAAGGCATCCCCTAGTGACAGGTGTTCTGGATATGTGGAGGTGAACATGTAACATTTCCTGTTGCTCTTGGTGGCAAACAGGTCGATATCCAGATGCCCCCCCACTCGCAAAATATCCATTGAACTTCTGCTTCGTCCAGCTCCCATTTGTGGGAAGTTGTGTAGTCTCTGCTCAGCTTATCTGATAAGACTTTGTCCACACCCGGCAGATGTTCTGCTTGGAACTGAACTTTGTGCTGTAGCACCCAAGTCAAAAGCCTTTGTGCTTCATGGGACAACATCTCTGATCTCGTGCCTCCTTGCTTGTTGGTATAATGCATGGAGGTCGAGCTGTCCGCCTGGATGGTTACCACCCGCCCTGCTGGTACAGGCAGGAAGGCTTTTAGTGCCCAGCGTATTTCTCTGAGTTCCAGAACATTGATATGTAGATTGGACTCTTGGTCTGACCATGTGCCCTTTCTTTGCAGATCTGCCAGGTGTGCCCCCCCCAGCCTAATAACGATGCATCATTCTGAAGAGAATGGTTGATGTCGGAGCTTGGAAAGGCATTCCCTGTTAAAGATTCTGCGGTGTACTCCACCATTGGAGTGCTTTGTGGAAGAACTGCTGAGAGTTGGATGGTATCTTCCCAGGACCCGAGTGCTTGTCTCCATTGGCGGTCCAGGGTCTCTTGTATCGGCCTCATGCGGAGTCTGCAATTTGGTATGAGAAATATACATGAGGACATCAAGCCCAGGAGTGACTTTAAAGAGCGTACCGTGGTTGTTACATTGTCTTGGAACCATGAGGTCAGTTGGAGCATTGCTGATATCCTGTCTGTTGAAGGCCTTACGCTGGCTATGCTGGTGTTGAGTTCTGCTCCCAGAAAGAGCACTGTCTTGTTGGGTATTGGGCAGGATTTGGCTTTGTTTATTGAGAAACCTATGCCATTCAGGAGGTTCATTGTTTTTGTGACCGCCGTGGTTGCGAGTTTGAATGATCCTGCCCTTATTAACCAGTGGTCCAGGTATGGAAAGACCTTTGTTCCAGTTCATCTGAGTTTTGCTGCCACCGGTGCTAGACACTCTTGGTGCTGACCTTAGACCGAACAGGAGAACACAGAATTGATAATGTGACTCCCCTATGGCAAATCTGAGGAACTTTCTGTAGGTGGAATGGATGGGAATATGAACGTAGGCGTCTTCCAAGTCCCGGGTGTCTAGGAAATCGTGTTTGTTTAACCATAGGAGGACATTCTGTAAGGTTATCATCTTGAATTTGATGCGCTTGATGAATTTGATTAGAGCTCTCAGATCTAATATCGGTCTCCATTGACCGTTCTTTTTTCTCACAAGAAAAAACCAGGAGTAGAAGCCTCTTTCCATTTGATGGTCTGGAACCAGTTCTATGGCTGCTTTTTGAAGCAGCTTGAGAATTTCGAACATGATATGTTTCATGAGATGCACCTTGCGTGAAATAGGAGCGAGGGATGGAGGTTGATCCAGAAATTCGATAGTGTGACCCTCGCAAATCACTTGCAACACCCACTTGTCCGATGTTATCCTCCGCCAGCGTTGGTAATGCGGGTTACTCTTCCCTCCACTGGGGTGTGTTGTGGGAGGAGAAGACAGGAGTTATCTGTTTTGTTTGCTTTGAGTTTTGGCCTAGTTATAGCCACGTCTCCGACTTTCGCTGTACCTGGTTGTCGACTGAAGGTATATGTTGTCTTGAAAGGTGTTGCCCTGTGTCTTTTGACTGTAGGATGGATGGTTAAAACCTCTGTACTTGGACGATGATCCTCAAAAGGGTCGAAAGGATCTGCGCTCCTTGTCCTTATCTTTAAGAGAATTGATGGCTCGAGCTGCATCATTGTCCGTTTTTTTATTCCTTTGAGATGGTCATCAATCTTCTACCCAAAAATATCGTGCCCATCAAAGGGCACATCCAAAATTTGAGCTTGGACCTCTGGCCTGAAGTTTGTTGCCTTCATCCAGGCTTGCCTTCTCAGGACCGTACCATGGGCCATTTGCCGAAACCCTGATTCTGCTATGTCCACTGCTGCGTCAATCATGTGATCGGACGTAGCTTCACCGTCCGAAATGATTACTCTAGCTTCTTCCTGGAATTCCCTGGTAAGTGTTTGGATAACTTAGACATACGAAGCCATAGCTCACGGTCCAGTCGCGCTGTGATGGCTAGCGTGTTGCCCACCCTGATGGTAAGGGAAGCCGATGAAGGCACTTTTCTGCCCATCGCCTCCAATTTACGCCCTTTTTTATCAGGTGGGGCTGATAATGGCGATGAAGGGTTAGCCAATTTTTTCCTGGCTGCCACTGTGATTACAGAATCTGGCTTAGTATGCCCTCTTAGGCATAGTGGTGCCATGAACAGGGCTTTGTACTTCTTTTCTGGTTGTGAGACAAGTGCAGGTGTGGACAATATCTTTGCTCCTGAGTCCCATATGGTATCTAAAAGAGGGATCGTGTTGAATGTTTTTCTACACTTAGCGCCATGTTCATATAGAACTCACTTCTTTTCTTCTGACGTAACTTGAAAAGGTCTGCCGCCTTGCCAATAATCGTATGGAACGATACCAAAGCATCAGATGAAGTGTCTTCTAGAGAATCCTTTTTCCTGGGTTTCTCAATGATGTAGTCGTCCCATTCGCTTTGTGTGTCCGGTTCATGAGTAATCTCCCCTTCTTCGGGGTCTGCGAAGTCTCTGAACGGGTCTTCCTGCCAGGCTGTGACCGAAGTGGTCGATGACACTACCGTAGGATCCCTTGTAGGTGAACGTGGTCTTTGTCTAGCTGAAGACCTTGGTAGGGCGACTCTTGTCGGTGAAGCACTGGGTGTCCTGCTCCTAGATCTGCAAGGAGGTTCTGGTGAACACGGCCTTTTATGAGGTCTGCTCTTGGGAGGGGAGCTTCTCGGCGGGCTATGCTGAGGCGATTTGTCACTTTGGGGAGAACCTTGTGTATCCCGGAGTAGAAGACGGATTCCTCTGCCTCTGACGCCTGTTGAATTTGTCAATAATTATTTGCATTGATACTATGAGTGGCGGGTCATACGGATCTGCTGGCTCCTCTGTACTGGGTTGCCAGGGTGGGCTATTATCCTTAGGTGCGAGAACAGGTTGTTGACGTACAAATTCGGTATGCGAAAAATCTTCCTGTAAAATGATGTCTGGAAGCTCTGCCATATCTCTTAAGGGAGACAATTGCCATCCTATTGGTTTCTCGTGTGTCTCCGGGATGTAAGGGATCGTGCCCATTGGTTTATCTGAGCTGCCCTCATTGGACGGCGTAACTGGGATGTCCGTGGATGGTGTTTTAGGCTTGTTTTTCTCCATCGACGAGGGAGTCGACGGTTTCGTCGACGATGCAGATTGCTTCGTCGACGAGTGATGATCCCTTGGCTCTGTCGACGAGAGCTTCGTGGGCGAGTGATGGAATGCCTTTGTCGACGATTGCTTTGTGGATGACGATTCTGATGACGAGGACTTACGAGAGTCGTCGTGGACGTTTTCAGCTTTGTGACGGTCTGGTCGTCGACAAGCCTTTATCACTGGTGCCGCTCGTAGATGGCATTTTCGTGGCTGATTGCCCCCCCCCCCGATGAGTTTTTAGAAAATGCCTTCTTTCCTTTGGGGGTAGTGTTTTCCTCAGGATGCAGTTTTTCCTGGTCCCCAGAGCCAAGAGAAGGTGCGAGGGAAGTCATCTCCACCTTTCTTTTGCTTTTATGTGAAGGGGAAGTGCTCCTAATCACTGAAGAGGCCCTTCTCTTTGAAGTTTGCCTTTCAGATGGCTTCATAGATGGACAGGGGCTGTCTTGACAGATTCCTCATCAGAAGAATGCCCTTTTGACTCGAGGTGTAGCAAAAGTCTTCTGTGCCTGTCCTGCAAGGTTTTGGTGGTGAAGGTCTTGCAAATGTCGCATTTGATGTCATGAAGATAAAGGTAGTAGATGCACTGCTCATGAGGGTCCCTCATATAAACAAGTTTCTTCCTGCATCTGGTGCAGTCCCTGAACAGGGAAGGTTTTTTGGCAGCTGGTTTTTCAGCCATAGTGTGAAGTGGAGTTTCACTCGATGAAATACAGTTGCAATTTTGTGTTTTCTGAGCCCAGAAAAACACACTCAGTAGAGCTTGATCAGGAGATCAAGATGAAATATATTTTGAAATATAGTTTGAAAAAGCTAAAATTAGAAAAAAAGGAAAAACTCAGAGAGCTGGAGGATCCCCTCTGTCTGTTAGACTGCGGTGAAAAATCTGAAGATGGATGCCTGAGGCGGCGCTTAAGCCCTGCCACCTCATTGGTTAGGGTCAAAAAGGACCAAAGTGAGGTGGAGGGACTACACAATTGAATGCCTCATTAGCCATCATGGGCAATCTACATTCATTTTACCATGGAAAAAATGTACATATATTTCATTTTTAATAATTATTTTAAATCACTGAGGATTCCCGGACTGACAACGGGGAATATTCAAGCATGTGAATCTATGAAAGATCCAATGCTGGAGAACTTAGCATTAGATGTACTCTATCTGAAACCCCTTATAACAATTTATAATTTAGAAATCCAAAATGAAAACCAGAGCTATTTGCTACACTTAACATGGAGCATCAATGATACAGCTTTTGAGTCTTATAATGGAGGCTGTTAATTTGCCAATAAGCCCAGAGGCTGCGGTCATTAACGCATAAGGTAATGCCCCCAGGCTCCATGGCCCGCAGTTGAGGGCCTTATTGCCATTAGTACCCAGGCACGTTAGAACGGGGCTATGTTTTGTTTACGCCTTCAAGACGCGTTGTGCTTCTTGGCTGGATAAAAAAATAAAAACAAGAAAAAAAATGGCCACCGCGGACAGAAAACAGTCCGTTTACTCTTTCCGTGGTGGCCATAGTAAACAAAGAAAATGGCCACCATGACCACTACTGCGCATAGTCCCATTTCCCTTTTCATGGCAGCAGTTGAAGTAAGTGAAAAAAACTAAACAAATAAAATGGGCGCCATGGGACAGGGAGAAGTGAGTACACTTCGTCCCGTCTCCCTTTCCATGGAGGCCATTCCGCAATGAAAATGCTGTGGGGACGGAGCGAGCTGCACGCTGTTGCGGGCTTGGGATTACCGTGTAATAAGGCTCAGAATGTAGCCAATCACAGGTAAGTCCTTCTCTTTTTTTTCGCGCCAGGTACCAATATCTAATAGGGGATCAGCCAAGCAGCCTAAGTGTGGATTACGCCTTAAACCGTTGTATACCTACTGACGACTTACGCCATGATATAGAACAGTATGAATATTCAATATATTTTTGTATTACCGAAAGAGCGGCGCCAACGAAGCAGAGACCAGCTTCAGCAGGAGAGCTGCTGGTGGGAAGCGTTAAAGGAATGCTGCTGGAGCGGTATAACAATAGTACTGATAAAGAAGCCACCACTCTTGAAATGGTCCTAAACAATATTGATTACTTTGTTCTTAATAGTGACCCCACCACAGATACAGGGAATGCACCTGACTGGGTAGTTTCCAGAAACCTAACTGTGCAGATAAATAACACCATGCCTTGCATCTGGTCAGACCATTATGCAATAGTATTTCAAATTCAAATTCAGGATTGTCCTTTGAAAGCTAAAAATCCACTGAAGAAAGTTACTAGTCGTAATTTCAATGAAGTATGCATTACAGATCTGCAGGAGTGTATGAATCAGGTTATGCTTTCCACCTCTGATCTGGACTGTTGGACAGAGTGGTACCTCTTAGGGACAAACTGGTTAGGGACAATGCGTCCCACCGCAGGAACTTAGTTTATTGAAAAAAGGAAAAAGGAAAGCAGAAACTAGGTGGCTCAAATGCCCTACGGGGGCGAATAAAACTAGTTGGGAAACCTTAGAAAAAGTCAACAATTTTTGAATCCAAAAGAAACTTTCAATAAGCACATCGAGGAGGCCAATAACTCCAAAAAGTTGTTTGAGATCTTTAAGCTCTTAGAAAAGCTGAAAGCTCAATCAATATCCTGTATTCCATTGAACCAGGATAGTACAAGGTACAACTGGCTTTTGAAAAAAGGTCTCAAAAGCTCGGGCAAAGATCCAAAGTGGCCTGGTTAAGAATAAAGCCGACATTTTCCTTATACCCAAAGCATCGACTAGTGAAGAGCCACCGAAATTTAAGTTCTCACCCATTACTATTCCTGGCATGATCAATACCCCGACCTCATTGCATCCTTCAGCATGCCCAGAAAATATAATCTTGCCTAAATTAATCCTTGATCAAAAAGAAATATTTCCCTTTTCTTGTACACTCGTCCTTTCATAGCAATCAGGTTCCTGAATCCATCAAGGTGGTTACCATCACACCCTTGGTAAAGAAACCAGGATTAGACCCCAAAGATACAAACAACCTAAGACCCATTACAAATTGCAATTTCTTGCTGAAAACACTGGATAAAACAGCAACGGCCCAATTTCAAACCTTTGTAGAAGCGTCTAATATCTTACACCACAGACACACCGGTGTTAGGCCGTCCTATAGCACAGACACAGTTCTCAGACTCGCATGTTAGGAATCATGGATAAGGGAAACACAGGGTTGCTTGTGTTATTAGATCTGTCGGTGGCACAAACGCCTCCTTCACACCTTGAGAGATGTAGGGCTATGTAGCCAGGAAACATCCGACTGGGTGCAATCCTTGCTGTCACACTTGGTGTCTAGAATTTGCTGGGAGATGCCGTTTTTCCCCCAGCCCCTATTGTTTGCGGTTTACCACAGGGGGCCGGTATATCACCACTACTGTTCAATCTTTACATTAGGCACTAAGGTAGTCTCCTGGAAGAGACCAGGGCTTTTTTCACCAATTACGCTGATGACACTCAGCTAGTTCTGAACATTTCTGGGAATTATGAGCTTGATGAAACAAATTTAGAGCATATCTACACCAGGATTGAAACTTGGATGAATCTCAACTGGATGTGCTTAAACGGGAATAAGACTGAGTTGTTGATAGTTGGGTCACCTCAGGCAAGAACTAAACTGAAACCTAGATACCAGTCTTTTTTAATCCACGACTGTAGTATTAGTATCCGAGAAGGTTAAAACATTAGGTATTCATCTCAAGCCCTCAGTTCCGAAGCGTTAATCAGATTGTAAAAAATTGCTTTTACTATCTCCACTTGTTGAAAAACATTTGTCCCTTCCTTTCAGAGTCTACTGTGCACCCATAGCACGGGCATAATATTGTCTAGACTCCATTATTTCAATGCCCTATTGATTGGAGCAAACAAGAAGTGCTTGCAAAAACTGCAGGTAACACACAATGACGCAGTGTGTATCGTTAAAGGAAAATAAAGGAGATAGCATATTGCTAGCAGTCGACAAGATCTGCACTGGCTCCCAGTCCCTGCACGTGTACAATTTAAGGCAGCTATGCTCATCGAAAGATTCATTCATGGTACTATTCCAGCATATCTTAATAGCATGGTGTCTTCATACGAGCCTGTAAGAAGACTCCAATCCTCATCACTAGCACTGGTCAATAATTTGAGTTTCAAGTGGGCAAATGGCTAGGAAGGTCGTTCCCAGTCACTTCTGCCATGTTTTGGAATTCTCTCCCCTTGGCTCCGAGACAACAAAATAACATCAGAAGATTTCCCTGACAGTTATAAACCTTACTCTTTGAGTAAAACCACCTTGGACTTGCCTCTAGGCTTATCTGACTTCTCCGTCACGTCTTTTAGCTGGCATTCGGCGCTATACAAATACATTAAAAAAAAAAATAAGTGGTCAAAGGTCAAGAACAGCTTGTGAGAGAGACTTAGTTTCACTAAAAAGTCAATGTTTTTCCCCTTTTAATGAGCATGCACATTTCTTGCCTACTAACAGACAATTTGCGTTCTGTAGGCAGATGATCGACTGAGCACATCATACTAGTTTCTTAATAAACTGGGACTGGTACGGACACCGACACGGGCTGAGGAACTGATATGGAAACATAGTTTGATTTACATTAACTGATATTGAAACCGAAAATTGGATTTAGAATACTTTGAATATGATTTAGACAACCTGCTATCACTTAACATACAATAGCACACCATTTTAAATAGGAATAGGTTTTAAACGAAGGGGGGTATTGTGCACACTGCATTGTGTAGCAAGCCCACCTAGCAGCAGCTAAACTTCTGGCAAAAAGAGGACGTTTATATATTTACATATCTTATAAGAAATAAGATATGTGTATTGGTCTTTTATAGCATTATACACAATGGCACATAGAAATGTTTGTGCGTGCGGAATTAAGTCATTTGAAATTGACAATCAAATGAAATCGGCTATGGGTCATGAAAAGGACATTTATTTTTAGGATTGTTTAAAAAAGATAAGGGTCTATTTTGTATAAATAAATTAGTAATAAAAACACTAACCAAGTGTGATTTACATTGTCAATAAACTTGTATGTCAAGCGTCAGATGTTACTCTTGGCATATAAAAGCATCTTCGTGAAATAATAACACTGTTTATATGCAAGGTTTATATACCTGGGAGAGAAATAAGCACGCATAGAAACTCCAAGGATATCCCCTTTACTAGTTTTGTATGAGTAATCAACTGTGATTACTAAAAAGGGATTGGTGGTTCAATGACATTTTACATCTTCGATCCTAGTAATCCTAGAACCTTGCCCAATTAAATCTTGGAACATTAATGCCAGATAAAAGATTTGCTTATTTATATGATTATATTTTCTAGCACTTTTGTCCAAAGTACTGCAAAATTACAAATAACAGTACATTATAACAAAATGAATACAAGTACAGTTTTTATTTTTTTATTTGAGATATAATTCAAGAAATCAAACCTTACACAATTATAATTTAAAAAAAACAGATAAAACAATCAAAAGTACACAATTCACAAAACTGTTCACACAACATAATTCATAACCATGGTCATATTTCAGTAAATATAGTAGATACATATAAAAAAACACAAATAACCAATTAAGAAAAATGGTACTTGCTGAATTAATAAAAGTCATCCTTAAAAATGCATTTTAAATGAATAGCTCAGGATTTATTTGGGGCACAAATCTAATAGTAGCTAAGACTAGCGACAATGGCTGCCACGAGAGAATTCTTGCCCAAAGGGCAGTAGGCAGGACAAAGTGCTCCACATCAATGGACCATCCAAAATGTTTTAACTTGTATGACCTAAACATGGGGCAGTAGACAATTAGATATTCCAAGCTCTTACAATGTCAATATTATGACAAAAGCATCAGAATTGGTCTACACAAGGCAGATTAGTTTTAGCACCATTCCCTTCATCGGTAGGGAGGAGATTTAGCCGTAAATGCATAACGATATTTCTCCATTTTAAGCACGGAAATCTTATAAAGAACCATTAACATTAACAATGTTCAATTGCTTTTCCTTCACAGCCCCATTGTAGAATAATTTGAATTTGCCCATTGTGTCCCTAGTGGCACACCAATCTGCCTCAAATAACAATTTTGTTAATTGACATAGGATTTGACATTACTATATCTTTGGAGAAGGAACACGTTACTTACCTGTAACTGTTGTTCTCCAGCATGGATTCACATGCTCATGAATATTCCCTGTCGTCAGGCTGGGAATACTCGGTAAAGAAAAAATCAGTTTCAGTTTCACTTCTGAACTGTCTTTCTCCTAACAACCAATCACTGGTCTCTGGGTCATACTGTCCCCAGCTAATGACTGCCCTCTACCTAAGCCCCCCACCCCCCTCTGGCAACCATCTTCAGATTTGGTAGCACGTAAAGTGGCAGTAGGACCAAGAGAAGAGCCGCAGCGGGGTAGGTGGGAAGGTTTGCATGTGAATCCATGCCAGACCCATGCTGGAGAACAACAGTTACAGGTAATTAACTTCTTCCTTCTCCAGCATGGGGTCTGGCATGGATTCACATGCTCATGATCAAAGAATACATATCAGTACACACATGCACAACCACTGGAGGTGGCAAGGCTCAACATTAAGCATCTCAACTTCCACCGTCTTCATCTGCGCCTAGGTAAGCGTGTAGCCTTCTGCCGTTACTGGTTACTACCACACCATCCACGCTGCAAACCATCAGCACATTCCTGGGCCCTGACCTCAGTTTCATGCAAGTAATTGTATTTGTCCGCCTACTTGCAATTAGTTCTGTCCGTGCAGTGATCCGAAATTCAATTTAAAAATGGCCGCCTGATTCCGACGGTGCACGTCAGCCCTACAGTGGTGACCTGCCTGGCCCCTCCCTGCCTACCTTCTTCTCCTATCCAGGGGCACCGGCAGGCGTGAGCCGGCCCCCAACAAGGCACCAACTAAGGCACCTGTCCTGTGTCAATCACTGCGGATCGACCAGTGTACACAGTGTACACAGGAGCAGGAACTTCTTTCTCCTGTGAGCTGCCAGAGCAGCCCACCAACAACTTCCACCGTCTTCATCTGCGCCTAGGTAAGCATGCAGCCTTCTGCCGTTACTGGGTACTACCACACCATTCCCGCTGCAAACCATCAGCACAATCCTGGGCCCTGACCTCATAGTTTCATGCAAGTAATTTTATTTGCCTGCATACTTGCAATTACTTCTGTCCTTGTGGCGATCCGAAAAGGCAATTTAAAAATGGCTGCCTGATTCCGATGTTGCACCTTGGCCCTACAGTGGTGACCTGCCTGGCCCCTCCCTGCCTACCTTCTTCTCCTATCCAGGGGCACAGGCAGGTGTGAGCTGGCCCCCAACAAGGCACCCACTATGGCACCTGTCCTGTGCCTGTCCAGGGTCGTCCAGAGACCAGTGCCCAGTGCAACTACTCTCTGCCCAATTCACTTCTCCTCCACAAAGATCAACACCATCTTGCCTAACCTTGCACCCTAGCCATCAAGACGTGGCCGCTTACTGCGTGCTGAGAACCAGTCCTTTGAACACTAGTTTGCCTTCTTTACCTCTGTTAACCTCTTGACTGCCCTCCGTCGTATACTACCAATGATGAACAACACCACGAGCGTACCGTCTGCTACTGATTGCATCACAGACTAGGTACTGCGTTCTACCACTCCCCTCCAGGTCCTTCCGTACCACGTGAACTTCAACCGCTGAATTCCTATGTAACCTGTTCCATTGCGCCCTTGCGCTATACATCCGGTACGCACTGTAGTGTCATCACTATTGCATTGTGCCATCTACTAATAACTGCCATATGTATTGCCATGTTTTATGTCCCCACCTTATTTGCATAACTATCATATGCCATTGCATTAGTAGCCTATCCTACCGACTTCTAGTTTAACGCTTCTTCACATTGTCAGTTTCTATTACAGTATGCATGCAAATCTATCTTATGACTCTATGCAACCTCCTTGTTGACCCGTTACATATTTCTGTTACTACAACCTACTAATTAATGCTACCTGCAGATTGACTTAACTATCGCCACCTCTGCCATGCTCTTACTCTCTTATATGTTTAAGCTATGATTGCTACTGTTTTTAACACAATTCACCTCGCACTCTGCTCTAAATCACAACCAAGAATACTACTGTTAAATTATATGCTGCACAACCTTTGATGTATTTGTCCCACTGCTACGGATGTGGCATTGTCAACCTGCCTATCCGCCCTAGATATTTTTTGCCAGCCTTTGCCAACTTTCTATGGCAGTCCCAATTATAAACCTTTGCAAACCGTGCCCTTGTAACCTAGTGATATACCTGCTAGCACAATCACTATGTATGGGGAGTGCATACCCTCTGTTACTACTGTAGGGAAGGACTGGCCGCGAGGCCCTCCTCTCCTGCAGTCTTCGCCCCAGGTGAGGACCATGACTCGGTGGCCGTCCCCTCATGCCACCCGGGCCCAGGTGGAGGAGGGGTCACCCGCCGACGACATTGCCCACACATATCCGTTCCCTGCATATACCAAAATTTAGTTAGGCCTAGAAGCCATCTTGTTTAGCAAACATGGCGCGAGTTCAGCACACTGTAACGAGGCCCCCACCTTTGGAGGGCCTTTCATGCATCTCTGCCGCCGCAGTAGCCCTGGTAGATCCGCTGCGAGCGCGTTCCCATGAGAAAGTCGGATATGAGCTAACCCGAGATGCTAACACTGCAACATTTTCATCCACAATGTAATATTGCACCCTGCATGACCTGGTCCGCGAGGCCGGGGTGACGGGGAAAAAAGCTGAAGCATCACTATCTGAAGAAAGTAGAAAATAGTTCAAGTATTGGTATTAACGAACTACCTCGGTTTAAACAGATCCTGTAAACTGTGAATAAACCATAAAGATGTAACGTTACATGATACCGCCCCAGGTCTGGACTAGTGCTGCTACAACCACAGAGAAAGATGTAGACCAAATGTATAGCCTTTATTTACTCATATATGTTTTCTTAATCACCTAAAGCAGCGAGCATCAATTTCTGTAGGCCATAACCTAGAACGACCTCGTGTAATGTTTAATGTACATAAAATAATCACATCATGTAGTAAATATAATGTTAGGTAACGAAAAGGTACTCGGACCGACTGTATTAAAGAAATGTGTAACGAAATGGAAATATATATGTGTGTTTAAATAACATCAAAATAAGGCGGAACATTATAAAAGTTCTGCATTCAAAAGTTAGCAACGCACGAGGAAAAAACCTTTGTGAGTATATGCAAGGCCATTCTCCCTCCCACCCTACCAAGCCTGCCAGATAAGGAAGCTAAGGCCTGTGCCGCGCTCCCTCACCTCCCCCAACCAAGCTGGAGCCGCTTCAGAGAGTCAGAGGCCCCGGTACCGCACCCAAGGCCACAGCCCACCACCTGTGTTATTTACAGCACGGTAATAAACCCACGTTTTGAATCCACTGATCTACCAGCACCCTCTCGTAAAGTCCACAACCCTCCCCCTAGACCACCCCAAGAACGACCCCCCATCACTGGGACAAGACACAGAGACCCATTTATATAATAACTTCTAACGCGGCAGACAGGCATGTACCAGTCGGCTCAGGCCCCAGAACTCAGCCCCTCGACCTAAAATACCGGTCAATAGGACACAGGTAAATCTCACCCCAACCGACAATCACCGGACCTCTCAAGAGGTGCATTCCTCATGTGTTGCGTTTATTTTATAAGACAAACTGCCGAGCGATTTATTGATGAACTTAGATGTCGTTTCTTGAATAACTGCAGTGTGCATGGCCTAGGGCAAACGAGTCAGGAAAGGTATTCATCTTTGTCACAGGCTGCCCCAGCATACCAACACCGCTCGGATGACCTCAAGCTGGCCTGCCAGGCCCAACCCAACCCACGAGGCTGACCAGTGACGTCCTCACGCCAAGACCAACCACGCTGCAGCAACACCTATAGTTAGTCGACGCCACCCAATCCCAATTAACTTGTGCCCCCTATAGTGTGTAGGTTCTGATGACGTTTTTGTATTAGAAATACGCCTGTCTTTGCTATTGTCAGACAGAGCGCTCTCGGAGGTTGCAGAGTTCTTTGCATGCCCTATTCTTTGGATAAACTCCCACTTACGCTCACCCGCACTCTGTCTTGGCCTTATTCCCATTACGGGAGAGTCCCTTATTGTCTCTCATTGTGGGGAGGATCGTGCTGAAATTGGGGGCGCTTCCTTTCAGTGGTGACCCCGACGTGATATCTCCAAATTATTTTTCCTAACTCCTTTCTAACGACCCCCTTGTGGCACGAGAATCTCCGGTCGAGAAGGGATACGCACGGTGAGCCGGCTCCGGGAGGCTGCCCGCCAACGGCGACCGGCACAATAAGAAGTGCGCACTCAATGAGAAAGGGTACGGGATCCCGATTGGAAAAAAATCCCCTTTGAGTGCCGCTCGCCGGAGCCAGGGGCTGACCGTTGAGTTACCGGTGACACCGCCTGGACGGACCCAGTTTCGGAGACTATCGGTTCAAGACGGGCACGTGAGTACTGAGTGCGAGCGATCGTAAAAGGGAAGGGAGGGGAAACGGTGAACAGGAGAACGGGGGCAGGTAGAGGGGAAGAATAACGGGGGTCTACTAAAGACGGGTCTTGAAACTTTCTTTATCTTTTCTTTGCATATGGCCATTAGGAGTAAGAAATAAGTGAAGTGGTAAAAGTGACGGAAACCTAGCTCCGAAAGGGGGTGGAAGGCGGCGCCGCATAGTGCTATCTAAACTAGTACTGGGAATATATGAAGAAGTAAGAAATAAGTTATTGGTGTCTAGCAAAAGGAGACACCGGGAATATTTTTTAGTGATTGCTACTCTCTCTATTTCTTTTTTCCATTCCACGGGGCAGGGGAAGAAAGCGAAAAGGGTATAAGATAAATATACTTGTAGAAGAACTATAAAATAGGGAGCACATTTTGAGGAGTGGGGACTAAGTAGTGGCACGTACAGAGGTGAACATAGCAACCTTAGCAGAAAAACAGGGACAGCTGGCCAGGGAGGAAAGGGAGGAAATAAGACGAGGTGTGAGTGGAAAGGCATTGTGATGGGTGCGCGCACCGTGTGAGTGTTGGAGACGATCGGTTGACCGCGAGGTGGCGCCAGAGAGTGTTGACCATAACTAGTACTTGATTAGTTGCGAGCGGAATCACATGAGAGTGTATGTGAATGGGAAGGAGATGAGCTATGGTGAGTGCGAAAGGATTTGCGTAGTGAATAAACTTGGGTGATAATATTTGAGACGTCCGCTCTTGTCTGTGCCATAAAGGTATACATACACATATCTACACCTAACTAAAAGTAAAGAAGGTGGACACGGCTGTGTGAGTGATTTAGAGGATGGGGGCCGAAACTCCCTTGTCACATATTTGTAAGAGCTTACCGGGATACGCTGAACGAATAAATAAATATCACGATCAATGGGTAACAGAATTGAAGGGGGAGGGTCTGCCCCAGATTTGGCCCGAGGGAGGGTCTTTTGACAAAAGCGTTCTTGATATGGTACGAACATGCATTAGCCTCAAGTATAAGGGGAAACAATGGCAAAATAGGAAGGAGATATTAGACCTCTGGAGATTGTTTGAGGAGGTACCCCCACCCAAAGCTCCGGCACCAAATATTGATCTACCTTCCACCACAGATAATCCATGGATGATTCCAAGAGAGGAAAAGGAACAGCTAAGTACAGCACAACCTGCGGAGGTGATTAGTTTGTACCCGATATTACCTAAACCAGCCCCCGCAGCAGGATACAGCGACCCTGCGTATGTGCCTCCCCCCACAACTGGTACACCACAAAGACCAACAGCCCCCCCGCCATACGAAAGCACCAGAGAGCGCGCCCAGGGAAGCACACAGAGGGTGGATATAGAGAAGCTAACGAGTGACTTAGAGTCGAGGCTTACTGTGGCAAGGGATGAACTCTCAAGAATAAAAGACATATGTGAGCGCACAGCGTGTGCCCCCACACAATCAGGACGCACGTCTAGAGCGTCGAGCGAAGGTAGACAGATTGAGGAAGGATGGAAAAAGGGGGAAATACTGTTCAGGATTGAGGAAGAGCCGACACGAATAATAGAGGTAGGAACAGTAGAAGGGAGCATTGGTAATGTATCACGAGAGAGAGGGATCAGAGAGGACTTGTTATGTGATGTCAGAGGAGGGTTGGATGACAGTGATAGGTTGAGTATGGCAGTGGGAGGGGAAAGCGAGGAAGTGGACGGTGCATGTTCGCTAGGGACTATAGACGACGAATGGATGGGACGACTAAGAAATAGGGTGGGGAAGATGGCGTCATTGGAGTCAGCAGCGACTAAGGAAAGGGAGGGTGCAACTGCAAAAGGGAAGTTACAACTCCCATTGATACACAGAGGGGGGGGAGACCAAACTATATACCATGGGCTCAGATGGATAAGGCTAATTTAATGAAATTATTGCCCCAGCTGTCAGGAGGGGCGAGCAAGTGGATATATGCATTTGAGAAACATACCGCCGGCATACCGTTGGCAGTAGGCGATGTGAAAAGCCTACTAGTAACCGCAGTAGGAGATCAAGCGGACAGAGTATGGGCTAAGGCTGGTTTCCCGGCCGTGACGTTAGATTGTGATCGTCATGATGGGGCTTCCTTTAATACCGTACGAGCAAGGGTGTGGGACGCGCTGCGGGAGACATTCCCAGATACCCCTGATTTACAGTCGGTAATGCAATGTACAATGAATGATGGGGAGGATGCTATGGATTACATTCTCCGGGTGCAGGAGATGTGGAGAGCGGAAACGGGCACGCCCTGGCACCAATCCACGTCTCTATTTTATTTTATCATTAAGAGAGGGCTCCCAAAAGAGGTGCAGAAGGCACTCGATAAGATAGCGGGCGTTGAGGCGAAGGGGTGGCCAGAGATCCAAAGTATAATAGTGCACCATTGCAAAAGGATCAAAGAGAGAGAGAGGGAAGTAGCACAGAAAAGGTTGGCAGACGAGGCAAAGTTGGTACAATCAAAACTAGTGAAGGTTGCAGCAGCGGTAGCAGGGCTCCCACTCATGAGGGAGGGAGAGGAAGGAGAGGAGGGGCAAATAGCAATACATGGAAGAATAGCAGCAAATTGGGCAGGACAAGGACAATGACAGTGGACCGAGCAGGAGCAGAACGGAGGTCCAACGTGGCAAGAGTGGGCCCCAAGAGGGGGAAGAGGTGGGTACCGGGGCCGAAGAGGAGGACAAGGGTATGGAGGAATGGGAGGTAATGGGTGGCAGGGTCCCAGAGGTCCACAGGGGAGCTGCTGGAATTGTGGGAGATGGGGGCACTACTCAAGAGAGTGCAGGAGCAGACAAAACAACGGGTTCCAGGAGACAGAACAGTACGGTCACCCCCACCCAGGAAGCCCCTACGGCCTCCCCATGGGACAATACCAACAACCAGAAAATGTAGGACAAAGAAGTAACGCACAACTACACGGACATCAGTACAGGACACAAAACCACCCACAGAATAATGACAATATGCACTACACGCCAGGTAACACTTTCGCCACAGTAGCTAACGGAGCACCTGCCCCCGCACCTTACAGCGGGGTGTCAGTAGTTTCGGGGAACATTTTTGATCAAGGGGGGGCAATGAGACACCCCGCATAGGACAGCCCACAGAGAGCACTTGCGTGTCCAGTACTATCTACGACCCACAATGCATCAGAGGAACCATTGATAGGAGCGCAGATAGGAGACAAGCAGTTCATATTCATGGTGGATTCGGGAGCGGAGAAATCATGCATTAGAGAGGGCCGGTTCCCGTTATCTAATAGAACGTTAGAGACGCAGGGGTTCTCTGGGGCTGTAATTGAAGTTCCTTACACAGAAGCATTGGATGTGACAGTGGGGGGTAAAACAGTGAAAGCACCCTTACTGTACTATGAACACTCTCCCATTAATTTGCTGGGGAGAGATCTCTTAAGCAAACTAAATATGACAATATCATTCACAGGGAGCGGTATCGTATGTTCAACGCCAGGCATATGCCCCCTCCGCATATTAGCAGTAATACACGGCCACACAATTATGCAAGAGATCAGAGGGTTACCAAGAAACGAGGAGATGTTTGTTGAGGGCATGAGAACATTGGCTCTCATAGTACCAGAACTAAAAAGGATGGATTGGAGGATTCCAGCCGAATTCCTCTTCCGCCCCATAGCAAGCCCCGACACTGCTCTCGGGTCAGTGGTATCGTTGGATTTACACGCAGTACACGTGTCAGCAAACAGAATATGTGTGATTGGCGTTGACATGGGAGGATGTGAGTGGCGGACAGTACTGTGTACAAATGCAAATATCCCACTGAGAGAGCTCTCGGACGAGGAGCTATTTTCAGACACTGAGACAGATGGCGAAATAGTGATGGAACTAGCAATGCCGTGTGACATTGTAGTTACAGCCAGAAAAACTCAAGTTGAATTAATGGCAGTAGTAGGAGCACCACATGCATTCTTTGATGACGACATGAGGTTAGTACCCACTAACATATGGACAAAGGGCCCCCATGACGTGGGGTTATTGCATGAGGTTCAGCCTGTGGTAATAAAACTGAAACCGGGAGCAATTATACCCCGGGTAAAACAATATCCATTGTCACGCGAAGCAGAAGAAGGGATCAGAGAGACACTAGATGCACTGCTAGCACAAGGAATAATAGTGCCCTCAAACTCCCCATGCAACACATGCATTTACCCGATTAAAAAGGCGAAGGGAGGTTCATGGAGGATGATACAGGATTTACGCCCACTCAATGATGTGATTCAGAAGGAGTTCCCTTTAGTGCCGAACCCATCAACAATACTGTGCAACATTCCGAAAACGGCATCCCACTTCACAGTTATTGACTTAAAAAATGCATTTTTCTCGATTCCCTTAGCAGAGGAGAGCAGGTACTTAACAGCGTTTACACTAGGGGGGAGGAGGTTCGAACACTGCAGACTACCACAAGGGTATTGCGAGAGCCCAAGCATATTCAACAGGGTACTACATGAAGATCTGGGGAATTTGTGTGTAGAAAGCACAGTGATTCAGTACGTTGATGATTTATTGATCTGTGCACAAACTGAGGAAGAGTGTAGAAAGGACTCAATAACACTCCTGACATTATTGGCCAATAAAGGGTACAAAGTGGACAAGGGGAAGTTACAATACTGTCTGACCGAGGTCCTATACTTGGGACAGCTGATATCAAAGGACGGCAAGCGGATCATACCAGACAGGGCACAGGCAATTAGAGCAGTTGGAGAGCCCAAAACAGTAAAAGAGATGCAGAAATTTCTGGGTATGTGCAACTATTGCCGAGCGTGGATATTGGATTATGCAGCATACACGAGGCCCTTGTTACAGGCACTAAAAGAGGCACAGCAGGAAAACAAACACATAGAATGGACAGAAGAGATGAACACAGCATTTGACTCACTAAAAGAGCTGATATCAAGCGCTCCAGTACTGGCAAATCCAGATTATGGGCGCGAATTCTTCTTATTCTCACATTGCAAAGGAACACTGATGACAGCAGTATTGACACAAAAGACATCGTTAGGGCACAAACCACTGGCTTACTATAGTGGCACCCTAGACGCAGTAATGCAAGGTCATTTCGCATGCGAGCAATCTCTAGCTGCAGCCGCGTTCGCGATTGAGAAAAGTGCCACGATAGTGATGGGCTGCCCTGTGACACTGTTTGTGGAACACTCACTCTTTGCAATATTAGAGCGATCAAAGAGCACATTGACAACACAACGCGCCACAGCATATGAAATAATACTGTCCAGCGCAAACATCCACATAGTAAGATGTAAAACAGTGAACCCAGCCACATTCATCACAGAGGCGTGCACCGTAGAAGACATGCAAAACCACAACTGCGCTACGTTCACAGGTGACGAAGGTCAGGATCAAGTGATTTTTGAGAATGCCCTGAACGAGGGAGAGGTGTATTTCGTGGACGGGTCAGCATCAATAGATATGGAGACAGGAGAGAAACATGTGGGTATGGCAGTTGTACGATTAGAGGAAGATGAATACGAGACACTAGTGCAACACCGCCTCCCATCCCACTATTCAGCCCAAGCAGCAGAACTAATTGCGCTAATAGAAGCATTGCATGCCGCCAAGGGGTGCGCAGTGACAATATATACCGACTCAGCATACATGACAACGACAGTACACGGCGGGTTGGCACGGTGGGGGCGGAGAGGGTTCCGACGAGCAGATGGAACACCAGTTCAGCATGCAGAACTATTGAAAGAACTGATTGAGGCTCTGCAAGACCCCACGGCAGTGGCCATTGTAAAATGCCAAGCCCACACCACAAATACAGATTTTATATCTTTGGGGAACGCGGCAGCAGACGCCGCTGCCAAAGAAGCTTCGTATTTACAGAAAGGTGTAGTAGGAGAATACATGTTGCACCACACAGCAAGCCAAGAGGTCCCCACAGGATACAACATGATGCCCACACAGGAAATAATTGAGCTGCAAGAGGGAGCTAGTGCAGAAGAAAAATTGCTGTGGACTAAAAGGGGATGCAGCAAATCGCCGACTGATTTGTTATGGCGACAAAAAAGTTCAGGAAAAGCGGTAATGCCAGTAACATTGTTAGAAATAGCATTTCAACAACTACACTTTCCCGCACATAACGCAAAGCAACACATAATGGCAGAGATACAAGAAGATTGGTTTGCACCTTGCCTCCATGAACACGTCACAAGACTGGCTTTAGAATGCACAACATGTCAGATATACAACTCAGGTATGACACTGCGCACACTAAGAGGAACGATACCCAAACCAAATGGCCCATTCAGAGAGCTCCACATTGATTATGTAGACATGGGAGAAAGATGCAACGGGGCTCGCTACATGATTGTGGTTGTATGTCCGTTCTCGAGATGGGTGGAGGCAGGCCCCTGTGCGCGCCCTGATGCGAAGGGCGCCGCGAAGTTCCTAGTGCGGGAAGTGTTCCCGCGCTGGGGGATTTGCGAAGTTATTCGCTCAGACAACGGCACGCATTTTGTTAATGAACTATTCAAGGAAGTGACTACCCTATTGGGAATAAAGCACAAATTATGTTCAATTTATCATCCTCAAAGTAATGGCGTAGTGGAAAAAATGAACGGTCTGTTAAAAAGCAGATTGTCAAAACTGTGTTTTTCCCTTAAAAAGACCTGGATGTACTGCCTGCCTTTGGCCTTGTTCGAGTTACGAAATCAGCCAAGTAAGGACCACCACTTGTCCCCGCATGAGATCGTCACGGGAAGGAGAATGCACACAGCGCATTCACCTCTCCGTGAACGTTCTGATGCACACAGAAGTGCAGCGATATTAGGAGAGGAGTTCACAGAGTACTTGAGAAAACTGACACGGGCAGCGCGCGTAATTGCAAAGCAACTAGCCCCCCCCTCTACAAGAGAGGAGGGGAACACAACAGAAACAGAGAGAATGCCTGAAAAACCATTACAACTAATGCCTGGTGACCTTATATATGTCCGAAGTTTTGTGCGAAGGTGGAATGCACCACGTTTCCATGGCCCTTATGAGGTAGTGTTTTGCACACCCACAGCAGTAAAGGTAAAGGGCCTACGATACTGGGTGCATTTGACAGACGTACGCAGAGCTTATAGCGCCGCGGAAGGTGAGGTACAGGACGAGGCACAGACAACTGCGGACAATGAAGTTGTGCAGAATGGATGATGGGAATTTTGTGTGCATTAAGTGTTGAACACTGAACACGAATGGCGCACGACATGTGTACTGAAATAAACCTGTGTATATACATATATATATAATTTTTTACAACTTTTGAAGGTTTTTGTGGTTCTTTTTGGGTTTTGGAGAAGTTTTCTTTTTCTCTCTCTCTCTCTCTCTCTCTCTCTCTCTCGACTTTTCTCTTTATGTATGAAATAATGTACTGATAGTAATATTTGTAAAGTTACCTTGTCTGTGGACATACCCCCTCCTTCACCCACTCCCATACTTTGCCGAAAACATTTCACAACGTTCCAAATGTTTACATGCTTGTACTTAATGCACTTTTATGTCTCAAACAGGATTTACTATGGCATCGGATGGGCAGCCTGCAACTAATAGATTTGTTAGATTTAGAGAAATGTTAGTAGATAGGTTGACATATTCATACGAATGCGGTCTATCAATGTGTGTTATTGTGTTCTTCATCTCAATATTGTGCCTAATGACACATTGGGTCATAGCGTTCATCTCTACTGAGATGAACGAGGGGGGAGGGGGGAGTAACACCACCCTTGCCCCTGGCACGAATTCAATTACAAATATGAATGTTAAAGAAGGTGATTTTTTGATCTGGGATGGATCCCGCCTTGTATGGGGTTACTACACTGCACCACCCACTGCTGCCCCGTCACGATCAAAAGATAAAGATATGGAAAATGACACAATGTCCCTACCTGAAATATATGACAGCCCCACTACCCTTCCCGCCCCGATACAAAACAGCGACCTGTTGTTTATTGAGGAAAATGGAAAAGTAATTACAATGACAGAACACAAGTCCCTATATGAAGAATTGGAAAAGGGGGGAGGGAATGAGAAAGGGGGGCCTATTCTTTCACCTATCGAAACTATAAGGTATAGGAGGGGGGAGAGAAGTAGGCGAAGAAGAGAAACAAGCAGGAGGGGGTATGATGAGTATTATGGGTGTAGGGGAGGACTGGCCGCGAGGCCCTCCTCACCTACAGCTTTCTCCCCAGGTGAGGACCATGACTCGGTGGGCGCCCCCTCATGCCACCCGGGCCCAGGTGGAGGAGGATTCACCCGCCGACGACATTGCCCACACGTATCCTTTCCTTGCATTTAGTTAGGCCTAGACGCCATCTTGTCTAGCAAACATGGCGTGAGTTCAGCACACTATAAAGAGGCCCCCACCTTTGGAGGGCCTTTCATGCATCTCTGCCGCCTCAGCAGCCCTGGCCGATCCGCTGCGAGCGCGTTCCCATGAGAAAGTCGGAGATGAACTAAACCCGAGACGCCAACACGGCAACATTATAGTAGTAACAATGTGATATTGCACCCCGTATGACCCGGACCGCAAGGCCGGGGTAGCGAGGAAAAAAGCTGAAGCATCACTATCTGAAGAAGGTAGAAAACAATTCAAGTATTGGTATTAATGAACTACCTCTGTTTAAAATGTGAATAAGCCATAAAAATGTAACGTTATATGATATCCCTCCAGGTCTGGACTAGTGCTGCTATAACCACGGAGAAAGATGTTGACCAAACGTATAACCTCTATCTGTAAAAGTGTTTTTTCCATAGTATGTAGAAACTGGAACTCATATATGTTTTCTGAATCACCCAAAGCGGCGAGCATCAATCTCTGTAGGCCATAACCTAGATATCCCTCGTATAACGTCTAATGTACATACAATACGCACACAATGTAGTGAACGTAATGTTAGGTAATGAAAAGGTACTGGAACCGACTGTCTTAAAGAAATGTGTAACGAAATTGAAATATATATGTGTGTCTAAATAACGTCAAAATAAGGCAGAACAGTATAAAACTTCTGCATTCACTGATCAGCAACGCACGAGGAAAATACCTTTGTGGATATGCAAGGCCATTCCCTCTCCCACCCTACCAAGCCTGCCAGATAAAAAAGCTAAGACTTGTGCCGCGCTCCCTCACCTCCCCCAACCAAGCTGGCGTTACTTCAGAGAGTCAGAGGCCCCGGCGCCGCAACCAAGGCCACAGCCCACCACCTGTGTTATTTACAGCACGGTAATAAACCCACGGATGAACCCACTGATCTACCAGCACCCTTTCATAAATCCCACGAACCCCCCAAGAATCCTGACCCCGTGTAAGGACGACCCCCATCATTGAGACAAGACACAGAGACCCATCTATATAATAACTTCTAACGCAGCAGACAGACATGTATCATTCGGCCCAGGCCCCAGAGCCCCGTCCTGCGACCTAAAATACCGGTCAATAGGACACAGGTAAATCTCACCCCAACCGATAACCACCAGACCTCTCACGAGGTGCATTCCTCATGTGTTGCGTTTATTTTATAAGATAAGCTACAGAGCGATTTATTAGTGAACGTAAATGTCATTTTCTGAATAACCGCAAGGTGCATGGCCTAGGGCAAATGAGACAGGGAAGGTATTCGTCATTGTCACAGGCTGCCCCAGCATACCAACACCGCACGGATGACCTCAAGCCGGCCTGCCAGGCCCAACCCAACCCACGAGGCTGACCAGTGACGTCGTCTTGCCAAGACCAACCACGCTGCAGCAACACCTATAGTTAGTCGACGACACCCAATCCCAATTAACTTGTGCCCCCTATAGTGTTTAGGTGTTGATGACGTTTTTTGTATTAGAAATACGCCTGTCTTTGCTATTGTCAGACAGAGCGCTCTCGGAGGTTGCAGAGTTCTTTGCATGCCTTATTCTTGGATAAACTCCCATTTACGCTCACCCGCACTCTGTCTTGGCCTTATTCCCACTAAGGGAGAGTCCTTTATTGTCTCTCATTGCGGGGAGGATCGTGCTGAATTGGGGGCGCTTCCCTTCAGTGGTGACCCCGATAGCGTGATGTCTCCAAACTGTTTTTCCTAACTCCTTCTTAACGACCCCCTTGTGGCACGAGAATCTCCGGTCGAGAAGGGATACGCACGGCGAGCCGTCTCCGGGAGGCCGCCCGCCAACGGCGACCGGCACAATAAGAAGTGCGCACTCAATGAGAAAGGGTACGGGATCCCGATTGGAAAAAAATCCCCTTTGAGTGCCGCTCGCCGGAGCCAGGGGCTGACCGTTGAGTTACCGGTGACGCCGCCTGGACGGACCCAGTTTCGGAGAGTATCGGTTCAAGACGGGCACGTGAGTACCGAGTGCGAGTGATCGTCAAAGGGAAAAGAAGGGGAATTGGGAATAGAGGAACGGGGAAAGGTAGAGGAGGAGAATTGCGGGGGTCTACTAAAGACGGGTCTTGAAACTTTCTTTATTCTTTCTTTTGCATATGGCCATTAGGAGTAAGAAATAAGTGACGTGGTAGAAGTGACGGGAACCTAGCTCCGAAAGGGGGTGGAAGGCGGCGCCGCATAGTACTATCTAGACTAGTACTGGGAATATATGAAGAAGTGAGAAATAAGTTATTGGTGTCTAGCAAAAGGAGACACCGGGAATATTTTTTAGTGATTGTGCTCTCTCTCTCTATTTCTTTTTTTCCATTTCCACGGGGTAGGGGGGGGGAAAATGAGAAGGGTATAAAGTAGTTAGACTTGGGGAATAAAAAAAAAAAAAAAAAAAAAAAAAAAAAAAAAAAGGGGTAGAACATCTTAAAAGGTGGGGACTCAGTAGTGGTACGTACAGACGTGAACACAGTAACCTTAGCAGGAAAACAGGGACAGCTGGCTAGGGAGGAAAGGGAGGAAAAAGACAAAAGTGTGAGTGGAAAGCATTGTGAAGGGTGCGCGCACCGTACGAGTGTTAGAGACGAGCAGGTGGCCGTGAGGTGGTGTCAGAGAGTGTGGCCATAACCAGTACTTGATCAATTACAAGTGAGATCACATAAGAGTGCCTGGGAATGGGAAAGAGATGAGATATGGTGAGTGAGAAGAGATTTGTTCAGTGAATTACAGTGGGTGATAATTTTGAGAGATCCGCTCTTGTCTGTGCCATAAAGGTATACATACGCATATTTACACCTAATCAAAAGTTACGAAGGCGAACGCGGTAGCGCTAGCAAGTTAGAGGATGGGGGCTGAAACTCCCTTGTCACACATTTGTAAGAGCTTGCCAGGATATGCTGAACGCATAAATAAATATCATGATCAGTGGTTAACAGAATTGAAAGGGGAGGGGTTGCCCCAGATTTGGCCAGAAGGAGGGTCTTTTGACAAAAGCGTTCTTGATATGGTATGTACATGTATTCGCCTCAAGTATAAGGGGAAAAAATGGCAGAATAGGAAGGAGATATTAGATCTCTGGAGATTGTTTGAGGAAGTACCCCCACCTAAAGCCCCAACTCCAAATATTGATTTACCCTCCACCACAGACAATCCACTAATGATCCCGCGAGAAGAAAAGGAACAGGTAAGCACAGAACAACCTGCAGAGGTGGTTATGTTGTACCCAATGTTACCTAAACCAGCCCCTGCAGCAGGATATAGCGACCCGATTTATGTGCCTCCCCCGTCGACCAGCACACCACAGAGGCCAACTGCACCCCCACCATACGAAAACACCAGAGAGCGCGCCCAGGGAGGCACACAGAGGGTGGATATAGAGAAGTTAACGAGTGACTTAGAGTCGAGGCTTACAGTGGCAAGAGATGAACTCTCAAGAATAAAAGACATATATGAACGCACAGCATGCGCCCCTACACAATCTGGACGCACGTCTAGAGCGTCGAGCGAAACTAGACAAATTGAGGAGGGATGGAAAAAGGGGGAAATACTGTTCAGAATTGAGGAAGAACCGACAAGAATAATAGAAGTGGGGACAGCAGAAGGAAGCATTGGAGATGTATCACGAGAAAGAGGGATCAGAGAGGATTTGTTATGTGATGTCAGAGGAGGGGTGGATGAGAGTGATAGATTGAGCATGGCAATAGGAGGAGAAGGCGAGGAGCTAGATGGTGCCTGTTCACTGGAGACTATAGAAGATGAATGGATGGGACGACTAAGAAATAGAGTGGGGAAGATGGCGTCATTAGAGTCAGCAGTGACTAAGGAAAAGGAAGCTGCAACGGTAAAAGGGAAATTACAACTCCCATTACTCCACAGAGGGGGCAGGAGGCCAAACTATATACCGTGGGCTCAGATGGACAAGGCTAATTTAATGAAATTACTACCACAGCTGTCAGGAGGGGCAAGCAAGTGGATATATGCATTTGAGAAACATACCGCTGGTATACCGCTGGCAGTAGGCGATGTGAAAAGCCTACTAGTGTCCGCAGTAGGGGATCAGGCGGACAGAGTGTGGGCTAAAGCGGGTTTTCCAGCTGTAACTTTAGAGTGTGATCGCCATGATGGGGCTTCTTTTAACACCGTGCGAGCAAGGGTGTGGGACGCACTGCGGGAAACCTTCCCAGATACCCCTGATTTGCAGTCAGTAATGCAATGTACCATGAATGACGGGGAGGACGCTATGGATTACATTCTCCGGGTGCAGGAGATGTGGAGAGCGGAAACGGGTACGCCCTGGCACCAATCCACGTCTCTATTTTATTTCATCATTAAGAGAGGGCTCCCAAAGGAAGTGCAAAAGGCACTAGATAAAATAGCAGGTGTTGAGGCAAAAGGCTGGCCGGAGATCCAAAGCATAATAGTACACCATTGTAAACGGATCAAAGAAAGAGAGAGGGAAGTAGCACAGAAAAGGTTGGCGGATGAGGCGAAGTTGGTGCAATCAAAATTGGTGAAGGTCGCAGCAGCGGTAGCGGGACTCCCACTCATACGGGAGGGAGAGGAAGGAGAGGAGGGGCAAATAGCAATACAAGGAAGAATAGCAGCGAATTGGGCAGGACAAGGGCAACGACAGTGGACAGAGCAGGAGCAGAACGGAGGTCCAACGTGGCAAGAGTGGGCCCCAAGAGGAGGAAGAGGTGGGTACAGGGGTCGAAGAGGAGGACAAGGGTATGGAGGAATGGGAGGAAATGGGTGGCAGGGTCCCAGAGGTCCACAGGGGAGCTGTTGGAATTGTGGGAGATGGGGGCATTACTCAAGAGAATGTAGGAGCAGACAAAACAACGGGTTCCAAGAGATAGAACAATATGGACACCCCCATCCGGGAAGCCCCTACGGCCTCCCCATGGGACAATACCAGCAACCAGACAATGTAGTACAAAGAAGTAACGCACAACTGCATGGACATCAGTACCGAACACAAACCAGCCCACAGAATAATGACAATGTGCACTACACGCCTGGTAACACTTTCGCCACAGTAGCTAATGGGGCACCCGCCCCCGCACCTTACAGTGGAGTGTCAGTGGTTTCGGGGAACATTTTCGATCAAGGGGGGGCAATGAGACACCCCGCATAGGACAGCCCACAGAGAGCACTTGCGTGTCCAGTACTGTCTACGACCCACAATGCATCAGAGGAACCATTGATAGGTGCGCAGATAGGAGACAAGCAATTCATATTCATGGTGGATTCGGGAGCGGAGAAATCATGCATTAGAGAGGGCCGGTTCCCGTTATCTAATAGAACGTTAGAGACGCAGGGGTTCTCTGGGGCTGTAATTGAAGTTCCTTACACAGAGGTATTGGATGTGACAGTAGGGGGAAAAACAGTGAAAGCACCCTTACTGTACTATGAAAACTCTCCCATCAACTTACTGGGGAGAGATCTCTTGAGCAAACTAAACATGACAATATCATTCACAGGGAGCGGTATCGTATGTTCAACGCCAGGCATATGCCCCCTCCGTATATTAGCAGTAATACACGGCCACACAATCATGAAAGAGATCAGAGGGGTACCGAGAAATGAGGAGATGTTTGTCGAAGGTATGAGAACATTGGCTCTCATAATACCAGAACTAAAAAGGGTGGAGTGGAGGATCCCAGCAGAATTCCTTTTTCGTCCCATAGCAAGCCCTGACACTGCTCTTGGGGCAGTACTATCGTTGGATTTGCATGCAATACATGTATCAGTAAACAGGATATGTGTGATTGGTATTGACATGGAAGGGTGTGAGTGGCGGACAGTATTGTGTACAAATGCAAATATCCCGCTGAGAGAGCTCTCGGACGAGGAGCTATTTTCTGACACTGAGGGAGATGGTGAAGTAGTGATGGAACTGGCAATGCCCTGCGACATTGTAGTTACAGCCAGACAAACTAAGGTTGAACTAATGGCGGTAGTAGGAGCACCGCACACATTTTTTAATGAAGACATGAGTTCAGTACCCACTAACTTATGGACTAATGGCCCCCACGATGTAGGGTTGCTGCATGAAGTTCAGCCTGTGGTGATAAAAGTAAAACAGGGAGCAATACTACCCCGGGTGAAACAATATCCACTGTCGCGAGAAGCAGAAGAAGGGATCAGAGAGACAATAGAAGCACTGCTAGCACAGGGTATAATCGTGCCCTCAAACTCCCCATGCAACACATGCATTTACCCAATCAAAAAAGCGAAGGGGGGTTCATGGAGGATGATACAAGATTTACGCCCACTGAACGATGTGGTAATGAAGGAGTTCCCTCTAGTGCCGAACCCGGCGACAATACTGTGCAACATTCCAAAAGTAGCGTCACACTTCACAGTAATTGACTTGAAAAATGCATTCTTTTCGATTCCCTTAGCAGAAGAAAGCAGGTATTTGACAGCATTTACATTGGGAGGAAGGAGGTTCGAACACTGCAGACTACCACAAGGATATTGCGAGAGCCCAAGCATATTTAACAGGGTACTACATGAAGATCTGGGGAATTTGTCTGTAGAAAGCACAGTGATTCAGTACGTTGATGATTTATTGGTTTGTGCACAGGCTGAGGAAGAGTGCAGAAAGGACTCAATAACACTCTTGACATTATTGGCCAACAAAGGGTACAAGGTGGACAAAGGGAAATTGCAATACTGTCTGACAGAGGTCCTATACTTGGGTCAGTTGATATCAAAGGATGGCAAGCGAATTATACCCGACAGGGCACAAGCGATTAGAACAATTGGAGAGCCCAAAACAGTAAAAGAAATGCAGAAATTTCTGGGTATGTGTAACTATTGCCGAGCATGGATATTGGACTATGCGGCGTACACAAGGCCCTTGTTACAGGCACTGAAGGAAGCACAACAAGAACACAAACACATAGAATGGACAGAGGAGATGAACACAGCATTTAACTCACTAAAAGAGCTAATATCAAGCGCTCCAGTACTAGCAAATCCAGATTATGGGCGCGAATTTTTCTTATTTTCACACTGCAAAGGAACACTGATGACAGCAGTACTGACACAGAAAACATCTTTAGGGCACAAACCACTTGCTTACTATAGCGGCACCCTAGACGCAGTAATGCAAGGTCATTTCGCGTGCGAGCAATCCCTAGCTGCAGCAGCGTTCGCGATTGAAAAGAGTGCCACGATAGTGATGGGCTGCCCGGTGACACTGTTTGTGGAACACTCACTTTTTGCAATATTAGAGCGAACAAAGAGCACATTGACAACACAACGCGCCACAGCATATGAGATAATACTGTCCAGCGCTAACATCCATATAGTAAGATGTAAAACAGTGAACCCAGCAACATTCATCATAGAGGCATGCACCATAGAGGACATGCAAAACCATAACTGCGCCACGTACACAGGTGACGAAAGTAAGGATCCAGTGATTTTTGAAAATGCCCTGACCGAGGGTGAGGTGTATTTTGTGGACGGGTCAGCATCAATAGACATGGAGACAGGAGAAAAGCATGTGGGTATGGCAGTGGTACGATTAGAGGAAGATGAATATGAGGTACTAGTACAACACCGCCTCCCATCACACTATTCCGCGCAAGCAGCAGAACTAATAGCGCTAATAGAAGCATTGCATGCCGCCAAGGGGTGCGCAGTGACCATATATACAGATTCAGCATACATGACAACAACAGTTCACGGTGGGTTGGCCCGGTGGGGGCGGAGAGGGTTCCGACGAGCAGACGGAACGCCAGTCCAGCATGCAGAGTTATTGAAAGAGCTGATTGAGGCCCTGCAAGACCCCACGGCAGTGGCCATCGTAAAATGTCAAGCTCATACCACCAATACAGATTTTGTATCTTTGGGGAACGCGGCAGCAGACGCCGCTGCCAAAGCAGCTTCATACCTACAAAAAGGTGAAATAGGAGAGTACATGTTGCACCACACAGAAAGCCAAGAGGTCCCCACAGGATACAACATGATGTCCACACAGGAGATAATAGAGCTGCAAGAGGGAGCTAGTGCAGAGGAAAAATTGCTGTGGACTAAGAGAGGATGCAGCAAATCACCGACTGATTTATTGTGGCGACGAGAGAGTTCAGGAAAAGTGGTAATGCCAATTACGCTGTTAGAAATAGCATTTCAACAACTACACTTTCCCGCACACAACACGAAGAAACACATAATGGCAGAGATACAAGAAGATTGGTTTGCACCTTGCCTCCAGGAACACGTCACAAGGTTAGCTTTAGAATGCACGACATGTCAAATTTACAACTCAGGTATGACTTTGCGCACACTAAGGGGTACGATACCAAAACCAAGTGGCCCATTCAGAGAGCTCCACATTGATTATGTAGACATGGGAGAAAGGTGTAACGGGGCACGATACATGATTGTGGTTGTATGTCCCTTTTCGAGGTGGGTGGAGGCAGGCCCATGTGCCCGCCCTGACGCGAAGGGCGCCGCGAAGTTCCTAGTGCGGGAAGTATTTCCGCGCTGGGGAATTTGCGACGTTATTCGCTCAGATAACGGGACACATTTTGTTAATGAATTATTTAAAGAAGTGACTACATTATTGGGAATAAAGCACAAATTATGCTCGATTTATCATCCTCAAAGTAATGGCGTTGTGGAAAAGATAAATGGCCTGTTAAAAAGCAGATTATCAAAACTTTGCTTTTCCCTTAAAAAGACTTGGATGTACTGCCTGCCTTTGGCCTTGTTTGAACTACGAAACCAGCCAAGTAAGGATCACCATTTGTCCCCGCACGAGATCGTCACGGGAAGAAGAATGCATACAGCGCATTCGCCTCTCCGTGAGCGTTCTGATGCACACAGAAGCGCAGCTATATTGGGGGAGGAGTTCACAGAATATCTGCGAAAACTGACACGGGCAGCGCGCGTAATTGCAAAGCAACTAGCCCCCCCCTCGACAAGAGAGGAGGGGAACGCAACTGAACCAGACAGGTTGCCTGAAAAACCACTACAACTAATGCCTGGTGACCTTATATATGTCAGAAGTTTTGTGCGGAGGTGGAATGCACCACGTTTCCATGGCCCCTATGAGGTAGTGTTTTGCACACCTACAGCAGTAAAGGTGAAGGGCCTGCGATATTGGGTGCATTTGACAGACGTACGTAAAGCTTACAGCGCTGCGGAAAGTGAGGCGCAGGACGAGGCACAGGCAACAGCGGACGATGAAGTTGTGCGGAATGAATGATTGGAATTTTGTGTGCTTTATGAGATGAACAGTGAGCACAATTAGCGCGCAACAAATGTCCTGGACTAAAACATGTACATATGTATATGTAAATTTTCTTTTTATTACAATTTTTGAAAGTTTTGCGTGGGGTTCTTTTTTTTCCCCTCCTGTGCTCTTTAAGATGTTTTTATTATTGTTGTTTTTAAAAATGTCATGTTTCTTATTATTTATATATATATAGTAAGGTACGAATAATGATGATTGAAAGGCTACCTTGTCTGTCAACACACCCCCTCCCTCACCCAACCCTATATTTTATCACCGAAACGTTACAACGTGGAAATGCTTACATGTTTGTATTTAATGAACTCTTGTGTCTCAAACAGGATTTATCATGGCATCGAATGGGCAGCCTGCAACTAATAGATATGTTAGATTTAGAGAAATGTTAGTGGCTAGATTAACGTATTCATTTGAATGTGGTTTATCAATGTGTGCTATCGTGTTCTTCATCTCAATGTTTTGTCTGGTAGTACACTGGACTATAGCGTTCATCTCTACCGAGATGAACGAGGGGGGAGGGGGGAACAACACCACCCTTGCCCCTGGAACGAAAACAATTCCGACTGTAGGTATCAAAGAAGGTGATTTCTTGATCTGGGATGGATCACACTTTGTGTGGGGATACTATACTACACCACCCACTGCTGTCCTCTCACAATCGAGAACCAAAAATGTAAATAATGACACAATGTCCCAACCTGGAACATACAATAACCACACGATCCCTCCCGCCCCAATTTCAAACAACGATCTCTTGTTTATTAAGGAGGATGGAAAAGTGATTATGATGACAGAACACAAGTCCCTACATGAAGAATTAGAAAAGGGGGGTGGGGAGGAGGAAGGGGGGCCTGGTTCTTCACCTACTATAACGAGAAGGTACAGAAGAAGGGAGAAAAGCAGGCGGAGAAGAGAGATTGGTGGGAAAGGGTATGATGAGTATTATGGACTAGGGCTAGACAAAATGGAAGACCCACGACACCCACACCAAGCAAATAAATGGTATGCAGATATGAGCACAACAGCCAAACAAACAACCAATGAGAGCTGTTATGTCTGCTCACTTATCCCCCATGCATCAGGCACACCTAAAGTATTGTTGCCACGAGAATTGCCCATTGTGGATGCCCAATGTCTCCTTCATCTCACGCTGTGTAGAATAAAGAACACTTTCCAAGCACACGATGTCTCTTTCAGAATGCTACAGAACAACAAAACGTGCTATTCGCAAGCGTCTGGAGTGATCTGTCTTAAAGAACCTTTCTTTGCAATACAAGGGACACTGTTTTCCGAAAACAAATGGAAAGACGAAGAAGTGCTGTGCAAGGCAGAAGCACTGAAAGGTGTCCAACCGGACAAGTTGCGGTGGATGGAAAGAACGTGCTTGCCAACATGGAGAGAACACATCCCTAAACTAACATGGGTAACAGCGATGGAGAAACCCTTCAAGCTACAAAGTGAAATACAAAACGAACTATGTTTCAAGGGAGAAGGAAAAATGGCAATGGGAACGAACAAGAACTGTAACAAAACTCTCACCATCCCAGATATGAAAAAAGGGACAGCAGCACTAATGGACACCTACTGGGTATGCGGAAACAAGGCGTACCTGCATCTTCCCCAATCATGGAGTGGTAGCTGCTCAATGGCCACTTTGCACTCAACACTAATGGTGATTCCAGAAAGCCATATTGACAGAAGTAACATGATGAAAGAAGGCTTGAACCAGAATGCAGCTTCTCCAACTACACAAGCGCACCTTTATGTCCTGTCCTCCGGAGGGAAGGGAGAAGAGCTCTCAAGGAACAAGCGAGCCTCGAACTACATATCACAAGCATCATCTGATTTATTGGCACAGATCCCAGACAGGTATCGCCTGTTCAGCTCCGTGGAAACATTCTTTGCTTCGCTAGTATCAAGTGTCCAAGCAAGAGCAAATGCAAAATGGCTCCAGATCACACGGTGGGAACTGATCCAGTTGGCCAATGACACTGAAGAAGGGTTTAACATAATAAAGGTGGAACTACGAGCTCTGCGATTAATGACCATGCAGAACAGGTATGTTCTAGACCTGTTAACAGCAATCGATGGAGGTGTTTGCCGAAAAATAGGAAGTGCGTGCTGCACGTTCGTACCTTCCGAAGATGCAGAAAATGGGTCCCTGTCCCACGTTATTGAAGCAGTACATAACCTGGGCGAGAAGATGAAAATGGAAGGTGGAGCTGAGGATAGCTCGTGGTTCGACAATATCTTCTCTTGGGTTCCCTCATGGCTTGGAGTGACAATGAAGCTCCTGATACCAATAGTGGTGATCGTCCTTGTGATGTTCTGCCTGTGCCAGGTGGGCCTCCGATGTTGTGCTAATGCAGTTCCTAACGGTGCAATGATGATGGTGACAATGGGCAACTCCGGTGGTACAATTAAAGCAACACAAGAAGTACATGTGCAGACAGGAGCAGACAACACCCCCAGGTACCAGTTAGTGCCTATGTGCCGTGATAAGTACATAGTAGATAAACTATGGCACACCACTATCAAAGAACCACGAGACGTAGAACTGGAATGGTATGAGGAGGTCTGGGTAGATCTGGAAGAAACTGGCGACTGTATATATTTAACATGTACACCAGACGAGTATGCTAGGAGAGGTGAGAGTTTAAGGGGGGTGTGCAGAGCATGGATGCCTATAAAAGGAACCCCTGCATGGGATGGTGCAGTGTTAGAGGAACAAGAATGTAGAAGATTGGAAGAGCTAAAGAAATTCGTTACTTTAAGTAACGAAAGGGGGGAAATGTAGGGGAGGACTGGCCGCGAGGCCCTCCTCACCTACAGCTTTCTCCCCAGGTGAGGACCATGACTCGGTGGGCGCCCCCTCATGCCACCCGGGCCCAGGTGGAGGAGGATTCACCCGCCGACGACATTGCCCACACGTATCCTTTCCTTGCATTTAGTTAGGCCTAGACGCCATCTTGTCTAGCAAACATGGCGTGAGTTCAGCACACTATAAAGAGGCCCCCACCTTTGGAGGGCCTTTCATGCATCTCTGCCGCCTCAGCAGCCCTGGCCGATCCGCTGCGAGCGCGTTCCCATGAGAAAGTCGGAGATGAACTAAACCCGAGACGCCAACACGGCAACATTATAGTAGTAACAATGTGATATTGCACCCCGTATGACCCGGACCGCAAGGCCGGGGTAGCGAGGAAAAAAGCTGAAGCATCACTATCTGAAGAAGGTAGAAAACAATTCAAGTATTGGTATTAATGAACTACCTCTGTTTAAAATGTGAATAAGCCATAAAAATGTAACGTTATATGATATCCCTCCAGGTCTGGACTAGTGCTGCTATAACCACGGAGAAAGATGTTGACCAAACGTATAACCTCTATCTGTAAAAGTGTTTTTTCCATAGTATGTAGAAACTGGAACTCATATATGTTTTCTGAATCACCCAAAGCGGCGAGCATCAATCTCTGTAGGCCATAACCTAGATATCCCTCGTATAACGTCTAATGTACATACAATACGCACACAATGTAGTGAACGTAATGTTAGGTAATGAAAAGGTACTGGAACCGACTGTCTTAAAGAAATGTGTAACGAAATTGAAATATATATGTGTGTCTAAATAACGTCAAAATAAGGCAGAACAGTATAAAACTTCTGCATTCACTGATCAGCAACGCACGAGGAAAATACCTTTGTGGATATGCAAGGCCATTCCCTCTCCCACCCTACCAAGCCTGCCAGATAAAAAAGCTAAGACTTGTGCCGCGCTCCCTCACCTCCCCCAACCAAGCTGGCGTTACTTCAGAGAGTCAGAGGCCCCGGCGCCGCAACCAAGGCCACAGCCCACCACCTGTGTTATTTACAGCACGGTAATAAACCCACGGATGAACCCACTGATCTACCAGCACCCTTTCATAAATCCCACGAACCCCCCAAGAATCCTGACCCCGTGTAAGGACGACCCCCATCATTGAGACAAGACACAGAGACCCATCTATATAATAACTTCTAACGCAGCAGACAGACATGTATCATTCGGCCCAGGCCCCAGAGCCCCGTCCTGCGACCTAAAATACCGGTCAATAGGACACAGGTAAATCTCACCCCAACCGATAACCACCAGACCTCTCACGAGGTGCATTCCTCATGTGTTGCGTTTATTTTATAAGATAAGCTACAGAGCGATTTATTAGTGAACGTAAATGTCATTTTCTGAATAACCGCAAGGTGCATGGCCTAGGGCAAATGAGACAGGGAAGGTATTCGTCATTGTCACAGGCTGCCCCAGCATACCAACACCGCACGGATGACCTCAAGCCGGCCTGCCAGGCCCAACCCAACCCACGAGGCTGACCAGTGACGTCGTCTTGCCAAGACCAACCACGCTGCAGCAACACCTATAGTTAGTCGACGACACCCAATCCCAATTAACTTGTGCCCCCTATAGTGTTTAGGTGTTGATGACGTTTTTTGTATTAGAAATACGCCTGTCTTTGCTATTGTCAGACAGAGCGCTCTCGGAGGTTGCAGAGTTCTTTGCATGCCTTATTCTTGGATAAACTCCCATTTACGCTCACCCGCACTCTGTCTTGGCCTTATTCCCACTAAGGGAGAGTCCTTTATTGTCTCTCATTGCGGGGAGGATCGTGCTGAATTGGGGGCGCTTCCCTTCATGGGTTAGGATTAGACAAGATGGAAGACCCACGACACCCCCACCAAGCAAATAAATGGTATGCAGATATGAGTACAACAGCTAAACAGACAACTAATGAAAGCTGCTATGTCTGTTCGCTCATCCCCCATGCATCAGGTACACCCAAAGTGTTGTTGCCAAGAGAATTGCCCATTGTGGATGCCCAATGTCTCCTTCATCTCACACTGTGTAGAATAAAGAACACCTTTCAAGCACATGATGTCTCTTTCAAAATAATACAGGACAACAAAACGTGCTATTCAAAAGCGTCTGGAGTGGTCTGTCCTAAAGAACCTTTCTTTGCAATACAAGGGACGCTGTTTTCAGAAAACAAATGGAAAGATGAAGAAGTACTGTGCAAAGCGGAAGCACTGAGGGGTGTGCAACCAGAGAAGCTGCGATGGATGGAAAAAACGTGCTTACCAATATGGAAAGAACACATCTCTAAACTAACATGGGTAACAGCGATGGAGAAACCCTTCAAGCTGCAAAGTGAAATACAAAACGAACTATGTTTCAAGGGAGAAGGAAAAGTGGCAATGGGAACGAACAAAAACTGTAACAAAACTCTCACCATCCCAGACATGAAAAAAGGAACAGCAGCACTAATGGACACATACTGGGTATGCGGGAATCAGGCTTACTTGCACCTTCCCCAGGCATGGAGTGGCAGCTGCTCAATGGCCACTTTGCATTCGGCCCTAATGGTGATTCCAGAAAGCCACGTCGACAAAAATAAAAAGACGCAAGGAAACATGAACAAGGACGAGACGTCTCCCACTGCCGAAGCACACCTCTATGTCCTGTCCTCCGGAGGGAAAGAAGAGGAGCTATCACGGAACAAGCGAGCATCAAACTACATATCACAAGCGTCATCCGATTTATTGGCACAGATCCCAGACAGGTATCGCCTGTTCAGCTCCGTGGAAACATTTTTTGCCTCACTGGTTTCAAGTGTCCAAGCAAGAGCAAATGCAAAATGGCTTCAGATCACACGGTGGGAACTGATTCAGCTGGCCAATGACACTGAAGAAGGGTTCAACATAATAAAGGTGGAACTACGAGCTCTGCGACTAATGACCATGCAGAACAGGTATGTTCTGGACCTACTAACAGCAATCGATGGAGGTGTTTGCCGAAAAATAGGAAGTGCGTGCTGCACGTTCGTACCTTCTGAAGACGCAGAAAATGGGTCCCTGTCCCACGTCATTGAAGCAGTCCATAACCTGGGAGAGAAAATGAAGCTGGAAGGTGGGGCTGAAGACAGCTCATGGTTCGACAATATCTTCTCCTGGGTTCCCTCCTGGCTTGGAATGACGATGAAATTATTGATACCAGTTGCGGTGGTCCTCCTCGTGGTGTTCTGCCTGTGCCAGGTGGGCCTTCGATGTTGTGCTAACGCAGTCCCTAACGGTGCGATGATGATGGTGACAATGGGCAACTCTGGTGGTACAATTAAGGCGACACAAGAAGTACATGTACAGACAGGACCAGATAACACTCCCAGATACCAGTTAGTGCCTATGTGCCGTGATAAGTACATAGTAGATAAACTATGGCACACCACTATCAAAGAACCCCGAGATGTGGAACTGGAATGGTATGAGGAGGTCTGGGTAGACTTGGAAGGGACGGGTGACTGTATTTATTTAACATGTACCCCAGATGAGTATGCTAGAAGAGGTGAGAACTTGAGGGGGGTATGCAGAGCTTGGATGCCTAGAAAAGGAACACCTGCATGGGATGACGCAGTGATAGAGGAGCAAGAATGTAGAAGATTAGAAGAGCTAAAGAATTCGTTACTTTAGTAACGAAAGGGGGGAAATGTAGGGAAGGACTGGCCGCGAGGCCCTCCTCTCCTGCAGTCTTCTCCCCAGGTGAGGACCATGACTCGGTGGCCGTCCCCTCATGCCACCCGGGCCCAGGTGGAGGAGGGGTCACCCGCCGACGACATTGCCCACACATATCCGTTCCCTGCATATACCAAAATTTAGTTAGGCCTAGAAGCCATCTTGTTTAGCAAACATGGCGCGAGTTCAGCACACTGTAACGAGGCCCCCACCTTTGGAGGGCCTTTCATGCATCTCTGCCGCCGCAGTAGCCCTGGTAGATCCGCTGCGAGCGCGTTCCCATGAGAAAGTCGGATATGAGCTAACCCGAGATGCTAACACTGCAACATTTTCATCCACAATGTAATATTGCACCCTGCATGACCTGGTCCGCGAGGCCGGGGTGACGGGGAAAAAAGCTGAAGCATCACTATCTGAAGAAAGTAGAAAATAGTTCAAGTATTGGTATTAACGAACTACCTCGGTTTAAACAGATCCTGTAAACTGTGAATAAACCATAAAGATGTAACGTTACATGATACCGCCCCAGGTCTGGACTAGTGCTGCTACAACCACAGAGAAAGATGTAGACCAAATGTATAGCCTTTATTTACTCATATATGTTTTCTTAATCACCTAAAGCAGCGAGCATCAATTTCTGTAGGCCATAACCTAGAACGACCTCGTGTAATGTTTAATGTACATAAAATAATCACATCATGTAGTAAATATAATGTTAGGTAACGAAAAGGTACTCGGACCGACTGTATTAAAGAAATGTGTAACGAAATGGAAATATATATGTGTGTTTAAATAACATCAAAATAAGGCGGAACATTATAAAAGTTCTGCATTCAAAAGTTAGCAACGCACGAGGAAAAAACCTTTGTGAGTATATGCAAGGCCATTCTCCCTCCCACCCTACCAAGCCTGCCAGATAAGGAAGCTAAGGCCTGTGCCGCGCTCCCTCACCTCCCCCAACCAAGCTGGAGCCGCTTCAGAGAGTCAGAGGCCCCGGTACCGCACCCAAGGCCACAGCCCACCACCTGTGTTATTTACAGCACGGTAATAAACCCACGTTTTGAATCCACTGATCTACCAGCACCCTCTCGTAAAGTCCACAACCCTCCCCCTAGACCACCCCAAGAACGACCCCCCATCACTGGGACAAGACACAGAGACCCATTTATATAATAACTTCTAACGCGGCAGACAGGCATGTACCAGTCGGCTCAGGCCCCAGAACTCAGCCCCTCGACCTAAAATACCGGTCAATAGGACACAGGTAAATCTCACCCCAACCGACAATCACCGGACCTCTCAAGAGGTGCATTCCTCATGTGTTGCGTTTATTTTATAAGACAAACTGCCGAGCGATTTATTGATGAACTTAGATGTCGTTTCTTGAATAACTGCAGTGTGCATGGCCTAGGGCAAACGAGTCAGGAAAGGTATTCATCTTTGTCACAGGCTGCCCCAGCATACCAACACCGCTCGGATGACCTCAAGCTGGCCTGCCAGGCCCAACCCAACCCACGAGGCTGACCAGTGACGTCCTCACGCCAAGACCAACCACGCTGCAGCAACACCTATAGTTAGTCGACGCCACCCAATCCCAATTAACTTGTGCCCCCTATAGTGTGTAGGTTCTGATGACGTTTTTGTATTAGAAATACGCCTGTCTTTGCTATTGTCAGACAGAGCGCTCTCGGAGGTTGCAGAGTTCTTTGCATGCCCTATTCTTTGGATAAACTCCCACTTACGCTCACCCGCACTCTGTCTTGGCCTTATTCCCATTACGGGAGAGTCCCTTATTGTCTCTCATTGTGGGGAGGATCGTGCTGAAATTGGGGGCGCTTCCTTTCACTACTTACCTCGCACTGTGCCTCCTCCTCAAGTCACTAGCATTGTCTGGAGTATACTCACCTTATCTCAATTCCTCACCAACAGCCTTACCACATACCTGCTCGCATTCTCATCCTTTGCTCCCCTGCGCTCTTCAACTTACGCTCAACATGCCTCCTACCTCACATACACATAGCCTTAGCAGTACCTTACATCAACCAGCTGCAACACCCTAACTCAGCGATAGCCACATCTACTCACTCCACTAACCCCTACCTCAACTCCCCTGCCCTCTGGCTTGATCACTTTGCCACCAAACCGACTCCCAACCAACCTTGCATTGCACCCCTAAAGAATCTCAGACTTGGATCTAGACTCCCTCATGTTTCTCACCATCCTCCAAACACCATCCAGCATACGAGCCTATCACACTTAGAGGCAACAGCTCACACCACCCTTCCACCCACACCAATAGTGGACACTAATCCCAATGAGTACCCCACCTTACGTACCCAAAACATGTCAAGGCTGCATTGATTAATGCCAGATCACTTACAGCACATGCACTTGATATGGCTGATCTCATCACTACACAAGACTTGGACCTCATTGCCATCATTGAAACCTGGCTCCATGATGCCTCAGGACCGCTACTGTCTCTAGCTATTCCCACAGGCTATACCATCATTAGAAGTGACCGTAACACCAGTCAAACTAAAGGAGGTGGCATTGCCATCATACATAAAAATTCCATTAATCTCCGCCTCTCCCCTGCTCATCAAATCACTTCAGCTGAAGTACTCACTGCAAAATAAGCCCTCACTCCAAATCAGACTATATTACACTCCACCTTATCTATAGGTCCCCTGGGCCCAAATCCACATTTGCCGAAGACCTCTCCTACATCCTCACTGATAACACCAAGGCCAAATCTCAAATCATCGTACTAGTTGATTTCAATTTGGGGTACCAAGACCCTAATAATGATTCAGTCCTTTATATTAACAACTTGCTACTTAATCTAGGCTTCACACAACAGATCAACATGCCTACACACTCCAAGGGCAGGATCCACGACTGGCTAGCCGACTTTAATTGTGACATTAATGTTGAATCCAACCAACCATGTGCGTGGACTGACCACCACCTAATCACCTTCAGTATCCCGGCCAGTATCCGACATATCATTCCTGACATCGCACCTGCGATCTCCACAAGAAATAAGCGTGACATAACTTGTGCTAAACTACTCGCACTAATCCTCCCAGTCCTCAATGAACACACCTCCACATGCTCTGACCCAACGGTCCTAGTAGACACGTTCAACCAGACTATGCTGAAAGCCCTTGACCTTATTGCACCCATTAAATCTAGAAAAGCAAAACCACAGGCCCATCTCAACTCATGGTTTACACCGCAGTTGAGAATCCTACGCAAAGAAAAACAAAACCTTGAAGCACGTTGGAAAAGCAAACCTACGGAAACAAACAAAGCAAGCATTGCACTAGGCACTCTGAACTATAAAGAGGCCATATTTCAGGCTAAAAGAGATACGTACAACAAGCGTATTGAACTAGCTAAATCAAATACTAAAAAATTATTCAGAATATTAAAGGAACTGTAATCCCCTGTCACTCCACCCGATACCTGCACCAAAGACAGTACATGGTGCGCCAATATTCAAAAGGCACTCCTTGGTAAAATAGCCACTCTCCAAACTAAAATGAATGCCAAAAAAAGTTGTCTACAGATTGACCTGCAACCTAAAACCCCTCAGGTCAGAAATAACACCAACCTTGACTCCCTGAAACCTTTCAGTTTCTCGCCTCTCTCCATTATCGAAGTTGAACATATCATCAACAATCTCAAACCCTCTGTCAGGGTGACCTATGTCCTGCTCCTATCATTAAGGAGGCATCACATTATCTAGCTCCCTTCATTACCACGCTCATAAATTCCTCATTTAGCTCTGGGATTGTCCCTGACAACCTGAAGGATGCCTGGGTCATCCCACTCCTCAAAAAACCCTAATTGAATGCTAATATACCTACTAATTACAGGCCCATCACTACAGTCCCATTCCTGCTAAAAATTCTTGATCGTGCTGCCTACTTGCAGATCCAAGATTACTTGGAAACCAACAATCTCCTGGGACTGAGGCAATCAGGGTTCTGTCCCCGGTACGGTACTGAAACCGCACTTTTAGATCTTCAATCTGTGTTTTGAGGTCTATCAAATAAGGGTAAACTGGCCCTCCTAATCCCTTTAGATTTATCTGCGGCTTTCGACTTAGTAAATCATCAAATCCTTTGCCGTCACCTTAAACTAGCCGCCCATTTCGCTGATAAAGCAACAGCCTGGATCTCATCATTCCTGATCAACAGATCCATGAGGGTCTTCTCTGCCTCTGCGACCACCGAACCCTCGCCAGTCACCTGTGGGGTACCACAAGGATCGTGTGTTTCCCCTACACTCTACAATGTGTTTACGAGGCCACTTTTCGACATCCTGGATTATCTGGGTGTCACCTAAACCAATTATGCGGATGACAACCAGATACTCATCCCTATCACAGGTGATCACAAAACTGATACTCTTGCCGTCAACTCCATCTACAAAGTCATCCAGACCTGGATGGCGCAACATGAACTATGTTTAAATGACGAAAAGACTGAGCTTCTCATCCTAGGCTCTTATCAAAGACTCAAACTAGACCCGTCGTTTAAATCTTTCATCATTGATGGAAATACTATCAAGGTCACCAAGGACACAAAGACGCTTGGCATCTATATTGACTACGCCCTCTCTCTGACTAGACAAACAAAGGCAGTATCATCTGCTGCAGCTTTTACATGCAAGCTCATTACAGCATGTTGTCCTTTCCCATCACCAGCCAACTGCACCACTTTAGCGAGGACCTTGGTTATGTTCAAAATCGATTATTGTAATGCCCTTTATCTTGGCACTAACCAATACAATATCAACAAGTTACAAGTCATCCAAAATAACGCTATTAGAGCAGCACTCAACATCCCTAGGAACCACCACATTTCTGACACTAGACGGAGTATCCGATGGGTCTCAGTATCTCAAAGAGTCTCACTCAAAGCTCTAGCTCTAACACATAAATGCCTCGCTAACCAAGCACCTAGCTATCTGGCCAGCAGATTTACCATCTGCACTACCAAAAGACCACTCAGAAGTGCCCAAACTAACTGCATCTCCATACCGCGCTTTAACCTTCAGAGATCAGGTGGTGATCAGGTGGGTGTAGCTTCCCAGTATTGACGGCGAAACTATGGAACTCGCTACCTACCCTTCTCAGAGCGGAACCTTCCTTCTTGGCTTTCAAGTGCAAAGCTAAAGCCTGGCTATCCGCCCAAGAATTGCCCTGAACTCTGCTGTAAATATGTAAGTAATGTACGTTGATCCTTATTTTGTATATAATCCTACAAAAATGTTTACTGTACCGCTTTCCTGATTACTTTGCTATGTATTATGTTTGTAACCTAAGTGATGCGCCCGGATGCCCTTGGGCCTGGTGCGCTATATAAATAAATAAAATACAAATTCAACATTAAGCATCTCTTACCTCCTCACAAAGCTCACCTTCAAGCAAACAGGTTGTGCAGCACTGCTTGGCCGACTCTGGACTCCTCCCTGGAATCCCTGTCGACGCAGTAGAACTTTGTGAAGGTGTGCGTCGACCTCCACGTAGCAGCCCTGCAGATGTAAAGCAGATGCACACCAGACAGGAACACCGTAGTTGCAGCAATCGCTCTGATCGAATGGGCTCTTGGTCGGCCAGGCAACGGTCGGTTTGCCAACAGGTGACAATGGGTGATGCAGCCGGAGAGCCACCTGGAAATGGAAGCCTTGGAGAGGGCCTTCCCATGGTTCACAGGGCCAAAGTTCACAAGAAGTTGCAACTCCTTCCGAAAACTCTTTGTGCGGTCCACATAGAACTTCAGCGCTCTAGCCACATCCAGCGAGTGCAAAGTCGTCTCAGCTGGCGACAAAGGCTTTGGGAAGAATACAGGTAACACCAAGGGCTCGTTTAGATGAAAGTTCGACAGCACCTTAGGCATGAAGGAGGAGTGCATCCGTAGCACCACCCTCGTCTCGTGGAATGTCAAATAAGGTGGTTTACAAGAGAGGGCCTGGATATCTCCCACTCATCGTGCAGAGGTGATGGCCACATGAAAAGCTGTTTTCCACGACAAAAACTTGAGTGGCGCCGAATGCATAGGCTCCAACGGGGGACCAATGAGCCTAGTAAACACCACATTGAGCTCCCACGCCGGGGCCGGAGAGCACCAGGGATCTGGTTCCCCTCTGCTTCCGGATGTAGAACATTGTGGTGGTGTTGTCCGTGAAGACCCAAACCACTTTGCCCTTGAGGGACCGAAGGAAGGACTTCAGGGGCCAAAACACTGCCCGCAGCTCCAATACGTTGATGTGCACTGACTTGTCCTCCGGTAGCCACAAGCCTCTTGCATGAAGACTTCCGGAGTGCGCTCCCCATCCTTCCAGGGAGGCGTCCGTCGTGACCATCTCCTGGTGAGGTGGGCTCTGGAAATCCACGCCTGCGGACAGATGTGCACGCACTCCCCACCACTGTATCGCTCGACGGAAACTCTTGTCAAGTGTGAACTTGTCCTCGAAGCTCCCCGCCACTTGAATTCAACGGGCGTCGAGGAACTCCTGCAGCGGACGCATCTGCAGCCTGCACAGCCGAATGAGGTATAAGCATGACGACATCATGCCAAGTAGGGACTTCATAGACCTCACCCTTGCAGCCTTCAGGGCCAACAACCGTTGTACCTTACCCAAGATGGCTGCGATCCTCTCCTCCAACGGAGATTCCAGACACAACACCATGTTGACTCGGGCTCCCAGAAACAGCGCGTCCTGCGATGGAGTCAAGTAGGACTTTGCAAAGTTTACCGAGAACCCCAGGTCCGCCAGGAGTTGGACTGTCTTCCTCGTGTGGTCGACGTCGATGTCCTTTGTGTTCGCCCGGATGAGCCATTCGTCCAGGTACGGGTACATGTGGATCCCTCGTAGACATAGCTGCGCCACCACCGGGGCCAGGCACTTGGTGAACACTCGTGGAGCCCACTTCAATCCGAAGGGAAGGGCCTTGAACTGGTAATGTTGTTGAAGCGTAGGCACTTGCGGTGTCCCTTGTGTATGGGGTTGTGAAAATAGGCATCTTCCAAGTCCAGCAATGATAGAAAATCCCCCTCTTCCAGCTGTCCTAGCACATGCTGAAGGGTCATCATCCGGAACTTTTGGGACTTGATGTACTTGTTCAGACGGCGGAGGTCCAGAATGGGCCTACAACCGCCGGCCTTCTTTCTGGTGAGGAAGTAACAAGGGTACACTCCGGAGCCCTGGAGCCTCTTCGGGACGAGCTCGATCGCCCCCTTTTTTAACATGGCCCGTACCTCCAGCAACAGCTGAGGGACGTGGTTTTCCTTATGAGTCACTGGTGGTATCCTTGGACACTTCCGTTGGAACTGTAGGGTCTGTCCATGGGCGAGAGCGTCCAGGACCTAACGGTCGGTGGAGATGGTCTTCCACATGCTGACTAAGTTTGCCAGCCGGCCTCCCACCAGGGTGCATAGGTGGGGGCCCGACTCCACGCCGGTTCAGTCTTGTTTTGACATTGAAGCGCTGCTGCCTTGGGGCATTTGGCGACAAGGACGTTCACCTCCAGGGTTGGCGCGGCACCTGTAGGTCTTCTGGGCCGATGAACGGGGGGCTTATGGTAGGACGAGACACCTCCTCTGAATCCTTTCAAGGAACTTTGGGATTTCCCTCCAGAAGTCTCAAAGGACGGCCGCCGTTGTTGAAGTGTGCCCAGGGCACGAGCCGTCTCTGGGTCCGCTTTGATGGCTTGGAGAGACTCGTCCACAGTCTTTTCAAACAAATTGTCCCCCAAGGGCATGTCCAACACATTGGTATGAACATCCTGGCGGAAATTTGTGGCCCTCAGCCAACCTTGCCGACGGAGGCAAACACTTGCCCATTTGGCGGAATCCCATGTCGGCAATGTCTGTGGTCACCGCAATGGCGTGGTCCAAAGCCACCTCGCCTTCCTGTAGAATCACCAATGCCTCAGCCCGCTTGTCGACGGGGAGAAAGTCCAGGAGGGGGGCCACCTTGAACCAAAGTTCCCTGTCATAACGTGCCACGATGGCGAGGGCGTTAGTGGCCTTGATGGTCGTTGCCGTCGACAAGATCACTCTTCGCCCCATTGCATCCAATTTCTTCCCCTCACCTTCCGACGAGGATGAGCCCGAAGACGACTTCTTGGCCGCCGCCGAAACCAGTCTGGAGACAGCTGGGACCTTAAGCACTTGGGCGCAGAGTACGGCACTATGTACTTCTTCTCGTAGTGATCCCTCTTCGCCGGAGCCGATGAAGGTTTCTTCATGAGGGACAAACCCTTGTCCCAAATGTCCCAAATGTCATCCAACAGCGGGATCGACAACACAGTCTTCCTTTTGACCTCCCGGCGCTGGTAAAGGAAACCCTCTTTCTTCTTCTCCTGCGGGACAAGCTCGAATAGCTCTGATGCCCTGGAGATCATGCCGTGGAACGAAACAATCTCATCGGGCGGTGACGATCTGGCCGACGGAGACGGGAGATCCCCCAGGCCGCCGTCGTCTGTGCCAGTGCCTGTCGTCGCTGTGTCCGGTTCCGTGTCATCCCTCGGTGGGGGAGAGGGAGGCGAGGGTTGAAAAGGCAGAGGGGGTGAACTTTCCTCCTCTTTGGTGGTGGTTCCTCCGATGGCCTCGCCACCGCCAGCGTAAGAGGCATCCTTGTTTGGATTTCCGAGCACATGGTATGCAGAGCCGCAAGAATGGCCACTGAGATGAGGCGACGGGGACCAGGGCGTTTGCGGCTTAGGCGGATCCGCTCCGTCACTGCCCTGTTGCTCCTCGTCGGTCATCTCGTCGTCGTCACCTTAGTCGTAGCCCTTGTCGGGATCCCCCCTGTAGGGCCTGCTCTCGACTCATCTCCCCTCCTTGAGGACCGGGAGGCTGGTGTGCTCTTCCTCTGAGGAAATGTCCATACCCTGGAGGACTACCGTTCGCCACCCCTTCTCTGTGACCAGGGGAGACCTTCTCCGGAGTCTTCTCGATGGGCTGGAAAGAGGACTCCCACCTGGCAGGCAGGGATACCCTCACCTGAGGGGCCGTGCCCTGCAAATCCACCCCAGCGGCCTTCGCGAGGGACGCCGCTACTACTTTGATGGAAGTGTAGGTCTTTGCCTGATGCACAGGGCCTTTGCGGTAAGGACCGCGTCCGCGGCCTTCACCTCAGGGGGGAGGGTCGTGACCCCACTCCACCTAGGCCTTCTTCGTCGGTCCGGCTTGGGTCTTCTTCAAAAGCTTGCCCGAATGGTACGACTTCCTCTTCTTTGAAGAACCTGAGCGTTGGCTCGTTGTCGAAGTTGCTAGAGACGCTGAACTCGCACTGGCCGCCGAGGAGCCCGTCGCAACGGCGCTCCCAGAAGCAGTGGACTTGCGGTGCTTAACCTTATGTTGGGCCCCCGCAGAAGGGGCGCAATCAAAGGTCTTAGAAGACCGCTCAGCTTTCTTCTCTGGGCAGGGGAGGCCTGCTGCTGGACTCACCCAGAGCAGGGGCCTTGGCCTGCAGCCACTCGTTGAGGCGCTTGCGGCTGTCGGCCAGCGTGTGCAGCACCATCTCCCGACAAGCCAAGCAGTCGTCCTCCAAATGCATCTGGTCTGAATGCAGGCAATAGAGGCACAGGGAATGTCCGTCGTCCGAGAAGACGTTCCCTAGGTTGCAGCCGGGGCAAACGAAGAGAGGCGCTGAGTCCTTCTCCTCCACCATATCCACGCGGTGTAGGCCTCGAAGAAGCTTCTGGAATCCTCCAAGAAGAAACTCGACAAAAATCCGCCCTTGAGGGGCGCTGAAGAATCCAAAAACGGGTCCCCGTTAATCGGAAGGTTAATCAGTGGAGCTTGAGGCTCGATTGACTGAAAAAATAGAGTAAAACGCTTAGAAAAATCACAAAACGCAGTAAAAGCTTGAGAGCTCCCAACACTTGAACGTGCAGTAAAAATCTGAAGATGGCTGCCAGAGGAGGGGCTTAGGTAGAGGGCAGTCAATGGTTGGGGGCAGTACGACCCAGAGACCAGTGATTGGTTGTTAGGAGAAAGACAGTTCAGAAGTGAAACTGAAACTGATTTTTTCTTTATCGAGGATTCCCAGCCTGGCGACGGGGAATATTCACGAGCATGTGAATCCCTGCCAGACCCCATGCGGGAAAAATGTATATAATTTAAGAGCTGCTCAAAATTCTTTGTCGAGATATTTAATTCATTACTGCTGACTTTTTCTAGAAGCCTATTGGGGACCATATATACTGAATTATAAATAGGGTTGATAAGTTACCTGCAACCAGCTAACAATTTCCATCAGATAAGAACCTGTAGAGATAAAAGACCCAACTCATGTCTCAAGACAGGAAAAGGAGTTCAGTTAGGGAGCGACAACACCTTGCGCCAAATCAAGGCTTCTAACTTATGCCACATTTGTTCATATGTAACATAACATATGAAATCTCTGCTCCATAAAGAATGCATTGAACAACCTTAGATTTATAATAATTCTACGCAGGCACGTACAACTATTACCAATCTTTAATAAGAAACAAAACTGAAGAGAAAGCAAGCAGAAATTGTTTTAATTTGAAATAAGGTGGCAGAAAGACTAATATCTACGTGTTCCACAGTTTGTGATCTAGAAGGTGAAATGAGCAAAAACGAGATGCTGCACAAGAACGACGTTGAATTTGAACAAGATAAAGTAGACAACAGCAGATGGGAAGATTGGTTGGTAGATAAAGAAATTAACCCAGGAAGCAGGTCGCGCCTTGAAACACTTGTGTATAGGCGCGTTATAAATGCCATATCATATCATATAAGGCCATCTATGCAATTGAATTCAATACATAAAAAAAATAAATTCAAATCTGTCTGAAACAGGTAACAATTGTAAACGAACAAAATAAAATGAAATATGAGAAGTATAATTTAGATTAAACAAAATCCTGACACAGAATGTAAAATAGATTGAAAGGGAAGAACATATATGGGAAAACCAACACAAAGAGCAATAATTTAAATGAGGCAATACTAAGGTCAAAAGTAAAGTTTTTGTTGCAGAAAAAGAGGAAGAATTTTCCTTATAGAGTTAAAAGCGACATACATGAGTAACTATTTGGCATTGCACATTAAAAAGCTACTCAAATACAAAACCTAAAGTATGTGCTGTCTGAGAAAATTCGAATTGTTCACGGGGAAGGGAAATAGAACAAAAGCATGAAATGGTCATAGTTGCCATTAAAAATAAAATCTCAGTTTTTTTGGATTTAGCTGTAGTAAATGATGGACCGTCCAGGATTCGACCGCCAATAAATACTGGGGCAGTTGTTGATGAACGAAGTCCACAAAAGTAGGTAAATATTGTGTGTCATGAGCATAGAAATGCATTTGGGAACCATAAGTCTGAATGAGGGAAGTAAGCGAAATAGTGTACAGCGTAATTATTAAAGAACCAAAAAAGGATGCTTGTGGGACTCCATAAAATAAAGCCTGTGAAGGAGAAAAGGAAAGTTTCCAAGATACAGAAAAAAAGTGATGAGGCAAGTAGGAAGAAAACCAAGAAAGAGCAGCACCAGTTATCCCAATTAAAGATAAAGAATGTATGAATCTAGGATGAGTCATGGTGTCAAAGAAGTGCGAGGAAACAGGACAGATTAAGATAGCGAACCTGTAAAGCAGAATCAGATACTGCTAATAGTGCAGTTCCTGTAGAATGATCTTCCCGTAAACTAGGTTGTAATGTTGAGATTAGGTTGCTGTAATTGAGATAGAAAGAGAGATAGATAATTGAACATTCGTGATTTTCTCTAGTAGTTTCGATAAATAACGAAGAAGAGATTTAGAGCGATAATCAACAGGACTACAATCATCAAGATTGGGATTTTTAGTAAAGGAATATGTAGCCTGTTTGATATAAATTAGGAATTAACCAGATTGAAGAGATATATTTAAGCAATATAACCCAATCGGGGGTGCAGGGAGCATTACTGGGCCAAGTAATGCCCCGTGCCAGTTTGAAGACTGAGCTAAACGAGGGCTTTAAAGCTAACCTGCCCCAGTAGTACCACCCTTCCAGGGTTATATTGCTATTAGTATCCCAGCATGTTGTACCGGGATATTAATAACTACAAAAAATGAAGGCCACCATGGATCGAGAGAAGGGAACAACACAGTCCCTTCTCCCTTTCCATGGTGGCCATGCGTGTGTCGGGGACACGCCGGGAACAATACTGTTCCTGGCGCAGGCGAGGGTCATGACAGAAGCAGGTAGGTGGTGGGGGGTTAAACATGTGGAAAAAGAGGTATGGGGGATGGGGGACAGGTGCGCAGGGGAGCATTTACCGGAGACTCAGCAGGGGAAGATGGCAGCCTCCTGCTCCGGGAGCCTGGGAGCGATGGGTTTTACCATGTGGTAAAGCCCCCGTTCTGAGCCTCCGCATTGTCCGTGAGGCCAAAACCACACCCGCCAGGTACTAATGATGATAATTTAACTAGTGAAGAAGTCAGAGAATCAAAAGGAATTGCTGTAGAGTTCGCCCGAGTAATAACCAAGGAAGTATCCCACTCACCAATACCAGTAAAACAATGGTGGGATAAGAGTGCTAGAGCACCTCGTCACCAGTAGGGGTTGTGATCTTGGTCAGTCAGTTTGGAGTGAACTAGACCCTAAGCATGAATTCATGTCATAAGAAGCCATCCACATGCCTCCCCAGCATAAAATACTGGATTCTTTTTTTTTTATTGTGATATAGTCAAATACAACTTAGATAAAATTTGACTTTTCACAAAACATCATAAAAATTACACAAAGCGACAGACCAGAGCAAACAAACATATACCAGAAGCAGCTGAACACACTTTTCATATTTTAGACAATTCCTTATTATTAAACATTTTCCTTTTAAAAGAATCAGTTCAAAACCACAGACACCAAAAGAACCGGCAAAAAAAACCCCAAGTGAAATAAAAAGTACATGAGGGGGGGTGTGGCTTGAGGCGCGGCTATGTGCTCGCCTTTTTAGGGAACTCCGTGGGATGCCCGTGAATACGCCATAAACCCCGGACGGAGACAGCCAGCAGCTTGAGGAACCTTTCCTGGCCCCACTGATCCAAACTGCGGGGTGAATCAGCAGAGGAATACAGTAGAATTTTGCAGCCGAAGAAGAACACTGCCATATCCCCCCGAAGACAAGATGGCGCCGGCCTGAGCATATGCCGAGGGAAGGGAAGGTAGTTGTCTGACCCGCCGCCGTAACTGTTACGCTCACCTGGCTCCCACAGGGGCGTCGATCGGACCCGGACAGCTGCGACCTCCTCCAATGTGAAGCGCAGTGCAGAGATGACAGATTGGACTGGACCGCCTAATCTCGTCTGCTTGACCCGTAGAAATATTCTCCTGCAAGTGGAGAAGGGGATTCAGCCACCTGTGGATTTTAGTAATGGCACCCCACTGTTCTCCCCACTAATCACCACCGATATTCACTTCCTGTAAACTAATCTTATGTTTGTAAATGATGAGCTCTCCATCCTGTGTGGAATGCAGGGGCGCGTAGATACCAGTTACTTCACTGGTTTGAGGGCGTTGGAAGAGTTCCGGATGAATATTGACTTCGAGGTTCCAGGCGAGAACCCGTAAGTATAAAGTTCAAAGAGTTCAATATGTCCGATGTTCACTCTTGTACATTCCTTTCTTGTGTTGCAGCTGGGTCCAAGGGAAGATTGTCTTGTGGCAGCTGATGGTGTTGAGGTAAGAGTCTGTATTACCCAACACTGTCCGGCAAAAGATGCGTGTGTTTAAATTGCTGGTTTCTCTCTCCTTACAGGTGTGGCATAAGTAGTTGCGGTTTGTTACAGAATAATGGCTCCGGTTGTTAATCAGGTAAGTCTATGGTGGAGAGGTTGTATTTGTTGGCTCTCTCGGCTCACCTTATGTTTCTTTTGTCCCCTAGATGGTGGAATTCAGCGGAGAAAATTCTGGAGGCTGCGCCGGATCAAAAAATGCTGCGAAGACTGGCGAGTACGGCGCGGCGCTGCAGCTGGCGATGCGACGCGTGTAGAATAATGTCCTTTTCAAGTTCGAAGACGTGATGGATCCGGAATTCAGGTAAGGATTGAAATAATATCTGTTTTCTAACCTTTCCTTCTTCTTTCTTCTATTGCTAGGAGCTCTGGATTCGAGACGGGCGTGGCTGAAGACTGGATGCTGACTGTAGGCACAGTGAGCGTTACGCTGCTGGATGCAGAATAACACGAAGCATGTGCTGCTGTTCGGGCGTGGTTTAAATAGCCTCCAAAGTAGTTCCAGGTAAGAAGTCCCTAGAACCACACCCGAGTAAAAAATAGTCCCTGTAGAAAAATAGTCCCATCCAGGCCTCACGTTGGCTTGGATTCATTTGCAGCATGGTCTGCATGAGGTAAGTAAAGTCTATGAGCCTGGCGCCTATGGCGCCAGGACCGATTTCTATCATTAGCCTGGCGCCTAAGGCGCCAGGACTGAACCCAGACAGCCCCCAGCCGGGGCTGCTGGGGTTTTATTAAATACCTGGATGCCTGCTCCCGGGGCTGATGGGCTTCATCCGGATGCCCGGGGGTAGGCATCATGACAGCAACCCCTGCTTTGAAACTTCCCAGCCAGCTGAACCGCCGGAATTCTCCAGCCACCCGTGTGAGGCAGAGCCGCACTGCGACTGCCCTGGCCGTCGGCGTCATGTGACGGGACCCGGGGAGCAGGGCCACGCTGCCAGTGCGGGAGAGGACGGAGGATGCTGGCCAGCATTGATCCCCTCCGAGGAGAACACAGGCGGCACCAGCAGAAAGAAGGGTGCCCGAATGAATGTGCGGACACCCATCTAGAGTGGCAAACGGAGCAGGTCCCAGCATCGGCTCCAAAGGGAGAGAGAATTATGCCGCACTGGGGAGGGCCTTGCCCGCTCTGCATTGCTGCACCCAGAAATGACCAGCCTCAGGAGAGGGAGCGGACCCCTTCTCCCTGTCTGCACTCCATGGCCACCGGCGGCGGGTGAGGCGGGCGGCCTCCTCCACCCTCTGCAACACAAGGTAGGATTGCGGCAACAGCTACAGAACCTCCCACCACGGAAACACCCCTGAAGCTCCAGCCAGGGCATTGGGGCAGAAAGGGGGCTCAGGGGACTCAATACGGGAAGGCAGCTTAAACTGATTAGAATGCCCCCCTCGCCCCATACAACCAGCTAAGAGCCCACTGTGCACCTGTAGCGGACAACAGCCTGGGGCCCCACACTGGAGGGGGCCCCTGACCACCCGCCCTGCCATTGACTACCTGCAAATACTACACAACAATGCACCGGCCAGGCCCGGGTGTGAGGAAGACAAAGGGGTGTGAAAGAAGCAACGCTGGTGTAGGAAGGAAAGCAATAAGGCAGCCAGTGCCTACCCAAACCCTGTGGCACACCTGGCGGAATTGGTGGCGTCATACTACCCACCTGGCACAGCACCTGGGGCCCATCTGCATCAAAATCTAAAGGGGGACCCCCCCTCATGCAAGGCCTCCTCTCACTCCCAGCACGTGGAAAAGGAGACCCAGCATCAGCTCCAGCGGGCTACTGCATAGGTACAGCGACCCTGGACCGCCCGGTTACAGGAAGAGCCTCAGGCGGCCCTGAAACAGGGTACCCCCCGCCCACTCTCCAGTTACCACTAGAAGACAACGGCCCTGACCTAGGGGCACCCGACTCTGAGCCATAGGGCATAGACATATAACCCAAGTGACCCCGAGAGCCCAGAAGCATTGCAAGTTACACAGTGCCCTGAATCGGAGGGGGGGGAATAGAGACACAGGGCAACTCAACAACACCATAGCAGACCAGTGGCCGCCTCAAACCTGGGGAAGTCGATAACGCGGAAGAAAGAAAGATTTCTAGGAAAGAGAGGTTTCTGCCACACCATTGGTAGTATGAGGATAGGTTTAAAGAATTGTTTAGGTATTTTCAGGTGCAGGGGAAAAGAAGTGCAACTCTGGCATATTGGCTGTGTAATGAATAGAAAAAAGATAAGTTTCCTATTAGGGAACTCCCGTCCCCTGCACACCATCAAAGCCTAATGGAGCCAAACATTTTCAAATAATACTTTTGGTACAATGTGAGAAATTCTTTTGAGGAATGTTTTCGTAGTAAACATTTACGAGAAAGCAAATCAGTGGTAAGAACAAGTTATCTGATTTAGTGCAAAATATATATTTATTATACACAAATGGGTAATATGCCCAATGCGTTTCGAGATGTGCTCTCTTCTTCGGGGGCCAATACAATTTCGGATTATTTTCAATCTGGTCAGAAAAAACAAACAATCAAGTATGTGATTAGAAATCAATTGATTTAAAGAATTTACATATAAACATTAACTGGCATAGGTCTACATTGTTATCAAATTTTCCCACAGGCTTGTTGGATAGACAATCTATAGTTTGAAGAAATAGTCATTCAGGACTTCATTGTGGTCTCGCAGATACTAACAAAGAGGTTATCCAGCTAAAGTAAATTAAGGAATACCTATCTTGATTTTGCAAAAGGAAGGATAATATTCTTTTTTTTTTTTAATATAACATTTTATTGTTTTTTAAACACAAAGAAAACATACAGCCACGAACAACGGGGTAACCAATATTTCCCTTTCCCGCCCATTCGTAGTTCCACATCTTGTTCCAAATACAGAGGAGCTTGGTACAACCGGACATTTAACCACATTAATATTGCGCAAACTGGTTCCCTTACGAGTCCTTGGGTTTTAGCACAGTCTGTCCATACAGGTTACTGTTCAGTGTGCATCTTCCCATTTTTGCCATATTTTCTGAGCTTTCTCAGGACATCCCCGGGCTGATAATATCATTCTTATCCTGTTTGTCTAGAAGATACACATAGTAAGGAGTGATATGCATATACATGTGCTTTAGTGACAACTTGGATATTTGAAAGAAGGGTCTTAGGTGGAGGATATATTCATAAGTAAATCTAAAGAGCCTACCAGCACAGGAGCAAAGGTGCTGTTCAGAATAATCTGTGGACCAAGGATTTTGCTTCATATGGGTAGACTAGCATTTCCAATAGGATGCGTGGAAAAGGAACAAGTTACTTACCTGTAACTGTTGTTCTCCAGCATGGGTCTGGCATGGATTCACATGCTCATGAATATTCCCCGTCGTCAGGCTGGGAATCCTCGGTAAAGAAAAAATCAGTATCAGTTTCGTTTCTGATCTGTCTTTCGTAGTAGTAACCAATCACTGATCTCTGCGTCATACTGACCACAGCCAATGACTGCCCTCTACCTAAGTCCCGCCTCTGGCAGCCATCTTCAGATTTGGTAGCACGTGAAGTGGCAGTATGACCAAGTGAAGAGCCGCAGAGGGGTAGGTGGGAGGGTTCGCATGTGAATCCATGCCAGACCCATGCTGGAGAACAACAGTTACAGGTAAGTAACTGGTTCCTTCTCCAGCATAGGGTCTGGCATGGATTCACATGCTCATGGATAAAGAATACATAGCAGTACACACATGCACAACCACGGGAGGTGGCAAAGGCTCAACATTAAGCATTACATCAAACTCAACATTAAGCAATTCTTACCTCCTCACCAGGCTCACCTTAGGCGAACAGGTTGCGCAGCACTGCTTGGCCGACCCTGGACTCCTCCCTGGAATCCCGATCGACGCAGTAGAATTTCGTGAAGGTGTGCGTCGACCTCCACGTAGCAGCCCTACAGATGTCCAGCAAGGGCACACCAGATTGGAACGCCGTGGTAGCTGCGATCGCTCTGGTGGAATGGGCTCTCGGACGGCCAGGCAGCGGTCGGTTTGCCAACCGATGACAGTACATGATACAGCCGGAGAGCCATCTGGAAATGGAGGCCTTTGAGAGAGCCTTCCCCTGATTGACAGGTCCAAAGTTCACAAAAAGTTGTGATGTCTTCCGAAAACACTTTGTGCGGTCCACGTAGAACTTCAGCGCTCTAGCCACATCCAGCGAGTGCAAAGTCCTTTTGACGGCGACGAAGGCGACGGGAAGAAAACAGGCAACACCAAGGGTTCGTTGAGGTGGAAGTCCGACGGCACCTTGGGCATGAAGGAGGGGTGCGTCCTGAGCACTACCCTCGTGTCGTGAAAAGTCAAGTACGGGGGCTTGCAGGAAAGGGCCTGGATCTCTCCCACTCTTCGTGCGGAGGTGATGGCCACAAGAAACGCTGTTTTCCACGACAAGAACTTCAACGGAGCGAGTGCAGAGGCTCGAACGGAGGTCCCATGAGCTTGGTCAGCACCACGTTGGAGCTCCCACGCCGGGGCCGGAGCCTTCACCGGCGGGAACGATCTGAACAGTCCCTTCATGAATTCTTTCACCAGACGATGAGACCACAAAGACGTCGGCCCCGTGGTTCTGGTGTATCGGGAGATCGCAGCAAGATGAATCTTGATGGACGCGTGCGCCAGTCCAGCCTTGGCCAGCGTCAGAAGGTACGGCAGTACCTGGGGAGCCGTAATCCGTAGAGGGTTAATCTTCTGTGCGTGGCACCAGACAGAGAACCTCTTCCATTTGTGTCCATAGCATTTAAGAGTTGAGGACGCCCTGGCCTTTGCAAGAACCTCTCTGCAGTCGGCCGGTATGTCGTATTCTCCAACTCTAACGCTGCAGGAGCCAGGCCTGCAAGTTCAGCGACTTCGGGTCGTGATGGAGGATGGCGCCTCCTTCCCTGGAGAGAAGATCCGCGTCCACTGGCAGCTTGATTGACGGGGACGCTGACAAGTCCAGAAGGTCCGGGAACCATATCTGCCTCGGCCACGCAGGTGCGACGAGGATCATCCTGCACCGTGACCTCTTGAGCTGGTTCAGCAATGGCAATGGAGGGAATGCGTTTAGAAACAGGCCCTCCCAGGGGAACGAGAAAGCATCGCCCATGCTCCTCGGCTGGGGAAACCTGCTGGCGAACCTCCGGCACTTGGAGTTCGTCGCCGTCGCGAACAGATCGATCTGGGGAGTGCCCCACCGTCAGAAGAGGCGGTCCACTAGTTCCTGTCGTAGTTCCCACTCGTGGCACGAGCGCAGCTCTCTGCTGAGCGAGTCGGCGATGGTGTTTTTTATCCCTGCCAGATGAAACGGCACCAGAAACATCCCTTGGACGACGGCCCAATGCCACAGATCCTGCGCCTCCTTGGACAGGGATGGGGATCTGGTACTGCCCTGCTTCCTGATGTAGAACATGGTGGTGGTGTTGTCGGTGAAGATCCTCACCACCTTGCCCTTGAGGGACGGAAGGAAGGACCTGAGGGCCCAAAACACTGCACGGAGCTCCAGGACGTTGATATGGAGGGACTTCTCCGTCGGAAGCCAAAGGCCGCTCGCGTGCAGATTTTCGGTGTACGCTCCCCACCCTTCCAGGGAGGCATCCATGGTCACTGTCTCCTGGTGGCCGGGGGTCTGGAAGTCCATGCCCGCCGTCAGATGCGCGCGGGTGCCCCACCACCGGATCGCTCGTCGGAAACTCTCGTCGAGTGTGATCCTCTCCTCGAAGCTGCCCGTCGTCTGGATCCAACGCGCGTCCAGGAACTCCTGCAACGGGCGCATCCGGAGCCTGCACAGGCGGATGAGGTAAATGCAAGAAGACATCATTCCGAGGAGGGACTTGATGGACCTCACCCTGGCCGCGTCCGCAACCAGCATCCGCTGCACCTTGCCCAAGATGGCCCTCGTCCTTTCCTCCAACGGAGAGGCCAGAAGCGACACTGTGTCGAGCTTCGCTCTCAGAAACAGTGCGTCTTGCGCGGGCACCAGGTGGGACTTGGCGTAGTTTATGGAGAATCCCAGGTCCATGAGTAGTTGGACGGTCCTTGCCGTGTGCTCCACGGCGAGCTCCTTCGTCTTTGCTCGGATGAGCCAGTCGTCCAGGTAGGGGTAGACGTGGATCCCCTCTCGGCGCAGCTGCGCCGCCACCGGTGCGAGGCACTTGGTGAACACCCTGGGTGCCGACCTCAATCCGAAGGGAAGGGCTTTGAACTGGTAGTGACGCCCTTGGACCACGAACCTGAGAAACTTTCGGTGTCCCTTTAGGATGGGAATATGGAAGTAGGCATCCTCCAAATCCAACGACGACAGGAAATCGCCCTCCTCTAGTTGACCCAGGACGTGTTGGAGGGTGACCATCCGGAACTTCTGTGCCTTGATGAATTTATTCAGTCGTCGTAGGTCCAGGATGGGACGCCATCCTCCCGTCTTCTTCTTCACGAGGAAGTATCTTCAGTAAACTCCGGAGCCCCGAAGCCTCTTTGGGACGAGCTCGATGGCGCCCTTCTTGAGCATCGCCTTTATCTCCAAGAGAAGTTGAGAGACGTGATGTTCTTTCCTGGCCACAGGGGGGACGCGCGGGCACCTCTTTAGAAACTCGAGCGCGTGACCCTGAGCTAGGGCGTCCAGCACCCAACGGTCGGTGGAGATGGACTCCCACACGCTGACGAAGCTCGCCAGCCGGCCTCCCACCGGGGTGCTTCGGTGGGGGCCCGACCCCACGGCCGGTTCAGTCCTGCTTCGACGAGGCTTTGCCGCCTTGTCCTCCTTGGCGACGACGGCGGGGTCCGCCTGACTTGCCTCGTCCCCTGTAAGCTTCCTTTGACGACGAACGGGCCGCTTGACGGTAGGTGGAAAATCCGCCGCTGGAACCTTTGGAGGCACCCTGTTTGCCTCTGCCGCTCCGAAAGGGCGGCCGCCGTTGCTGGAGAACCCCAAGAGCCCGGGCCGTCTCCGTGTCCGCCTTGATGACTTGAAGGGAATCGTCCACTGTTTTCCCAAACAGGTTGTTTCCGTCGAACGGCATGTCCAAGACTCTGGTCTGCACGTCCTGACGGAAGTCAGTAGCCTTGAGCCATCCACGTCGCCTAAGGCACACGCCGTTGCCCAACTGGCGGAATCCACTGTCAGCGATGTCCGTCGCAATCGTAATGGCGTGGTCCGAAGCCACCTCTCCTTCCTGCAAGATCTCTAGGGCTTCCGCCCTCTTGTCGTCTGGTAGGAAGTCCAGCAGGGGGGCCAGTTTGTACCACAACTCCCTGTCGTAGCGGGCTACGATGGCCAAGGCGTTGGCCGCCTTAATCGTCGTCGCTGCAGACGAGATGACTCTGCGTCCCATTGTGTCTAATTTCTTTCCCTCGCCGTCCGGCGGGGAGGTCGACTTAGAGGCCGCGCCCCCCCCGCTTTCTTCCTGGCGCCGCCGCGGAGATGACCGAGTCCGGGGTCGGCTGTGCCCGAAGGCACAAGGGGGCCACGTCCGGGACCCGGTACTTCTTCTCGTACCAATCCCTTCTAGCCGGCGTCATGGATGGGTTCTTGAGGAGAGCGAGGCCCTCATCCCAAATATCGTCCAGTAGAGGTACAGCGAGGACCGTCTTCCTCTTGGCCTCGTGCCGTTGATAAAGGAAACCTTCCTTCTTCTCTTCTGGGCAGAGCTGGAAAAGCTCGGACGCCCTGGCGATCATGGAGTGAAACGATCCAATCTCGTCGGGCGGGGAAGCCCGGGTGGGAGGTGACGACGGGAGATCCTCGTCGTAAACCTCGTCGTCTGTACCCGTCACGGCCGTGTCAGTCCCCGTATCATCCCCACGTGTCGTGGACGGGGAGGAGGGCTGAACAGGGCGCGATGGCTGAAAAGGAGGTGGAGGATGAATCCTTCTTCTCTTAGGGGGAGGGCTCCCAGAAGGGCCTGGCTCCGGGTCCCCCGTCGGGAGCGGTTCCTCCGTTGGTGGTAACGGCAGTCTCGTCCTTATCTCCGAGCATAAGGACTGAATAGCCAACAAAATGGCCGCCGAGTTGTCTTGCGGCACTGGTTGAGGGGAGTCCGACGGGCGGTCAGGAGCTCCGTCGGCACCCTCGACGTTCTCGTCTCCTACGTCGGGGTCCCTCCCGACGGGCTGGTCTTCTTCCAGGCCAACGCCGTGGCTTAAGACTTCGATCAGCTCCTCCTCAGAGGTTGAGGCCGAATCCACGATGACCTCCTGCCCCCCTTTTTCTTCTCCGTCAGAGGTTTCACGGGGGTCCTGTCGATGGGCATGAAAGAGGACTCCCTCTGCGGTGGCAGGGAGACTCTGGGCCCCGAGGTCGCCACCACTGGTGTAGCCTCCACAGGCTGAGCCAGGGCCGCTGCGACTGTCTTGATAGAGGCCTTGGCCGGTTGGATTAAGGCTTTCACCACCTTAGGTGCGCTCACCGCCTTCTCCTTGGGGGGAGGGTCACTGCCTCGCTCCCCCTCCGATGGGGCCTTCGAGCTCGACCGGAGTCTCTCCAGGAGCTTCGCCGGGTGCTCGGCCTTCCTCTTACCCGAGCCAGAGTGTTGGCTCGTGGTTGATGGCGCCGGGGAGGATGCGCCCTGCCTGGCACCCGTAGAGCCCGACCGTTCGACGCTCCCGGTGCCAGCGGACTCGCGGTGCTTGGCCTTATGTTGGACCCCCGTCGCCGGGGCGCCCTCAAAGGTCTTAGAAGACCGCTCGGACTTCTTCTTCTTCTTCTCGCCTGACGGGCTCTTTCCTTCCAGCCAGTTGGCGAGACGTTGATGGCGGTCCTTCATGGTCCGCTCCGACATATTGCCGCAAAACGCACAGTCCTTTTCCACGTGCGTCTTTTCCTCATGTAGGCAGTAAAGGCAAAGGGAGTGTTCGTCCTCCTTAAAGACATTCTGAAGCTGGCATCCAGGGCAGAACCTGAACAGCTTTCCGGGCGTCGAGCTTCCCTTCTCCTGGGCCATGTCCGAGATGGGCCTGAGAAACTTCTGGAGTCCTCCAAAAGCGTGGCTCAACGAAATCTTCACCCTTGAGGGGCGTAGACGAATCCGACACGGGTCTCCGTTAATCGGATGAAGAGATGGTGGAGCTTGAGGCTCTTTTGACCGAAAAAAGAGAAATTTTTCTGAGAAAAAACGTGAAAAAAGCACTAACGCTCGAGAGCAATAGCACGAGGATCCCAACACTTGAACGTGCGGTAAAAATCTGAAGATGGCTGCCAGAGGCGGGGCTTAGGTAGAGGGCAGTCATTGGCTGTGGTCAGTATGACACAGAGATCAGTGATTGGTTACTACTACGAAAGACAGATCAGAAACGAAACTGATTTTTTCTTTACCGAGGATTCCCAGCCTGACGACGGGGAATATTCATGAGCATGTGAATCCATGCCAGACCCCATGCTGGAGAAGTAGGACCAGCAGTCTAGTGGACCTACGATTGTCCTAGAAATCAGGTAAGAGTAAATTGGTCAGTTCAAAATAAAAAAATAAAAATGAGAAGTTGATGAAGCAGAGATATGCTGCTAGTCTACCAATGATCTACAAGGTAACTTACTTGTGGTCATAAAAAAGCGTTCCTGGAAGTTTGGAGCGTTTCTAGGAGTCCAGAAGGGCTGCCCCAGGCTCCAAGGTGTGTTGTATTCGTAATGGCAGAAGGGCCATTTTATACTGATTTTTACACGCCGCAAACCAGAAGCGACGTCACCGTGTTGATATTACGTGCGGTTCCGTTATTCATGCCAGCTTGTCATGGGAAGATGACAAAAACCGTAATTAGATGAAAAAATATTATAAAGATGGAAAGAAAATTATCATTGTTAGGGTATGTAAAAATATTGGGACACGTTTTTTGCCACAGTTCAATAATTTATTTTCTTGAAGATTGGTTGAATTGATTTTTTTGCTTTTTCTGCACTTATTAGACTGTCCTTGAAATTCCTCCCTCTCTTGTATGCCAGCATTGAGGGTTCTGGAAAAAGTTTATGTAGGCCGGAATCAGATTTTATTAAGTCCCAATTCTTCAGAATTATTTTTTGATTCAATAGCTTTGACTTGAGAATTTCAAGGTATGGATCAATCTTGTTTCTTCTTTTGGCTGGTCTTCTAGTAGTTTAGTATGAGTGTATGGTTCTGTGCGTCTGATGGCTTTGTCCACATTTTCTTCGGGGAAACCTCTTTTCTTGAATGTTTGTTTCATCTTGTCGTACTCACCTACAAGTCGTGTTGTGTCTGAGGTGATTTTTTTTTTTTTTTTAACTAGTTTAGGCTGATTATATCCACTGTGGTGGTTTATTTACACTGGGAACAGCACTTGGTAACCATAAGGTGGGAAGGAAACCCATCTTCATCCACGGTACCTGGTTAACGTAACAGCAATAATTGTAACAATTATAATATTTGCATTACCGAGTATATTGGTTAAATATTAATGAATGAATAAATTATATTGTAGATAGATCGTATCTCCTGTCACTCCACTGTCAGGAGAGTTAATGTCCTTACTACACTGTAATTATAGATCATAATATTGTTCAAAACACCTGCAATACTGTCACTTTAACTGATAGTGAAGCCGGCAGCAGCGCGGACACGCAACGAGCGTGCAAAAACAAAACTAACTTTCCCCTATGACCTGCGCACGCGCGGGTCGCCAGGCAACAGGGGTAAACACATAAAACCAGCATCTGCAAAGGACGCGGGTTTTCCGAACGAAGAGTACTACGCGGAACGGATTGAGATACAAGTAAGCGAAGCAATAGGGATAGCAGTGATAATAGTATTGTGAATATGTGGGGCACATATAGAGAACTAACGAAATGTGATTTTTCACAGGCCATCTCTTGAGAGTATGGCACTGAGGCAACAGGGGATGACATAGGACAGAAGGTACACTGTACCACTGCATAAACAGCTACACTTTATGAAGTACTTATAACAACACGTAATGAACTGGTATTTAACTATGAAGCTTACTTTTATTTTATCTTCTGTTATTTAAAGTGATTCAAACTCTGGTACCTGAAATAACTGGATAACTCACAACAATGGTATATGTTTACACTCATTTGACTATTGAACAACTATGACCTGAATGAAATTGACACTCTATAATATGGATATATGCATTGCATGAACAACACTATTGCCAAATATGATATGGCATGAATTATGCTGAACTGATTGAATTGTTTTTCATGTGAACATGAAATAGGAATGTGGCTTTTCTATTTCTTTTTCTTTTGAACTTGGAATTGAATGTGGTTATTTGGCATTTGACATAACAAATGTTGGTCATTTATGTATTTGTTTGAATTTTGTATAACAATATAAAGGCTAGTGCCTAGAGCCCTGACGACGGACAATGTCCGAAATGCAATGGCATAACATATTAATAGGCGCTATACTAGCAAAGGACGCCTAAGCCTCAGTAATAAAGAGAAGACAAGATTCTTTACTAAAGAGTACAGAGTGATGTTTGTGAAATAATATCGCGAAATGATACCACAACATTGATTCGAAATTTGAGCAACTCATATTGGAGGGCGGAGGAGAGCACACCTAGAGCCAGATTCAGTTCTGATCCCTTTCTTCATTGTCACTCAAGTTTAGTAATAAGGATTAAGTGAGAAGCTTTAGTACTAAACACAGGGTTTCTTTCAAGATAACCATCCTTGCAGACATAATTTTTTATGACCCTGCTCTTTTATTATAGATACCACTACTGCAGACACTTCGAGTCTGCCATTACAGTGGTCATTACATCCACCCTAATTAACTAATTGGAGATTCTACATCTAGTGTGTAGTATCCTGCTCTATTCCTCAGCTGACAAAAAATTGATGGCCATCAAGTCGTGTACCTTTCCAGATTATTCGATTAGATATCATAAGCAAATGTCCCTTTATGGATTTCCGTATGATTCTTAACAGTGCAGACACAACTGCTTCATAGCAGCTTTTTTACGTGTCCCAATATTTTTTTACGTGTCCCAATATTTTTACATATCCTAACATTGATAATTTTCTTTCCATCTTTATAATACTTTTTTCATCTAATTACGATTTTTGTCATCTTCCCATGACAAGCCGGCATGAATAACGGAGCCGCATGCGAGTGCTCCGCACGTCACGTATGGACTTGTTTAGTCAATGTAGTGATGTCACTTCCGGTTTGCGGCGTATAAAAATCAGTATAAAATGGCCCTTCTGCCATTACAAATACAACGCACGTTGGAGTCTGAGTCAGCCCGTCTGGACTCCTAGGAACGCTCCAAACTTCCAGGAACGCTTCTTTATGACCACAAGCAAGTTACTTTGTAGATCATTGGTAGACTAGCAGCATCTCTCTGCTACATCAACCTCTAATTTTTAATTTTGAACTGACCAATTTACTCTTACCTGATTTCTAGGACAATCATAGGTCCACTAGACTGCTGGTCCTGCTTTTCCACACATCCTATTGGAAATGCTAGTCTACCCATATGAAGCAAAATCCTTGGTCCACGGATTATTCTGAACACAACCTTTGCTCCTGTGCTGGTAGGTTCTTTAGATTTACTTATGAATATAGCCTCCACCTAAGACCCTCCTTTCAAATATCCAAGTTGTCCCTAAAGCACATGTATATGCATATTACACCTTACTATGTGTATCTTCTAGACAAACAGGATAGGAATGATATTATCCTTCCTTTTGCTAAATAAAGATAGGTATTCCTTAATTTACTTTAGCTGGATAACCTCTTTGTTAGTACCTGCGAGGCCACAATGAAGTCATGAATGACGATTTCTTCAAACTATAGATTGTCTATCCAACAAGTCTGTGGGAAACTTTGCAAAAAATGTTGACCTATACCATTTAATGTTTATATGTAGATTCTTTAAATCAATTGATTTCTAATCACATACTTGATTGTTTTTTCTGACCAGATTGAAAATAATCCAAAATTGTATTGGCCCCTGAAGAAGAGAGCACATCTCGAAACGCGTTGGGCATATTACCCATTTGTGTATAATAAATATATATTTTGCACTAAATCAGATAACTTGTTCTTACCACACCACTTATTTGCTTTCTCATAAATGTGCACTACGAAAACATTCCTCAAGAGAATTTCTCACATTGTATAAAAAGTATTTGAAAATGTTTGGCTCCATTAGCCTTTGATAGTGTGCAGGGGACGGAAGAAGATAACGCTTCCAGTCTGCAGACATACTGGCCAGGAGCCATACGAAGCCAGCAAACGACCCAGACAGCCCAAAGAGCCGGATCGACCACAGGAACATGAACCAAAGGCCTGAAGCTATCCAGAACCACGGCCACATTGGACCCGCAACCCCATAGCACGATGGCCAAACATAAGTCCACGAAATCGGCAGACATCGCCAGCATGTTGCACGTACAAGAGAAATCGAGGAAGACGGACTCCATTGGAACCCATACCAGTCACCCGAAAGATCCCAAGGCCAATGGGCCACAAAGGATGACATTCAGGCCCTCCTAACAGATATTAAAACAGAATTCTGTAACTGCATGACAGAGGTATCAACTAGGATGGAAGGACTAAGCAATCGTATGGAGGAAGTGGAACATTGGGTCGGAGAAACTGAGGACCAGGTCCTAGAGCACTCGATGCAAATTGAGGATCTGCAGCGGAAAATCCAAACCTTAGAGGAAAACGACAGCATGCAACCTAAGCAGGAGGATTTGGAAAATAGAGCCCGTAGGAATAACATTTGTATCAGAGGGTTCCCTGCCTCGATAACAGATCTGGCCTTGACTGCGACAAATTACTACTCATGCTGGATCGCACACACAGACTGCGAGGCCGCAGGGGCTCATCGCCAACGGATGCACCTGAGGTAATCAACAGGGTCCATTTGTTTTCCACTAAACAAGAAATTATATCTGCAAGCCGCACTCAAGGGGACCTGACATTTTAAAGGGGCCACTATACAAATCTTTCAGGACCTGGCACCCACCACAGTGCAACGACAGAGCCCTTAGACCGCTAGCAATCTCCCTCCAGGACCAATTAAATACCGGTGGCTCTTCCCGGCATTGCTCCAATTTTCGTTAGAAGGCCAAGCATGCATAATTGACTTCATTGAAGAGGCAGGAGGAATTTTGGGAGGGACCCAGTGACTCCGGAAGAAGACTCGTTGAATCCATCCCTGGACAAAGAACAAAGCTCGACCCCAAAGTCTAAAACGCAATCAATGGAGGAAAGTCCCCAAAGGGGGAAAGCTGCCTGCCAACTAAAGCAAGACTAACTAATAAGACGTAACCTGTTCTCCATGCCGGAACCCACTCTCGGCGCTCAGGCGTCCCACGATATGCCCTATCCAAGTGAATGGATACACATTCCGTCACAAGACCCAACGTGCCCCGTTTGGTTTGGTTATGGTTTTTCCCAAATTATTCTACAGTTGATAAGTCAGTCTCCCGGCCTGTGTTCAGCCCTAGTTTGGACATAGTGTAAGTCTTGCCCCCGAAGTTGGCAGGCCATGTTTGGCCCAGGTTTGGGTAAAAATAAAACCCGGCTGCAGCAAAATGGCACCTATAGCCTAACACCTGAAGATTGTCCTCCCTCTGGTGGCTCCTCTCCCCGACCCCCCACCTGACCAGCAAGGGTGAACATCGGGATCCCCTCCCTCCACATGTAAAGCTGTGCTGTGACTCACTGAACGTCCCGGTCTGAACTCCCCCGGAAAACGCAAATCCACCATCAAGCGCTTACAAGACCTCAAGAGTTCAGTGGTATTCCTTCAGGAGACGCATCTGCTGGCAGAAGACTTCCCACGCCTACGAAGCGGGGCGTTCCCGACAATACATGGCTCCTGCTCACAACAAAAAAGGGGGCACAGCAATCTTGTTAGCAACGGCAACTTCCTTCAAGGAAAGGAAGATTCTGCGAAGCCCAGACGGCAGATACATCGCCATAAAAAGCAACCTCTATGGTCAACTTCACACGCTGATTGCCATTTATGCCCCGAACAAGGCCCAGGAAGTATTCTACACCAACCTGGTTGCGGCGCTCCTCCCCTTTATAGAGGGCCAAGTGGTCATAGGTGGCGACTTTAATGGGGTCCCGAACCCCTCATTGGACAGATCTAGTGCCCCTGCACCTAGGGACTTCAAGATTGCAGTGGGCCCGACCCCACTCCTCAGTCTCACCGTTCCCTGCAACACGCCCAGGAGCGCCTGCGGAATCGGACGATGGATAATGCTAGGAAGGCCCACTGGCAATCTAGGGCGAGAATATACGAACTTGGGGACAAAGCAGGCAGAATGCTCACCTGGTTGGAGAGGAGAGATGAGGGACAGCGCCACGTGCGGGAAATAGTCACAGGTCAGGGGACTAAGTGCCAATCAGATGCCGAGATAGCAGAAGCTTTTGCCAAATTCTACGAAGACTTATACCGAGCCCCTACTCTACCGCTTGGCGCCTCCCTCTTAGATTCCATAACTCTACCAGCTCTCTCTCGCAGCAGCAGGATCAACTAGACTCCGCCTTGTCTGAAGCTGAAATCTCAGAGGCGATATCCCAACTACAAACAGGGAAAACGCCGGGTCCTAACAGATTCCCCGTTGAAACCTGGCAGAAACTGGGGGGGTGACAGGATGAGGCTCCCCCTCCATAGAATGTTCCTCGCCGCCTGAGAGCAAGGGACCCTCCCTCCAGATTCATGTAAGGCATCCATTGTGGTCTTTCCTAAACCCGACAAACCCCCGGACAACTGCGCCTCCTACAGACCCATATCGCTGATTAACGGCGAGGCTAATGTCCTCGCTAAACTCTTAGCAAATCGCCTACAATTGGTTGCACCCACCCTGGTCCACCCGGACCAATGTGGCTTTATGCCGCACAAATCGACCCGGATGAATCCACGACGTTTCCACTTGGCATTGGAACGTTCCCCGGTTATAGACGGACCGCTGGCCCTTTTGGCAATTGATTTAGAAAAAACGTTCGATTCAATTAGATGGAACAGCCTTTCGGAGGTTATGCGTCGTATGGGGTTTGGAGAGGCCTTTCTGGGGTGGGTACGACTGCTTTACACAAATGTCCAAGCAGAGATAAGAGTAAATGGCTGGTCCTCCCGATCCTTCCCTCTCGGTAGGGGGACACGTCAAGGTTGCCCACTCTCTCCCCTTCTCTTCGCCCTTGCGATCGAGCCGCTCGCTCTGTGGCTCTGCCAGAACGCAGCCTGGATAGGGTTTAGCTGGCCAGAAGGCCACGATGACCGGACATCTTTGTACGCAGATGATCTCCTAGTATATCTGGGGGATCCAATTCGGTCTTGCCCCATTGTGACTTAGATACTCGTCCGTTTCGGGGAGTTTAGTGGTCTTAGAATCAACTGGGGAAAATCGGTTCTTTTCCCAGTGAAGGGGGGGGACACAGGCCATCCCCCAGGACTGCCCATACCGGGTGGAACAACGGTGCTTCCGATACCTCGGGCTCTGGATGTCGGGGGATTTGACGGGGTACATGAAACAATCTCTGGCCGATTATGGATCGCTTCACCATTGACGTCCAACACTGGAAGCTCCTTCCCCTGACTCTCATGGGCAGAGCGGCGCTCTTTAAAATGATCACTCTTCCAAGATTCCTCTATGTTCTTCAGAATGCCCCACTCGGGATCCCAGTCTCAGAATTTCACCAGGTGGAGACACTTCTTAGAGATCTCATATGGGGAGGAGGCCAGGCACGCATTGCGCTCAGTACACTCCAAAGATCGATCTGGGAGGGCGGCATGGGGTCCCTTGTCTACAAAACCTATTATTGGGCCTCAGAACTCGTAGTGGTCAACGACCTGCTACATGGAGATCAGGACCTGCCTCATATACAGGCTGAGATAGCGACTATTCATAGCACAGATCTACTAACCCTCCTGTACCGACCCCTACCAAGACCCTCTCAGCCCACAACCAGGTCACACCTTACTATGGTCTGGAGACAAGCACACCATTTCATTGGGTGGGAGAACAAGATTACTACCGCACAAGCCCTGTGGCAAAATAGCAAGCTGTCTGAAATCGGGAAGTTGGAGCCTTGGCCAATTGGGTAAGGGCTGGGGTCCTGAGAGTGGGGGATATCCTCACAGATGGGAACCTGGCTCCATTTGACTCCCTGCAATAGCAATTCCAGATCCCGAGCACAGAACAATATCACTATATGCGCCTTGCCCATGCTCTAAAGGCCCACATATCGGCAGACGCTAATGTTCCGGAATACACTCCTATTGAGCGTAACATCCTGCCAGCATACATCCCCGCCAAATGCACTTCTATCCTATATAATGCCATTACATCCTTTGCCACCCCCGAATTCATCAGTTTGAAAGCGGAATGGGAGGTAGATGTGGGCGGCATAGACCCGGAGGATTGGATACAGGTTCTTATGCACCCCCGAGAAATACCCATTTCCTCCAGACTTCGCCTTGTTCAGCTGAAACTACTACACCGGGTTTACTACCCTAGCACACGCCTTTACGGTTGGAAACGGGCCTCAAACCCAAACTGTCTTCTGTGCGGGAGGGGGAGGGAATCTTTATACACACCCTGTGGTCATGTCCCCGGATACAAACCTTTTGGGAAGCATGTTGCGGCGAACTCTCCACGTCCTTGGCCGTGATATACCACTGGACCCAAAGGCCCTACTCCTGGGAGTTCCCTATGAAGTTAAGACTAACAAGTGGGAGAGATTGCTCCTCCACACGGCCACAGGGCTAATCAAGCATAACATAGCGCAAAAATGGGGAGCCCCTGACTCCCCGACATTGGACCAATGGAAGGCGGCTATGGACACATGCGCCATGATGGAACACAGGATTTATACAGTAAGGGGATGTCCTAATAAAGCCTCGAAAATATGGGATAATTGGGAGGAAGTGGTGACCTAAGACTCCTTTCTATATGTGGTATGGACACGACCAACACACCACCGCATTTACATTTAAGGCCTTTTTGATTACTGATAAATATGTGTAATACTTTATGATTGTGAATGAACATGTCTGTTTTGTTGTTTTTTTTTTTTGTGATTGTTACATTAAAATAATAAAAAATGTTTTATCCAAAAAAAAAAAAGATTGCAGTGGGCCAGTGCCATCTATTCAAGTCACTGGACGTGGCAGACTCCTGGAGAGTCCTTCACCCTACAGCGGTTGACTTTTCCTTCTCACACGTCCACCATACCTCGTCCCGGACAGACTTGATACTGACGATTACACAACTACTGATGTTCACCGACGACGTTGAAATTGGCATGAAGGTCCTGTCCGATCACGCCCCAATTCTGTTGACCGCCCGAATTTTGGATCCAGACCCCCCCCCCAAAAGGCCCCGCTGGGCACTATATGAACCTATGCTGCACGACATGATGGTACGTGATGCAATAACCAAAGCAATACTTAACTACTTTGAGGAAAATCCCCCAGACATCACATGCACGGCGGAAACGATGGGAAGCCATGAAAGCTGTGATCAGAGGGGAACTGATAGCCCAGGCAGTAGCATAACGGAAGAGACGCACCAAAATAAAGGAGCAGCTCGAAGAGGTAGTGGCAAAAGCGGAAACTCTTCATAAGAAAGGTTGGTCACCTAAAGCGTCTAAACTCCTGAGGTTAGCCCGCACAATGCTGGAGGCCCACTACGAGGCAGACACTGCCCAAATGCTGATCAGGACCAAACAATACTATTATGTGAATGGCAACAAAGCCAATAGACTCCAGGTCAGCAAATTGGCCCGAGCTTGCTGACAAAACTACATCTTGGGCCTAAAGAGTCAGGGAGGCAGAACTCTATATGGGGAAGAAGCAAAACTACAGGTGGCAAAAGTCCACCTAGCAGACACACTAACGGCCTCTGCCCAGCTGCAAGCACAACAGGAACAACTTGTGGTACAGGCCAAACTACCACACCTATCAGAAATGGACAGAGCGGCGTTGGAGGCCCCCATTACAGCCGAAGAGATCGAAGAGGTGCTCAAATCCCTAAGACCCAGAGCCCTAGGCCCCAATGGCTTTACACCCAAATTCTTTAAACTCTTCCGTCCCCTGCCCCTGGGCCCGATGACAGTACTATTCAATTCATTCCGAGACTCAGGCACAATAACCGTCTCCATGCAGGAATCCATTACAATCCTACTCCTGAAACCTGGCAAAGATCCACAGGAATGCACATCGTATAGACCCATCGCTCTTCTTAACATAGACGCAAACGTCTATTCTAAAGTGCTGGAGAACAGGCTGGAGTTAGTTCTGCCATCCATCATAAATCCGGACCAAACAGGCTTTATCAGAGGCAGAAGCACGGGAGATAATATTCATCAGGCCTTCAATCTTATCGAAGTAGCAGTCCAGAATGAGCAGTCTGAACCTTGGACGCTACTAAAGCTTTTGATAAGGTGGACTGGGACTTCATTCGCCTCACACTAGAAGCTTTTCAGTTTAGCCCCTCTGTGAGAACGGCCCTCTTTAGCTTGTAAATAAATATACAGAGTGTTATTTTTGTTTATGAAACAACTTTTATTAAGGTTGACATGACATGTCATCTTCGTTCTCCCTGGTAACGTAGAAAATGTCTTTGAATATTTCTTGACTAGATCCATGATCTCATTCTTCTGATTTTCAGCCAAATCTTTATTTATGTTTAAGGCTTCCAGTCCAACTTCTTCTTTTAACTGTGGGAAGTGTTCGATATGAACTTCCTTGGTATTGATCAACGTCACAGTGGGTATATGCTCTACCCATTTTTTAAGTAGGTTTACATGATATGTTTGTGTTGGGAAATTTTCTGTCATTCTGTCTCACCTTGTAGGTTAGCGGTCCTAGGACTTCCTCCACCACATATGGTCCCCTCCAAGCTGCCAACATTTTATTTTCAGATGTCGGCAGTATGACTAACACTTTATCTCCCTTCTGGAAGGTCCTTAACTGCGTATTCCGATTATAATAGTATTCTTGCTTCGTTTGTGCTTGTAACAGATTTTCTCGGGCAATATTCTGTAACTTCTCCACCCTTTCTTTAAGCTGATAGGCATATTCGGTTAAAGAGATCTCTTGAGTAGGCTCTTCTTCCCAACTTTATCTCAAGATGTCTAGGAGGGTTCTCACTGACCTTCCAAACAGAAGTTCAAAAGGTGAAAACCCTGTGGAGGACTGTGGGGTATTCCGGAGTGTGAGAAGTATCCAGGGTAACAGCCTGTCCCAATTCTTGCCTCCGGGATCTTCCGTTTTGCGTAGCATATGTTTAATCGTTTGATTATACCTCTCAACAAGGCCATCGGTTTGGGGATGATACGCCGCCGTTTTTAAATGTTTCATTTGTGGGATTCCACAAACCTGCTCCATAACAGCCGACATAAAATTAGATCCACGATCCGTGACAATCTCTTTTGGAATTCCCACTCTGCTGATAAACGGAATTAATACATCACAGATACTCTGAGCATTAGTAGATCTAAGAGGAAACGCCTCTGGATATCTCGTGGCGTAGTCGACAACCACCAATATATACTTATGTCCTCTTGAGGAGGGTTCTAAGGGGCCAACAATATCTAAGCCTATCCTATTAAATGGTTCCCATACCACCGGCATGGGCTGAAGGGGGGCTCTCTTCACATTACCCGCCGGCCCGAAGGTCCGAATGTCTTCAGGACCAACAGTCACATACTTATCCTGGTCCCTACATCTTTTTGATCTATATCTAGACGTCGACCACATATTAGGTCACCCTCCAGCCTGGCTACAGACAACCAAGAATTCCATCATTTACTGCTTTTCTTTGGTTGCCTTGTATTTAATACTTGTTAATCACTTGTCACTGTAGGTGGTGGTTACACAGTGTTCTTTCAAGCACTACTTGGTTTTATCATTGCATTTCTGCAATTTATCTTGTTACAACAATTGTGCGAGGACTAGGCTAAGACTATGAATTATCCTCCTTGCACACTCTGTATTTATGAATGAATTTGTTGTATTTCTGATTGTCTTTTCTACAAATAACTCTCAAAAAATACTACTGATGCATGACTGTCTAATGCACCTCACAGCAAAACAAATTTAAAAGCTGTCAGTTTGATATCTATTTTTGTCTGAACTCCTTTTTGTACATCTTCACATTTAAAGTGTTTTTGTACCCCTTTGACACAATAGAAATTACTTAGGTCTACTGCAATCAAAAAGTAGCCCCCCCCCAAAAAAACGCTACACGCCAGAACAGACCCCTTTTTGCTAACCAATATCCCACTTCTGACACCAAATTGTGAGAATGGCCCTCTTTAGCTTGTAAATAAATATACAGAGTGTTATTTTTGCTTATGAAACAATTCTTAGTAAGGTTAACTTTCTAATGATTTTCCTCATTCTTTCTCTTAGGAAAAGGATACAAGTCTTGACTCCTGGAGAACACTCTTCGGCCGAGGGAAAATACCTTCAAATAACTTCGGAAATATCGCCAAACTCAGGTAAGTCTCTGAATGATGTTTAATTTTTATACAAAGTCACTATTCAGTTCACTTTTAACACAACTGGTCTTTTTGTATTGTTTTCTCCTTTTCTTCTTATCATTAAGTGTTTTCAGGCTATAGTCTCTCACTATCCTCTTTGATATACGTTCTCTGTTTTCTATTTTTAAATGATCTGGGTTATAAACTCATTCTTCACTTGCTTTTAGACTCCTTCTTGTAACCAAAAAAAAAACGTGTCTGTTTCTTTAACACGGATAAGTCCTTCCTTCTTTTCCTTGACTCAATATTATATAATCTTCCTTTCTATTTTAAATGATCCACAGGTCTTTCGGTAATATCTCCATTCACATCCTTTATTTATCTTAAAAGGAAGTGTATTACATGTGCCACTTTGCCTTCTGCCTGTGCTTTTCCATACGTCGCTCTCTACACTCTCTCACATCCACGTACCTTTGTTTGTTTATTTGAGTGGCTTTCACTGTATCTGCTTGTTCGTAAACGTCCTCTTCAGTACATTTACTCAGTCAGCTGTTCACTGGTTTCCGGGTATTCGTCTCCTCCCTCAGACAGATGATCGTCCCTCAGATAAAACTGCTGGGAGATCTGCCCCCTCTTAACAGCTTCAGGGTCGTGAAGTTTGGTCGTCCACTTTGCTATCCTTCTCCCTCTTCATGCATAAATATCACAAACCGCTGTTCGGGCGTTTCGTGTAACCTTCCCGATCTGCTCTTCCACACACACGGAGCCTTGTTTCTTTACCTTCTAAAATGGCTCCTGGAGTTCCGTTGCCGTAACGGATTTCAGCGTCTCCCTTCAGGGCCTCCTCCACACATGGGGCCTCAGATTCCTCAAGACGCAACTGATTAGCGATTTATACGATCGCTCAACAGGAACGGGGCTAAACTGGGTTAAAGCGCAACGGCGCAACTGAATTTCTTTTAAGTTCACGTAACTTTCTCCTTCATTTCAGGCCGTCAGTAAGCCCACTCGTAACCGTCGGATTTCAACTTCCCGGACTCCGTTTCCTGGCAACCAGACAAAAACAAAACACCATTTGTTGACATGAGCATGCCTCCGGACAAGGAAGTGTCTCCCTGATTGGCCAACTGAACTGTCAATTACCCTTCTTTCTCTGACAACCCAATTAACCCTTCATGTGGTCATGCTGCCTAGCATTGCCAGAGCCCAAGCTAAATGGTAGCCTCTCCAAAGCCATTACGTTGGATTTCTCACACCCTCACTCTGTAGGATGCTGCTGGCTAACTACCAAGCCCCGAAAACGTCTTTGAGAGTAAACCAAAAACTCTCGACCAAGATTCCATTGTCATTTGGGACGAGACAGGGATCCTCGCTCTCGCCTTTGATCTTCACCCCTTGTGATGGAGCCATTTTCCCAGAGGCTCTGCCTAAATGACCAGATAGCTGGATTGACAATTTAAAGTCTCCCTATACGCCAATGATGTCATGCTCTCCATCACAGACTGTCGCTCTTCTCTCCCCGCTGCCTTGGAGGAGCTGAAAGCCTTTGAACAGGTGGCAGGGTTCAAGGTAAACTACTCCAAATCAGAGGCTCGGAGTATAAACCTAAGCGCTGACAGCATGGTAGAACTCCACTCACAATGCCTGCTGAAGTGGAACCTCACGTCCTCACCTTACCTTGGAATACGCATTATGGCAGACCAGAAACAACTATATGCAGCAAACTTCCCCCCATTATTCAAAGAGCTGGAAGCCGACGTGAAATGCTGGGAGGGGCAGGAAATCTCCCTGCTAGGCAGAATACAGTGTGCAAGATGAATCTGCTCCCCAGACCGCTATACCTTAGATCATCCCTGCTGTCCCTCTTCCAAAAAAAAACCTGGAACAGCTGGAATAGAAACTCTCAAAATTCGTTTGGGTAAAGCTAGAATCCCCGTTAGGGTCATGACCGGAGCGGCCAAATGGGGAGGTATGTGCCATCCTAACCTTACAAACTAGTACATCGCAGCCCAGCTCTCGAACGCCGCTGCCTGGGAAGGCCAAACTAGTCCTCCAAAGTGGGCTTGCATTGAACAAGCAAAGTGTCCCTTCCAGCTGAACTCTCTGCTTCACACACCAAGTATAACTCCCAGCCGCTGGCCGACGATCCTATCCTCCACTAAAGCTACCTTAAGTGCATGGTCATAGGCCTGGTGCAGGAAGAAGCAACCAAAAGGCCTAAGCCCGCACTCCCCGATCCTCTGGAACCCAGACTTCTCACCCGGAATGGTTACAGCAAACTTCAGCAACTGGTCCAGAGGAGGCCTCCAGACCATCTCACAGCTCTATGACAATGGCACTCCACTCCGAAGTATACAAGACTCGCTTTCGGCTCCCAGAAACAGAGGTTTCAGTACACCCAGATCTGACACTGGATCTCACAGCCGACAGTTCGACAAGGGGCCACAAGGGACCTTCATCTGTTGGAGCATGCTCTACATGAGGGCCCCCGGAGAGACAGAACTTGAATCTGTACGGACTCGTAAAGGGGGATATGCTGGCTACCAAACCACTGTATATGGCCAGGTGGGAGGAGGATCTGGGGCATCCCATTGAGGACCAAACATGGGTAGATATCTGGACTGGAATCAGCTGAGCCTCTAGGTGTATCACCAATAAAGAATGTGCATTGAAACTCCTGCACTGATGGTATTATCCCCCGGAACGTCTACACCACTTTCAGACATCTATAGACCCGGCCTGCTAGAAGCGTTGTTGAGCACGAGGGACTTTCTTCCACATGTGGTGGGTATACCCTACGGTGCAGGCCTTTTGGTAAAGGATCATACACATCATTGAGGACATTACCCATCGCAAGCTACCTATGGACCCGCAGGTGATCCTGCTGGGAGTAGCGAGACCAGAGAGCTACCCCAAAACAGGACGCACTGCCAAACTGCTGACGCAACTGCTGCTGGCTGCTAAAATAATGGTGGCCCGCAAAGTGAAATCACAAGAAGGCTCTTTGATTCCCCTGTGGTGGATTAAAGTGTGGGAGATCCTGGTGACTGAGAAAGTCACTGCAGAGAGGGAAGGAGCCTTACACCGCTTCACTGACTGCTGGACCCCTGTACTTCTTGAGATCTTAGAGCACCTCACCCAAACAGTCAGTGGTGGGGGCCCACAAACTAATTTTAAACCCCTGGGAGTGACTGGAGAAGGGACGGGGGAGGGGATGGGGCACGCTATGCTATGTTTTATAAAGGGTCGGACCATTTTATGTGTTTACCTATTCATGATGCTGCTGCTGAAAAAACAAAGTTGTTAAAAAATAAAAAAAAGTACATGAAAGCCAGTAAAACAAAACGACTCGGGATTCACAACTGCATCCACATACCTACACCTAGCATGCAAGCCTACATCCACATGCCACTCTAGCACACAATGAAAACATTGCTTACCTGGCATGAAATTATACATCCATATGCCACCATATCATGCAATCATAACATTCAAATACCTGCCTAGACTGCAGAACATCAAAAGCATCCATATGCCACCTTGCATGTAGCAATACATAACTTACATCCCCATTCCTCCCTAGCATGCAAAAATCAAAGTCCTTGCCATAAATGCCTTCCAAGTACGTAACTTTCCAGAGCAGTATCTTGCATACAAATCCCTAATGCAAAACTAACCACATTAGTTCAAGCTGCAGAACTCACTAGCACACCACAAAAGCCACTGTTCAAAATCTGTATTGCCTGCCATAAAATGCATTAATTCCCATTAAATGTAATTGGATCACCCACCAAAAAATAATGTTACCTTCATTGGAGACAACCAATTGAGAGGTATAAATACACGGTTCCTGTTGAGGTGCTGTTTACAACACTTAAAAATGTATTTTACCTCATGATTTGGTGCTTTGTTGTAATTTACTGTACAACATTGACTACAGGGACAGCTTTGGCTGTTACAAAGAGAATTTATTTTCATATAACATTACATGCTCACTTGTTGCACCTGTTATGTAGCTGACATGGGCACACTAAAAAAAACAGGCACAATGCCGTCTTATGGGTACGTCCGAGGCTGACTGCATACCATGTTGTGGTATCCTTAGTGCAGTATAATAGAGCCATTAACATGCAAGCGGGCAGAGGGGCTCAGGAAACCCTGGGTGTGTGGGCAACCATCCACTTGTGATATCAACCTGCAAGTGGTATATGGTGGATCCTCCAGGGTCCCCCATCCCTCTTCCGGTGGTCCCAAACCATCATTGAAAGTGGGGTTCTAATAAGAACAGAAATGCCTAGAACTTATAATTGGCTTACTAACCCAGATTCGTGAGAGCCATAGAGCCGTTTTATACACAGCACAGGAACACAGTATCACAAACCAACAGCCATGTGGGCACAGTTTTCCAGCTATGCAGCCAGACTTACCCACAAGTGTGAAGAGAGGCTGACAGGATAGGGGAGCAAGGGTGCACTTGTCCAATGCATCCACACATAGGCATTCCTAAGCAGCACCACGATTGAGTTACACACAGCCATTAGGCAAACCTTACTGACTCCAGGATGGCGGACATCCATTTTATGCACTGAAACTGCAATGCCATTGTTCCAACAACAAATTAAACATACCCACGTGATAAATCAGTAGTTTGATTTGCCGTGGCCAATTAGAGGGCCTGATGCTCCTTCTCATACAAGTGTTTGAAGTATCTCCATTAAAGCCTCAGTTATGACCCAGGAAGAGTTTTTAATGAGGGGAAACAGGAGAGTCTGGGAAGTTGGAGGAAGAAGGGGAGTGGAGACTGTGAAAGAGCAGAAGCAGAAAAAAGAACAAGGAGGAGACGTAAACGTGGAGCAAGAAGGAGCGAGAGGTGAAAGGAGTCAGGGTTGCTGAGGATACAGAGAAAGACCAGGACGACGAAGAGAGGAGAACATCAGGAGAGGGTTGAAAAGGAGGAAAGGGAAATACCTAGAGTGCGAAAGAAGAGAATTTAAGGAGAACCATTCAGTGAGAGGATGAACAAAAGAGGCCGGTGAGATCAGGAGTGAAGAACTATCAGTGTGTAAGAGTGGTAAGGTGGAAAGAAAACAACCAGTATGGCAGTCCTGCAAAATCATCTATCGAACCAAAGGTTCTCCACAAACCATCAATCACTAGGATATATTTTCCAATTTAAGACAAAATATGTCACTGAGCAGGAAGCATAACCAATTTAAGGCAGTTTGAATGTCTCTTGTGACGAATTCTGTAGAGTAATAACCGATTCCCCGCCAGAGGTCTCCTCCCATATTCCCAGGGGATGGTAGCCGCTACCGAATCCGGACCCTGGAGGTGGTATCATAAGGGAGGATCAAGTGGCAGGAGATGGCTGTCGAGGGAAGGTGCTGAACCCATTAGGAGAGATGCAGTATTCTTCCCTTCTTAGAGATGAAGACCCCATTGTTCCTAAGCTCTTGATGGCTTGTTGTCGCCATACAAGTCTTTCCTCTTAAAATACAGAAACCCTCTCTGCACGTCCCTCTAGACAAAAGCCCATTCAAACCTCACACACACATAAAACACACCTAACATCTCATGTTTCTAAGGGTTTCCTGAACCGAAATCATGAACATCATCATTTTAGAAATCCCCAAAACTCAAAAGAAAGACAAAGTTGAATGTGCAGACTAGTTGTTTCGGTGTATCTCGAGTTACCAGGACATTTAAAGATGGTATCCACACTCGAGAGAAGGAAAGGAAAGCAGAGCCGGAGAGAGAGGCAGAGGGAGCAGTACGGAGAAGGACCGTGCTGGCGGATGCCAGGAATGCAGGTGTTCACAGGTAGCAGCTCACTGCTTTGCACACAGTTTATGGGCGTGGCATGAGGCCAGGAGAGACGTTGCAGGCACTGTGAAGAGACTGTCGGAGCTCCGGGAGTCGCAGCAGAGCTACCAGAGATACGCTCATGCCGAGAAGCAGCGGTATTGGGTCCCGGTCATGGAGAGAACCCGGCGAAGAGGCACAGAGCTGCTGGGAACACGCAAGGAAAGTCTGCAGTGTGAAGGGAGGAAGCTTCACTGCCAAAACGTGGCAGGGGTGGGGAATGTTGCAGGATACCGGTGAGTCTGCCCAAAGGCATTGGGGACCCTGGGGCATACCGACAGCCATGTAAGCAGATAAATGCAACAAGAATATTTAAATACCGACCAAATAAAGTGCAAAGGCAAAACTTGACAAGTCCCCATGTATGAGATGACAATGTGGGGAACCTTGGAACAAGTACTACCCTAAGTAAATGAACACTTCAGTAATAAGTACAGCGGCAAAACTTGAATTCCTCATGTATGACATGTCCATGTGGGGAAAGTTGGAAGAATTACAAGTTACTTTCTTACCTGGTAATGTTCTTTCGATGGGATGTTCCGACGACGTATTCCACATCTATGACAGGTAATCACCAGAGCTGTGATGCTTTTTAAAATTTTCGGCGTCTGTGTCCTTCGTCAATGATGTCAATATGTTGTCCTCGAGGGCCTCCGTCGAGCCGACGTCACCGGATGTTATAAGTAGGACGCATGACGCCCGTAGCCTCAGTTGGAGTTTTTTCCCAGAACGTGTGGCACCAATCTTCTGCCAGTATGACCACAGAAAGCCTTGCGGAAACGTAAGCTGTAATCGCATAAGAAATTCTGTAGGAGGACATCACAGCTGTTTGTGAACTTTGGACCTGTGAATCAAGGGAAGGCTCTCTCGAAGTCTTCTATTTCCAGATGGCTCTCCGGCTGCATCATGCACTGTCACCGGTTGGCTAACCGACCGCTGCCAGGCCGTCCGAGAGCCCATTCGACCAGAGCGATCGCTGCTACTACGGCGTTCTTATCTGGTGTGCCCCTGCTGGACATCTGCAGGGCTGCTACGTGGAAGTCGACGCACACCTTCACGAGATTCTACTGCGTCGATCGGGATTCCAGGGAGGAGTCCAGGGTCGGCCAAGCAGTGCTGCGCAACCTGTTCGCTTAAGGTGAGCCTGGTGAGGAGGTAAGAGATGCTTAATGTTGAGTTTTTTTGTATTGCTTAATGTTGAGCCTTTTACCACCTCCCGTGGTTGTGCATGTGTGTACTGCTATTTAATCTTATATTCATGAGCATGTGAATCCATTCCAGACCCCATGCTGGAGAAGGAACAAGTTACTTACTTGTAACTGTTGTTCTCCAGCATGGGTCTGGCATGGATTCACATGCGAACCCTCCCGCCTACCCCTCTGCCGCTCTTCACTTGGTCATACTGCCACTTCACGTGCTACCAAATCTGAAGATGGCTGCCAGAGGCGGGGCTTAGGTAGAGGGCAGTCATTGGCTGTGGTCAGTATGACGCAGAGATCAGTGATTGGTTACTACTAGGAAAGACAGATCAGAAACGAAACTGATACTGATTTTTTCTTTACCGAGGATTCCCAGCCTGACGACGGGGAATATTCATGAACATGTGAATCCATGCCAGACCCCATGCTGGAGAAAGTGCGAGTCACCAACCGCGAACCTAAGGTACTTCTTGTGCTTGGGATGAATCGGCACATGAGAGTAAGCATCCTTGAGGATGAGAGACACCAACCAGTCCTGAAGTTGAAGGGCCTGAAGGACTTGAGAGAGAGTAATCATCATCCTTCCTGAGGAGCTTGTTCAAACCACCCAAGTCCATGATGGGTCTCAATCCCCCGTCTTTTTTCGGGATAAAAAAATATGGGGAATACCATCCCTTGTTCCTCTCAGCTACAGGCACCAGTTCTATGGCGCCTTTCTCCAGCAGGGATTTGATTTCCTGCGCAAGGAGCGGATCCGGACTCTTCAAAGAGAGATTCCCTGGTGGATTGTCGTGAGGCCTCTGCCAGAAAGGAAGACAGTAGCCATGGGCTACGATCTCCAGAACCCACACATCTGAAGTAATGGCACACCATTCTACAAGATGCTGCGCCAGCCTTCCTCTAACCGGCAAACCATTAGACATGGCCTCAGGACTGAGCTGAAGAGGCTGCGGCAGTGCCTGAGGGCAAAGAGGCAACTGCCTGAGCGGCCTTGGCACCTTGAGTACCTTGTTTTCCACCTCTGGTACTCCTATGTTGGCCCCTTTGATTTGCATCTCCACTCGATCTACCAAAGGTTGAGTAGTATCGAAAGGAACGTCCCATCAATTGCTGTCCCCTAGGACGAAAAAGGCGGAGGTTGGCGAGCTGCAGCACTCAACAACTTCGCTGCAGCTTTGGAGGTCTGCAACCTCTCAAGGCTCTCGTCAGCCTTGCTGCCAAAAAGACGGTCACCATCAAAGGGCATGTTGAGAAGCCGGGCCTGCACATCAGGAGCAAACCCGACTACCGCAACCACGCAAATCTGCGCATCGCGGTGCTCGCCGCCATGGACCGGCTGACACAGTTTGCCACCTCCAGACCCGACTGAACGGATTCACACATGGCATCCTTGCCATCCTGTACAAGGGCAAGAAAGCCATCCCCTTCCTCCCCTTTCGGGAATATATTCAGCCGCCAATGAAACACAATTCCACAGAGTGTGAGTGAAACGTGCTAAGGCACACACGGAGTTGGTTGCTTTCAAAGCCATATCCCCTGAAGAAAAGACTTTCTTCGCCCAACCATCAAAACGTTTGTCGTCCCTATCAGGAGGGATGGTTTAGCCAGGGCTGTCGCCGCCTGCACCACCAAACTCTCCGGACTAGGGTGCATGGACAAGTAGCCGGGGTCACCACTGGCTGCGCAGTACTTTTTCAGCAACTACTTACCCACTGCCGGGAGACTCTCCGGACCAGTCCAAGCCGCTGACACCCTTCTTTGCAAGGACATATGGAATGGCATTACCGGGTCAGTTGGTGGACCTTGGTCCAAGATATCTGTCAGGTCATCCTGCAGAAAATCCACTGGTGGTGCAGACCACCCCAAGTACTCCATCACCCTCGACATGAGCCGCCGGTACGAGGACTCGGCGTGCGTGCCAGGCTCAGGCCTACCGAACTCCACCTCCAGAGAGGTGTCCAGACCACTGGCATTGTGCAAGGACTGACGCATGTCTTCCAACTGGCTATGACCAGACAAGAGGTCGTCAGGAACCTCATCAGGAACCAAACCTTCCTCAGACCCTTCTTCCACCTCAGAAATATAATCCAGAGGCTGGAACAAATCCCTAGGAGAGGGCACTGAAAAAGGCTCAAATACAGGCCTCACTGACTTCTTCAGGGCCTTCCTCGGAGTTTCTACCGATGCGCGGGGTACCTCCGGTAGAGCCTCCACAAAAGGCGTCTAGGGCCAAGACGGAATCGGCGCCGACATTGAGCGCTGCGCCGATGGCTACGATGGCTTCGACACAGGCCTCGAGGGCGGTGCCCCGAGCGTGTCCTTCGACGGCCTTGGCACCGATGGCGTAGACATCTTCTTCGAAGACCTCACAGGCTCCGACGGTCTCGAGGGCGTCGAGGACCGGGACTTGGAGCGGGCATGGCTAGAGCGATCCACCTTGTCCGATCGGGACCTCGAAGGCTCCTGATGATCGCGCCGACCACCCGAGACCGAAGGCATGCGAGCGGCAGCCTTAGCACGTTCCCTGCCGGCTTCTTTCGAAGGCACGGATGGAACGGAGCCCTGCGATTGGAAAGTTGCCATCATCTCCGTACGAAATGCATCCCATTCCGCAGGAGAAGAGTGCTTGTTGGGACAAGCAACCCGCCGACGGGCAGAGTCCTCGGACGAGGACGGGGAAGGTGACTGGTGACGCGCTTCTGCAAGTGCCTCGAAGAGGCAGAGGAATGGCGGGAACCACTCCGGGACCGAGACCCCCTGGACTTACGCCGACGATGTGGAGAGTCGCCTCTCGAATCGTTGGTCGAAAGCCCAGCGGATTTCGCCTTTCGGGGCTTGGAAACCTTACCGACAGAAAGCTTCTTCTTCCGTTCCTGCAAGGCTTTCGATGTGAAGAACTGGCAATCGTCACAGTCATCCGTGGCGTGGTCCTCACCGAGGCACCAGAGGCAGACGTTGTGCGGATCCGTAAGTGACATCTTGGAACCGCAGTCCTGAAACAACTTGAATCCCGACCGCGGGGTGGAAGAAGATGAAGACATGATATTTTCTCAACAAACACGTTCGTAAGAACCGATAAAATAACACCGAAGAACCGAGGCGTGCCGAGATCTCCGAAGCGAACACGTTTGCAGAAAAACGGAACTGAGGCTACGGGTGTCGTGCGTCCTACTTATAACATCCGGTGACGTCGGCTAGACGGAGGCCCTCGACGTCATTGACGCAGGACGCAGAAAATTTTCCGAAGCAGCACAGCTGTGGTGATTACCTGTCATAGATGAGGAATACGTCGGAGGAACCAATCCCTTCGAAGTAATATTTCATGTAAATAAAGTAAAAGCATAGTGAAGTGATGCAACTGTGCTATACTAAAAAACAGTGAAAGAAAAAAGATGTCCTGGTGAAAGTAAACATAAGGGGCCATACAAGACTCCAGTGGGTTTGGAGGATTTGTGGCAAGGGACTATACCAGGCCCTCTACCTAAAATACATGAAAGATACAATGCAATATGGGAAAGATACCTGGCAGGAGAGTACACCAGGGATCTGAGAACTCATAAGAAGTAGTCCTGGTGAAAGGAGCAGATCAGGCAGAGAACACTTAAGGGGGTTGACAAGACACCCCCTGGGGTTTGGGGGGGTTTCCTGGCAGGGTAGTATACCAGGCACTCCACCCAAAATTGCCATTTCACCTAAATATTCACGGGAAGGAAACCACCCTCTGGATTCAAGGAGTTCCCCCTTGGAAGAGATTGTTTTGGTTAAATTCATTTTGCTTTAGTTGTGAACACTTTTTGCCAAACATAACTCAGAAACATTTCCTTGCACCCTTAGTTGTTGGTTTCTAGTGTGAGGGTCAAATTAGTATGTTTCAGACATAAAGGCAGTTTATAGGTTTGACAACTTTACACAGACTGGACTTTAGTTTTAGTTTCCTAGGTAGGTAAACTGTATTTAGGATAGGGACAACCATTTTATTTTAATAAAGATGTCCGATAGTGAAAACATTACAACTTTGTGTCCACCTCTCATTTCTGACACCTCACACTCTACTGTTGCACTTTAAGCAGATTATTCTCAAGCTTGTGAACTAATAAGACTCATACCAAATCCCCTCCACAACAGGCAGGATTTTCAAGAAAAAACAGAAGTGATTAAGAATAAGGCCATTAAGCATAATTTACAATATTGACAAGCATGGGATCAGCCATAATTACAAACCAGACAGTTTTGAAGTTGAATTGCTTTGGTACCCAACATCAGTCATGACATTCATGGACAGGAATTGGTGGTGATCAAAATATCTCTCCCAAAATTAGATACAGATTTGTTCAACATCTGTGGAAGCAAAGCTAATATTGCCTTAATATCATTGTGCTTAGAATTGTAAAACTTGAAATGGTAGGTTTTGCTCTTGCACTAGTTGAAACATAGTTTGTTTTATTTCTTCAGAAACAAAATGTAGCATAGGCAGGATGTGATTTTCAAATACGTTGTATTCAAGGAGGACATTCATCTTGATTTTTTCTGAAAAAAAGATATCAAACCATGTTTCAACTAGCGCAAGAGCAAAACATACCTTATTCTGCCCAGCCTCAGTCATATCGCTTCCCTCACATGCACATTACCACCATCCATCAATAGTCCCACTTGCACATCTGAGTACACTATCTACCCCCGCAGGCAAAGTCCAACAATCTGCTAACACACTCCTTGTGTCATTCTTCATTCTCCATCCACCCCAATCTCAAAGCAGGCATAGTACCATCCTCTGGCCACATACCCACCTGCAGATTTCCACTACATCATACACAGGATATTCCCATGCACACAGTAGAACATCTGCACCTTCAAATCTCGATGAAAACATCACTGTCTATCCATAACTCCAGGCGAATATGTGAACTTTCCTTCCACGTTACCAAACTGACCACAGGTACATGGGAGGAGGGAAGACTGAGGGGAGGAGAGCAGAAAGAAATGAGGGGGTAAGGCAGGACAGGGGAAAGGGATGCCAATGGGAAATGAAGGAGAGGAAACGCAGTCTGATAAGTTGCCATCTTTGTGACCAGAAGGTCTGGGTTCTTACTCTGGATTACCCACCTGACAAACATTGTGCAATGTTGGACTAATCCCCTTTTCTCCCCGGCTTCGGTTTAATTATCTATCAATATGGGGACACTTACAACACACAGCCTGCATGGCACTGGGGACCTTCTCTATTTTCTCTTTCCCATTGGTCTTCTGGGTTATGGGCCTCAAATCTTTTATGAGGTGCTGGATAGTATAGGCTGTCATGATATTATGTCTCAAACTCTGTGTATCCCTATCTACCTGTGGGCTCTGGGACATAACCATAGTCCCTGGCGTAAATGGAGGCTTTGAAATGCCCCTTTCAGGTTGCATTTTCTGTATCTCAATTTCAGCCAAATGGGCTAAGTGCTCTCTCTGTTGAATCACATGCTGTAATTCATGTTCCCTTTACTCATTTTCATGTCTTGACTAACTATCTGCGTGGGTGTGTTCTCACCTCTTCTCCTGTCCACTCCTGACATGGTAACTATGCTCCTCTCCTCTCACCTGAATTTCTCGATTCTCCTCTGTATTAGAAAGGGAAATCCGGTCTTCCTGTGTATGTGGGTTAGTTTAGCAAGAGGGGATGGTGTGTTTGGAGCACCCTATATCCCGACTATGGCTTGACACCAGCGTGCCACTCTGATATTTTGGTGAATAGACATGCAGTGTCATGGATTGGGGAGTATCTCCCTTCCACAAAACTCATTTGTCTGCAGGTTTTAGACTGTGAATCTGTACTCACTTAAATATCTTTGATTTTTTGCCTTAACCTAGCATTATGATCCATTTCATGCTTTAGAAGCAAGTGTTCTTTCATGTTTTGTAGTTCTTGCTGTAAGGAGTCTATTTCTTTCTGATAAATTAAGTATTTCTCCTGTTGATTCCTGGCTGATAGTCTGCCAGCTAACCACTTCCTTCTTTAGGTTTTTAATTTCTGATGTTGTGTCATAAAGATCTCCCCCTAATGTGTCAATTCTCTCCCAGCTATACATGTTCCTCAATTCTCTGCATTATTTTGTATGCAGCCACCTTAGTTTGGTCATCCTCTATCTGGGCCTGTGTCGGTTGGGAGTTGAGCTTGTTTCTTTCCTGAATTGCAGCCTTTTTCTCCTGTGCTAACTGAGTCTTTTGCTTCTTAATGATTTGTATATTATACAGGTGATCAAATAATGTCTGTGAGTCAATTGCCTTTTTTTATTTTATATATGTTTATTGATTTTGACAAAAAGGTATTGAACGGGAAAAAAAACAACTCAGCCAGTCCCACCCCCTCAGACTTCCCCCATATGTCAATGCATTGAAAGCGCAGTTCCTTCCGTATGTGAAATCCAACTGGAGTACGTACATGCCTTCATTAATTCCCAGTCCTATGGTAGTTTCATGTCCAATATCACTGCAGACGAGTCACACCTGACCATCGGGTGCGAAGCATCCATTCTGCCAGGGCCTTTTATGGTTCCATAAGTCCCCAGGCACTGCCATCGGGTCCTGTATTGCCAAAGCAAATTCTCATATCCCCCTCATTTCCCTATGCCATGCATCCCTACTGTATAGCCCCCCCAGCGCCCTTTCTCCCCACACACCACCCGAGCAGCCCTTCGTATATATACATGTTTCCCAGCTGCAGGGCCTCTGTACAAGTCTACCTAAACCCACCCTATTCGCCATAGGTATCACATAGTGATTGGGTAAGCATGTTACAGGCCAGTACCTCCTTGCTCCCCTAATGGGTGCCCCTCTGGATCTCCCTGTTCCATACCGCTGTCTTTGCCATCGCCCATGGTCTTAAATCTCACCACCATGCTTCGATGCTAGGGCCATTCGCTAACTTTCAGGCCATAGCTATCTGCCACTTTGCTAGTATACAAATAAGATCCTTCATCCTCGTGAGGTACACAGCGTGGTTGTGGCTCCTGCTCCCCCCCGCCAACACTTGGCAACAAGCCTAGAAGGAAGGCTCCCGGGGGCCATCTGTCCATCTCAATCCCTCCTTTAGCCACCTTCAACACAATGGATGCCCAAAATGTCTTGATAACGGGGTAGTCCCAAAACATATGCAGTATTCCAGCTCCTTCTGCATCACATCTGGAACATCCTTGTCTACCTGCCCCCAGTATCTGCTAGATTCAATGCAGCGTCATATACGAATAATGTGTCACATACAGCTGGATCAGCTGAAATCTAGCATTTCTCTATACTTGCTTTGCATAGCAAAGGGCTTTTGCACACTCCCCGCCCGTGAATGGTTTACCCAGGTCTTCCTCCCACTTTACTCATGCACGAAATTCCTCCTGGCCCTGTTGTACTGTGAATAGTTCACATAGTTATGACACTGTGGCCCCGCCTCGGTCATGTCATACATGGTATTGAGCGTGTTGTCGCTCTCTATTCCAGTCCGTGCAGCTGGCCATCTTTTGCCGATTGTGTCCACCAAAATCATGTGCACCAAAAACTGTCCTGTGCAGAGCCCCAAATTTCGATTTATAGTCTGGAAGTCCATCAGCCTTCCTTCATGCATTAAGTCTCCCACGGTGACCACACCCTCATTCTCCCAGTAAGTTCTAATAGCCCTTAAATCTGTGCGTTTCCCTACTATAGCTGCTTGGGGAATGAACAGGGAGTAGGGGTCTTTTTTGACAGTTAATTTCCAAGTTTTCTTACATATCTTCTTGCATAGAGTCAGTAGTTGTGGCATTTCTCCAGAGCTTCTTTCGTCTAGCCACATTACCTCTCAAGTATAGGGGTTCGACCCACAGCTGTAGAAGTTGTGTGTCCAGAGACGCCTCATCTGCCAGCCAGTCTATGACAAATTGTAGCTGTCCCGCCACATAGTATAATTCAAGGTTCGGCACTCTAATCTTCCCTCCAACCCCAGCGTAGTCTCTATGGAGCATACTCAGTGCTATCTTATTCCTTTTACTTGCCTAAAGAAACTCCCGGACCACCCCTCTGCTTGCCTAAACAATGTCCCGGGGCTGTCATATGGGATATTGGTCAGGTGATACAGTATTTGCTGTTGTGCCACCATCTTAATTAACGCATCCCGACCCACCAATGACAGAGGCAGTTTCCCCCAGAATTGCATGGACTTCTACAGGTTCCCCATTACAGTGTTAGTGTTGTGCACATGCATATGAGTGAAAGTGTGCCAGATGTTAACATCCAGACGTCTGCGTGACCCACTGTAGCCCCACCACTGGTAGTTGGTCTGCTCCGAACCCCCTCATACACCCCCAATGGGAACAAGCACGATTTCTCCCGACTCGTCCATATCCCAGAGAGCTCTGCATACCTGTCTAGCACCTCCAAAACATATGGGAGGTTTTCATCCAGACCATTCAGGTAGAAAAGCATATCATCGGTCTAATGCAATATCACATGCTTCTCCCCCTGGATCTCAATGCCTGCATCTGCATAATCAGACCGTAGTAATGCTGCCAGAGGTTCTAAAGCCAGTATAAATAACATTGGAGACAGAGGGCAGCCTTGTCGTCTGCCCTTTCTCAATTCCCAGGATCTCAAGATGTGTTCCCCAGTCCTTAACTCTAGCTAGGGGTGCAGTATAGACCACACGTATCCAGCGCAGGAAGACCAGCCCTATCCCAAATCGCCGGAAGGATGCCTACAGCCAGTCCCACTTAGCTGAATCAAACGCCTTTATGGCATCTAATGAGTCCACCGCACAGTCCTCCTGCGCTCGGTTGGTACAATCTATAATGTGGTGCAGCCGTCTTAAATTCCCAGATGTACTCCTGCCCGGAACATAACCTGTTTGGTCCGGATGCACCAACGCTCCTATTACTCTCCGCAATCCATTTGCTAATGTTGCTGTAAGGATCTTGCAATCCATGTTTATCATAGAGAGGGGTCTGTATCACCGCAATCTAAGAGGGCATTTCCAGGTTTCAGGAAGGTATAATAGATTCTCTACGGCTCTGTGGCAGTATGCCCATCTCATATGCATCCTCATACATCTGCAGGAGTCTGGGCGCCAGCACTTCGCTATATTACTTATAGAATTCACCAGGCAGCCCATCTGCACCTGGCGTCTTTCCCGTGGGTAGTGCCCAATAGCTGCCTGTAATTCCTCTACTGTCAGCGATATGTCTAGTGTCTCCATCTGTTCTAGGTGTAAGCTCAGAAGAATAATTTGCAACAAATCCTCTTCTATTTTCGTCCGATCTACACTGTCAGTCTGACCGTACAAGCTCTCGTAGAATGTGGCGAACACCTCATTAATTCCCACTTGGGTCCTCTGCCGTGTCCCCTCATTATCATGGGCTGCACAAATCATATCTCTACTCTCTTCCCTTCAGTGTAACCATGCCCACAGTCTACTGGGTTTATCTCCTCTGTCATCTAGGTTCGCTGTGAACCTTGCATGATCAAACATACCCAGTCTATCCCATTGTGCCATACACCGCTGCTTGAGTGACAACATCTTGTCCTGACCCCCTTTTTCTGCTTGTGCGTGCTCTGCCATAGCTATTTTACCCTCGATGTCCTCTAGTTCCCACAGTGGAGTCTTCCTGATGCCACCCACCTTTCCAATTACCCCCCTCTGATCACCACCTTAAAGGCCTCCCACTGCGTACCCCTACAGTCCCCACTACCCACATTAGTCTCAAAGTAGCCATCTATACAATCCACCAGCAGGTCTCTTAAAACTCTGTCGCGCAGCGCTTCGGTCCTCAATCACAAAACCGGGATCGGGGGTCTCTGCATGGACACTTACCACCCTACAATCAGTGAATATTCTCTTCCTGTGAATAAATAATCAAGGTGTGTATGCACAGCGTGCAGAGCCGAATAGTGCGAGTATCCTCTTGCCTGACAATGCTCCGATCTCCAAACATCCCCAAGCCTCAAATGTTCTAACAGTGCTGCCAGGGCTTTACCAGGCGGGGAAAGTTGTCTGCACTTCTCATCACACCTGTCGACAGTGTACAATTAAAGTCTCCTCCGCAGATCCAAGACGGTTAGGGGCATACATTCACACAATACACACTTCACGGCTTTCTAAAAATCCATGTAACAGTACCACTATCCCCTCATTGTCACTCTTCGCCTCCTCGACCCTGAAAGGGATCGAGGGTGAAACTCAGATCAGAACCCCTCTAGCTTATGCGGAATAAGATGAAGCCACCAATTCCCCAGCCCCCCATTTCTTTGCCAGAGTGTGTTGTCTTGATGCCGTGATGTGGGTTTCTTGCAGCAGTGCTATTCCTACCCTTTTCCTTCACAGGTAAGTGTGGACTCTCAACTGTTTCATATAGCTATTTAGGCCCCTGACATTCCAGACGACTACCCTCACCACTTCTCCCATGGCAGAAAAATCGCCCGCTCCTCGTGTTTCTGCAGGCCCCCCCCAAATTGCTCCTCCCCACTCCCCCTCTCAGCTCCTGTCTTCCACCCCACGCCCTCCACTCAACAGAAACTCTGCAACTATCCGTCCCCCCGGATGTCCCCCACCCACCCCTCTTTTACACATAACTCAGAACTCCAACCGGTAAGGGGGAGCAACTGTGCTCGCCCAGTCCACAAACAGAGACCCAACAGCCATCGGTTCATTCAGGCCCAGCCGCCTCTCCCGTTCCCATCTGTCCGCACTCAGGCTACATGCAGCGGTGCGTACCTCCAAACTGGTACCCCAGCAAAAAGTCAACTTGGGTGCGGGCACCGCCAGTCATTGAAGCCACAAAACTGTGGCACAAATGCCAGCATCCCGGAAGTTATATTTGCATATAGTATCTGCGTATGCTCAACGGCCGTCCTGGTCAGTGGATCATCATTGGCCATAGCACCAGGTCAGTTATCTCCTCTACCTGGAATGGGCTCCAAGCCAGTGGTATTCATCCGTCGTGCGCTGCCATCTCAGACTCGAAGAAGTGCGTCTTCCCCTCATGCACCACACAGAGCTTGGCCGGGTATATTAACATGTATTTCATCTTTGCTTGGCGTAGCCTCTTTTTGGCGGGCCCAAATCGTGCCCTACTCTGTTGCACTTGCAATTCATCGTCCGGGTATATTTCCAGTTTCAAAAAAGCTCTACGGATGATCCCTCCCTCTCTGGAGGATGCTAGTATGCATTCCCGGTCTTTAAAGTTCAGTATTTTAGAAATTATTGGCCAGGGTGGTGCGCCAGCCGGTGGTCTCCTGGACAGGGCCCTATACGCCCATTCCACCGTGAACCCTTGTGTTAATGTCTGTGAGAAACCTGAGAGCATTCTCAGTATGGACCCCAGGGATTCTTGGTTCAGGAGGCCAGAGCACGGCCATCGCCTTTGGAACCAGGCCCTGGGGGTGGACCAGTGTGGGAGGATCACCCGAGTAGGGTGTCCTTGGGGATAGTTGGAGGAATGCCCTCGGGAGAGGCGCGGTATTGCCCGCCTTTTTAACCAACCCTTCCTGACACTTTTCCCACCTGTGTAGGTTGTTGCAAGTCCTGTCCCGTTGCTCCCTCCCTAATTCCAACAGTTAACCACATCAAATGGAGGCGAAAGAAGAAACACAACACCCTATATTTCACAACAACATTGTCCCCCTTCCTCTGCCAAAAATCTGCATCTTTATCCTTTTTTTGTAAAACACGACAACTCCCACAATTCCTCCCCAGTTCATTTTCCAGAAACCACTGGGAAAAGGAAGAAGAAACCAAGGGGTAGAAAGATTACCCATAGGAATCAATGCATTAAGGATTCCTATGGATGGTCACCATTTTGTCCCATTAACAAGGTCAGCCAGAGTCAGGCAGGGCTGGACAACTGTTCCCACCTGACTCCAATTAACACTCCATGTCAGTATAATGCAGTGTGGACCAGAGGAGCTGAAGAGCAGAGGAGAGGCCTTAAAGAATCCTGGAGAGTGTGGAAGGGAGCTGAAGGGCAAGACGCTGATATGTTATTGAAGGGCTGCAGCAGGGCTGAGGAGAAGTGCCTTCCAAAAGCCACAGAGGGCAGATCATATTGTGCTGACTCTGTCCACAGAAATACTTGTTTCCTCCATGGCATATGAAGGGACGCCCAGGTACCTGAGGGGCAGGTGGGAAGACACTGGCCTCGACCCAGAGAGCTCCATAGAAGTTGCTCGCCAGAGCCGCCCTAACTGGCTGAGTCTCATGGCGAGAGAGGAAATCCCGGTGAGCGTGTGTGTCGCTGGAGCAGGAACCTGAGCATTGAATTTGAGAAAGAAAGCAGGAAATAAAAGGCCCATGAAAGGCATTATGGGACTTGAAGTTCTTTTTTAAATGAATTGAAATTCTAATCAGCTCCAATCCGAATTAGGGAAGCCGAAAGTAATAAGAGTGCAAGTGGCAGGAGAAAAGAAAAGAGAATGAAAGCTGCCAAGGGGAACCTGTGAAGTGAAATTAACTGTAAAATAAAGTAACAGAGTGGTCCGGCGGAAAACAAAAGTACGCCCAGGGAAGCCTGGAGGATTTGAGCTGTGATAACCTTCTGGGAACCAAACAGGTCCGAGACCGAACGAGGGAGACCCAGAAATTGCGTTTGAAAGGGGTCCCAGCCCAACTGAAGGGAACACAGGAAAGAAACATTTGGTGAATCTCCTCGTGAAGGAGGTTTCAGCCAGACAGAGGGGAACCCAAGTTGAACAGTAAATCGAAAGGAACATGTGTTGAACTGTAAAAGTGCCGAAGAGAACTTGTATTAGAGAAAGCTAATAAGTGAGCATTGATTGACAATTTGGTGAATTTTGTAAAGGCCCAAGAGTGATCTGCAGATTTGTGCTCATCAGCCCCAGTGAGGTCTCAAGCTCAAGTGTACCACCTTACCCCGTGCTGAAAACGTTTTTTTACACTGATTTTTCCTTTGATGTACATTACCCTTGTTTCACATTAATTGTAATAGAGTGAGGGCAGGAAATAGGTTTATTAGTCTAATTCCTACTCCTTTGGACTTACGGCAGACTGGGACTGTTTTCTTATTATTTAGATGGTAGAGTGTGCTCCCATCTTTAGTGTTAGGGCAAGACGGGAGTTCTTCCAACCCCCTTATGAAGTAAATAAAACTGGTGATTTGTATCTTTAGCGTCCTTGTCCTCCTTGTGATACCATGCCTGCCTCACACTCTCAGCTCCAAATGCCTGTAATAGCAGGTTTTCAATGTATTCCGTTGCATTCCTTCCCTCTTCTCCTTCTGGCGGGCCAAGAAGTAGTATATTACTCCGCCTGGCTCACCCTTTCGAAATTCTCTGTGCAATATTCCAAGCGTTTCATCCTTCATGTCAGTACAGTTACATTTGTCATGGTGCCTTCAATATTCGCGTTATTTTCAAGCACTTGCAGCCTGCCCAATGCTCAGTCTGTCCGCAATTGCCCGCACATCTTGTCTCAAAAGGTCCACATCTACTATAACTGAGTCTATTTTGTTCTCCACGGAGGCCTTTAGAGCAGTATCACTCCTTCACTCTGCTGTGCTTCGGGGGCCGCAATCAGCACTTCCAAGGACTCCCCCATGACCGGACCAGTCAAGGTGCCCGCCCCTCCTTTATGGTATAGTTTTAACATCACTGTCTGTTTGCCCTTCTTTTGTGTGTTCTGCCAGGCATGAGTACTGCTCCTTCTATGTTATGGCATGCTTTAACTCTGCACAAAGTACAGCCCCCAGTCAATGCAGTCCCTACCGTCCAGTCCTCCTGTACAATGCAGAGGGTTATCTCCCTCTTTGCTGGCAGTGGGCTATCCGCTCTCTCAATCCCAGTAGCGTATATAGGGCGAGCCTCAGTCTGCATCAGCCCTTGGTGCCCTTCTAGACTGCTCTGGATGCCCCACCTCGTGCCTCTTCCAGCCCTCGGGCTAATGCATAAGCACTTAGTGGGTCCGCTCCCCGCTGCACGCCAACTTCCACTTACCACTCTCCTGTCTGTCTTCTTTTGCCAACACAGGCTGCGAGGTCTTCTCTCCCCCGTGGTGTATATGATGACGCTGGGCCCTTTTTGTGCAGTGCTGCGGGGTCCAACTCACCCGGAGGTCTTGCTGCCCCCTTCTGGAGCCTCTCCCGGCTCTTCTTCCCAGATCTTATCACTCGGGCCGGGCGAGCAGTCCTCGCCACGATCACAGATCCAGGTTCTATCAGGTGGGAAGCGGTTAACCTCTGCACACTCACGATGTTGCACCCCCGTCCTTCTGTGTAACGCTGCTCTCGTTGGCACAGAGTGCGGCAGCTGCGCGCCCGCTACGACCGCCGCTACAGTTGGTGCAGCTCGCAGTCTCTGCCGGGTATTCAGCCTGTACTGTACAGGCTTATCCAGTGCTTCCAGCGGCGATGTCCTGACCCAGGCCACCATTCTCCAGCTGCTGTGGCTAAGAGCCACTCCGGGTCAGGGGTCAGCCGTTCGCAGGGGAGAGCGCCCTCATGCACTCGTAGTCATTGCACGTCACAAATCTCAGTCTCTCCACCCGGCCGCCTTCTTAAGGGTCTGGGCCACCACTGCTTCGGTCATAGCAATTTCACGGGGAAGCGACTTTATACCTTCAAACTTCACAGATCACTGCCACAGCACTTTCCCCCTCTGGCATCCCGCTCGTTACGCGGATGTGCATGGATGAAATCAGGTTTAGGATTGGATCAGTGCCAGATCTTGCAGGAGCTTCCAGGCATCACGTCCTCACTCCATGGAAGTTAGCCACGCCCCTGAGTCAATCGCCTTTATTGCCAGTTTTGCATTTTCATCCTGACTGTTTCAGTTGCATTTTCATATTTATAATGTTATCTAATAAGGCATCTGAATAAGTGATATTGGCCTTTAGCTTGTCTTCTATCTGTAGACACAGACTATGAATGCCATTAAGAGTTCGGCTTCTAGGCACTGTTTAGCTTCTTACTGCAGTATTAATTCAGCTGAAGCCTTTTGGATATTATTTGAAAAGCGGCGCAACTCAGGCGAGTTTTCAGCCAACCTATTCTCCATCATTTGTAGGTAGATGTGCAGAAAAATTCATAAGTGGTTGATTCTCATCAGCTTTTGTAGAGTTTCTTCCAACAGGCCTTTTGGGGCTCACATAGCCACATACACATTTTACACCATTTCTCTAATTTCAAACTTTCAAAGAAAATATCTGGTTTCTGCGTGGTCAACCAAGTATGCCGTGACGTCCTGTGACTTCATGGCTAAGTTGTATGTTGGATTACAATTCTGATCAATAAATACATTCAGTGTAACAGTCTTAAATCCATAAAAGTCCACTTTTATCCATTTTCCATTTCCAAGTCCACTATTTTTATCTGAGACCATACAAAAAGGGCCATCTAATTCCATGCACTAATGCAATTGCACACGCATGTGTGATCTTGTGCACATTTTGTGCATTATAAGGCCACTAGTGAAGTCATCAACCCAATGTTCTGGCACAAGCCCCGTTCTACAAAAATATGTTTTACTAAATTACAGGCTCAGCATTAGTATGAAATAGCTGGTCTCATACCGCTGCTCATACAGTCATACCCCACAATTCTGGGAAAGGCAGGCAGTTGTATGAAAACGCAAATGTATTTAAAAAAATTAAAGTCAAACAAAGGTGGTCTCCAGATTAAATGCCAGGGAAGTCATTAGAATGTTATATACTGAAACAATTGGTCAGCCAACCAAAATTGTACCTGCATGCCTCACACGGTTTCATACACAAGCATTCATTTCCACAACCGATTCTATGTATTCTAGATACATTTCTATTGCTGATCAATAAAAGTCTCTCAAAATCTTTAACTGCACGAAAGCAACTTTACCTAGTATGTAAGGTTACATTATAAAATGCATCAAAATACTGTTTTTACCTTCCCCATCAGCACCCTCCACTTACAATGTTAGATCACTGATTAATGTGGCATAAGGCTTTCTTTAACATGTGTGTGCAGCTTCAATCTATTTCTAGTCATTTTCATTCAGATATATGAATTTTGAGCTGGAGATGTAATATTCTCCAGTAAAAGGTACCATAGTAAAGCACCCTTGACCTTTCGCATCACACATTGGTCTACTTGTGCATTTCAGGATAAGGGATTTTATGGGTTTTACACTTGCACGATTGTCTGTGAATAGAATTAATAATCTGAGCTACTTTCTGTTGTGCAAGAATCTATTTAAGGACTAGGCTTGCACTGGCGACCATTTTAAATTATATCCTGTTGGGCCATAATGTTTCACGAAACGATTCATTCTCTTTGCCAAAAGTAATTCAATGATTGTATTTTGAAGGATACTTAATGTTACAAAAACAAAACCACTTACATTTAGAAAAATTACGTCAGTTTTCCACTGACACTTTACATACAAAATGCACTTAATTTTATTTAACTTGAAACCACACTTTGTACTTGGTTAAATAGAAGACAAAGGGCATTTTATTTAAAACTGCAACTGTGTCCCAATCAAATTGGCATCCCATTTTGCTCCCAGTTTCCCTTATTCCATAGATTTACCATGGACAGCACCATAGAGCTATTTGGAATTATATTGGTGCTTTTTATTACACTTTATAGGTGCTTCTCATTTTGAGGAATCAGCCCGGACCCTCCCTGTCTGGAGTTACTCCATCAGCACGGTCCCTTTGAGCTGCCTGTCTGGAAGCTAGTCTCCAATATGCTCATCTCTTTCTGAAAGGGCTCCTTTCTGCAGCATGTATGAAAAGGAACAAGTTACTTACCTGTAACTCCTGTTCTCCAGCATGGGTATTTTTTTTTTAATGTATTTCTTTTTCATTTGTTTAGCGCCCAAACCCATGGGTATCACGGCGCTTGAACTAATACAGAATTCCAACCTAATCGAGTGTCAGTATATAAAGAGGTCAGTTGTATTTGTTAAAGACACAGGTTTTGAGTACTTTTCTGAAAATCAGGTATGAATGTTTGTTTTTGATAGGGAGAAGGTTCTATGTATATGTGTGACTGGCACCTGCTTCCCACTGGTAGATGTAAATGAAAGGTGACTAGTAGGAGAGCAAATGCAGTAGGAGATGGATAGGGGTATTTGGGGGTAGTGGAATATGTTAATGCACATTAGGTTGTATCTCTCCTGCCACATGCTCATATTAAGTTTACATTCTAAATACATGTGATATAAATATCCGGGAGGGAAAAAACCCGTACAAGTAGTCTGTCTAGCACGCTCTATTACATTTCCCTACCTCTTTCCCATTCCAGCTTTTTAAACCACACCCATGGCTGGTTCTTGGATTTGCCAAGCATTGTGAAGCTAACAATGTGCAAAGCCCACTAACTTGCTTAACTTTTGATATTGCTGGAAGTGACAGATACATTTAAAGGTTTTGCCATTGGTAAGCAAAGAGACATCTTTGTGACAGGTGCAGGAAATAATGGCCACTGTTTATATTATATGTGAAGCAAGATGCCTCAATATGATTTGAGTTTTATTTGTAAAAGAACAAACAGCAAAGAGAATCACTTCTATGGACACATAGTTTTGGCTTACAAGGCACAGTTAGTAAAAATGACCTTACGGCCCAGGTCACAGTCTTAAGTTATGTGATGAAGCTAGGATTTGAGCCCAGTCTGCTGCTTAGGAACTTGATGTAAAGACTGGTAGGGGGTGTCTGTACTTCTGCTCTCTATATGGTAGAGGAGAGGCACAGAAGACCGCAGTCCAGATTCTCTATAAGGTAGCAATGGACGAGCAATCAAGACCTATCTTCTCAGGAGGTGATGCGGGCTGGTTCTTAAGTACAGTGCAGTCCCCGAACCCCCTCAAAGGAATGTCCACACACTGTATTACTGAAAACACAGTCTTTATATAATATTCAAAGGTATGTACACGATCACAATAACGCACTTGGTACTCGGAAGTCAATAATGATAAATATATACAATTCTAAAGTGGTACCACTAATGTTATAGAATCTCATTAAAGTGCATCAACTGTACGGTTAAAATGTCACACAGATTAATAACGAGGAAACCAGCAATAGAGATAGGCAGGAACGTAAGATGGTTGAAACAATATGCAGAATGCTGACCCCTACTGCCAGGCACAGTTCTGTGTGGAGATCCTCCCCCACATGGGCAACCTGTAAAATAAAGATATATCGCACAAACCCAGTCCATATGTTCAATAGTCTCACTTCTTCCTATAAGGTTTTACCCCCCCAATGTACCTGGTGGAGTAGAGTTCTCCGACAATGCGTCGCCCGATCCTTCTTGAGCGCCTCCCTTTCATGCGGGAGCCACGGATCGTCGAGAGGTGTTGGGGAACTTGGCGTTCGGTGTCAGGGAATCGGCGGCCCTTCTTGAGTGCCCTCCCTTTAAAGCAAGAGTCACGGGTCGTCGAACGTCCGACGGTGAACAGGGTGAACTACAGCAGGGAAGTGGCAGCTTCGTTCCTAGCGGTGCTCGTCAACGACAGAGGATTGGCGTCCTGCAAGGAAGAGGCGTGCGGGGCACCTCGGTGGCGATATTTCGGGACTGCAAAGAGATGATGAAGAACTGTGGCCCAGCAAGGGCGTCAAGTCGTCGGCGTCTCTGTGGTCCTTAGGTGGCGGGAAACCCACCAGTGGATGCTCCTTGGCGCGTCAACGGTCAGGCCTTCTCCAGCGGGAGACAAGTGGGTGACGATGCAGACGAGAGCGTCCGATGATAAATGAAAGTTCTTAGGCAAACGCGAGCACGGCAGCTCCGGACGGCGACGGCGGTCGTCGACAGTGGCGGACAACAGTCCGAGTGCTTCTCCTTGGAAATCCGCAGCAGTACCCTTATCGGGTCGGCAGCCTGTCGAAGGTCTGTCTACCAGGGAGCTTTGGCAAAGATCAGCGGTGCACGATGGTCCCTCGTAGCTCGGGAAGAGGGCGCCTTACCAGGTCCTCTCTGGGTCAGTCCTTGGAGGCACAGCAGCTTTCAGATTGTGAAAAAGGGCCACAGCAATTCTTCTCGTCCAGCAGGGCTTCAAGGTCAAGCGTCAGTTACTCCAGTTACTCGTCGTAGTGGACTTCAGCTTCTGAACACGATTCCTAGAAGTGAGAGGTCCCCAGATATACTGTTGATCTCCCATTCATTCCGCTGGGTCACACTGAAGCATCCAATCACGACTACGGGCATTCATGCAGGCAGGCAGCCAATCAGGCACACAAGGTATTCAGGCCATTCACTTCTCTCCAGACACTCACAACAAGTTATGTGTATTGGGACAAGTACCGAGCCATTCAACACTCCAAGCTGCATTCATACCGGTTTCGGGCAGGGTTGCCTCGGTCATTGTGTCAACCACCAGATACTAGACACCCACAACACAGAATGCATATTCGTCACACACTCCATTCACCCAGGTCCCACCCACAGGAGGTACCCACAACATACATCACCGGGAAGGCTCCAGCTAGTCTGGCCGGGCCTTCACAACAACACCATATATGGCATTTCCACCCAACAGCCAGTCAGGGGGAAGGGACAGAGTCAGGGCTTCCCAGGACTTTGGGGAAAACAAGGTAATGGGTAATAGAAAGCAAGAGGCCACCGGGGCCATCTTGTTTTCCATCAGTAATTAACTGATTCCAATGGCAGGGCCGGGGTATCCCAAAATGGAGGATACTCCGCGCACCTGTCCAATTCAGCATGGAGCTGCCACCAGCCCATACCCTGCTCTGCGGGCCACCCACAGGTGCCCAAAAACAATAGGGGCACAGGGTTGTACCTCCACCCAGGGGTGCCATAAGGGTATCCCACAGGTCCGTTCACCAAACCAAAAGAGAGCGGCACCGCCAGGAGTCCCACATGAACTCCTGCGCGGAAAACAAGACAGAACACACGATAAAAAGCACTAAAGGACAAGGATACGGAGGCCCTGTCCCTCCGATGCATTTCCAGCATCACACTTGACCACATATTTTCTTAGGTCTGGTAAATGTATTACACTGCCACGATAGTGGCAGTGTAGTTATGGTTAAGTTGGTGTTTCCATAGGAAGAGCACTTTTTGGGCGGCTTATAACTTCGCCCCCTCTGGACGAATCCTCACCAAACTTTGCAAAAAAAGTATATGGCCCACTCTGAATTGTTTTGCAAAGTTTGGTGAGGATTTGTCCAGGGGGGGAAAGTTATAGGGGGAGTCCCAAAATTTCTGTTTTTTCCCATAGACTGAATGGGAAAATGTTTTGCTCGCGCCTACAGCCCAAACCGCTGGACGGATTTTCACCAAATTTGGACCAGGAGCAGCGGCTTGGTCCCGAAAGCGTGCTTTTGCAAATTTGGTGAAAATCCATCCAGTAGTTTCTTTTAAAATGACCAAAAAGTAGGTAAAAAAAAATGAGTGATATCTGTGTTTGCTTCGCGGACACACTTCACTGTTCGACATGCTCTCTGATTGGATGCGGTGAAAGCGTGCAGTGCGTCTGGCTTCAGAGACGCCCGCCATCTTTCTGTCCTGCATGAGAGGCTTTGTCAGGTCAGCAGGAGCGTGTCTGTCTCCTGTTCCTCCCACCCCCCACTCATGCCCCGTGTCTGCCCCACCCCCCGCTCATGCCCCGTGTGTCCTTTCTGTCCCCCCCGCTCATGCCCCGTGTGTCCTTCCTGTCCTCCTCACCCCCGCTCATGCTGCGTGTCTCCCCTGTTCCTCCAGCCGCCCGCTCACGCCATCGCATACGGTGGCCAATGGAGGGCCGAGGAGCGGGATCTGCCGCACAAACTCATGTCCGTGTTTTTGTTTGTCTCCTGACATACAAACCCCTCCACCCCCGCTCATGTCCCGTGTGTCTCTCCCCCTCCCCCCACCCCCCGCTCATGCTCCGTGTCTCCCTACTGTTCCCCCCACCCCCCGCTCATGCCCCGTGTGTCTCTCCCTCCCCCCACCCCCACTCATGCCCCGTGTGTCTCTCCCCCACCCCCCACTCATGCCCCGTGTGTCTCTCTCCCTCCCCCCACCCCCCACTCATGCCCCGTGTGTGTCTCCTGTTGCCCCACACCCCCCGCTCATGCCCCGTGTCTCTCTCAAGTACCCCTCCCACCCCTGCTCATGCCCCGTGTCTCTCTCCTGTTGCCCCCCACCCCCCACTCATGCCCCGTGTGTGTCTCCTGTACCCCCCACCCCCCGCTCATGCCCCGTGTCTCTCTCAAGTACCCCTCCCACCCCTGCTCATGCCCCGTGTCTCTCTCCTGTTGCCCCCCACCCCCCGCTCATGCCCCGTGTCTGTCTCCCTTACCCCCCCACCCCTTCGCTCATGCCCCGTGTCTCTCTCCTGTTGCCCCCCACCACCGCTCATGCCCCGTGTCTTTGTCTTGTCCCCCCTCCTATGATGACCCTTGTTGACCTCTTGTTCCCCCCACCCCCCGCTCATGCCCCGTGTCTTCCTCCTGTCCCCCACTCCTCGCTGATGCCCTGTGTCTTCCTCCTGTTCCCTCCCACCCCCTGCTCATGCCCTGCGTCTACCTCTTGTCCCCCCTCCTATGATGCCCCTTGATGACCTCTTGTTCCACCCACCCCCCGCTCATGCCCCGTGTCTCCCATTTTCCCCCCCACCCCCTGCTCATGCTCCGTGTCTGTCTCCCTCCTTTTCCCCCCGCTCATGGCCCGTGTCTCCCCTGTTCACCCCACCCCCCGCTCATGCCCCGTGTCTCCCTTCTTCACCCCCCACTCATGCCCCGTGTCTCCCTTCTTTCCTGCTCATGCCCCGTGTCTCCCTTCTTCCCCCCACCCCCCGCTCATGCCCCGTGTCTCCCTTCTTTCCCGCTCATGCCCTGTGTCTCCCTTCTTTCCACCCCCTGCTCATGCCCCGTGTCTCTCTCCTGGTCTTCCCGACCGCCCGCCGATGCCCTGTTGTCTTCTCTTTATACACCCTGCCTTCCCTTTCCCTGGTGTCCATCTTGGTAAAATATTTTCCTTCCTACACCAGGACGCCTGCCTGCGGCGTCCCGGTTTGGGAAGAAAAATCTTTTTTTTACCACCCCGGGTTCCCACTTTGAGAACCTAGGATGCTAGTGGTCTTCCTCCATTGAAAAGGACGTTATCGTTACGTTGCACTAATAAAAAACTATGAAATTCAGTTAAAAAAAAAATGTGTTAAAGTGACTTTATGGTTAAGTTGCGCTACTAAAAACCTATGAAATTCAGTGAAAAAACGTTGTTAAAGGGACGTTATGGTTCCAAGTAAAACCGAAAAACCTGTGCACTGCTAAGACTAACACCCACGACATCAAAGATGATGACATCACATGTGTATGTACTTTTCATAAAATATGTGTACAAGGGATTCTTATTATAATGTTGCGAAAAAAGTGTCAAGGATCATTGCAATAAATATCATACCCTAATTAGTGCATTGAACGATGCATTGATATAAATAGCATTATATTATGGGGTTCTATCTAGTATACTAAGCTACTAATGCAGAAACATAGCATTGTGTGCAGCGTACAAGATGAAGGTATAATATTCGTAATGTTAATATGTTGAATAATGAAATGATAATTGTTTTCTTAATAGATTTTTGTGTACTGTGAAATATGTATTAAGTAGCTAATAAAACCAATGTATTACATAATTGCATTACTATAGACAAAACACAGAGACAAGAACACATACCAATATACATAGGGTAAATAGCAGCTTTGAAACAGAGCAATCATTTATTTGCATGAAAATAATGCTGTCTTTAAATCTTGTGTCTTCCCCTATGTATATGTTTCATATGATGTGACTAGACTCTAAGGGAATTACTATAAGAACCTACTTGTAGGATACGTCTACAAATAAAATACAATTTTTAGTTTCTGACTGTTACTGAAGAAAACCATGTGGCCTAGATATGTCAGCAAAAGAAAAAAGAGTGAGCCAGACATGTGATGTCATCAGTGATGTCATCAATGACATTTGTGATGTCATCTTTGATGTCGTGGGTGTTAGTCTTAGCAGTGCACGGTGGTGGCGCGAGTTATGGTTGCTTGTCATGAGCTTGGGTCATGCCCCTAGATTAGCCTTTAAGAATTCGTGGACCATGGCTTATCATGCTTGGTCCGTAACACGGAAAGAACCTTGTTTAGGCTATGGGGGGAAAGACACTTCCTCATCACCTAAGATGGCGGCTTAAGGGGTTCTATGGAAAGTAACCGTCATGGTCTAGTGCTTCACATTCACGGCATATATAAGTCCCTCCTCTCACCTGCTCCGCGTCGTCTGCTTTGCAGTGTACGCTTACCGCGTTTCCGGTTCTCGTCACAGTTTTTCCTCAGCCCACTCTTATGATCTCCTGTCATGGTTCCATAGTTTTCCCTCTGTAGTTAGAGTACATTTTCCGTCACTTCCACAGTATTTCCCTGGTGTCTGATTTTAGGCAACTTTCTTGTAAGTTGCCTTCACGGTTACCTCAATACAATTGCCGCGCTCATTCCTGTCAGCGGAACATTTGCAAATCTCCTTCAGCAGTTTGAAGCCTGTTGTTTTCGTCAAGCGACAGTTACCGCAAGTATTGGCTGTTTATGTTGTTGCGCCCTTGTTTTTAGCGTGCCTCTTCAGTCAGCGGAGTTTTCATGGTTTTGTAACAACAGAAATAAGTTGTTCCCCTGTCAGTTAGCCCTTCCACACATGCTAGGTAGTATTACAATTTGGTGACAAGGTTGTGAGTCGTCAATTCTGGGGAAATGTTACAGTTGCTTCCAGTCAGTAAAACTACTAGAGTCATGTAGTTGGTTGTGGAAAGTTTTCTTCACAAGTTAGTATACACCACACGTTAAATGTGAATAAGAATTATACTTTATCTCTGCAGTTAACCATTTTTCTGGCCAATTGTTCACACGCAGATTGAGTTGCTCCTCATAGTTGGGTTGGATGTGACTAGGTGTTCATGCACGTCAATATAGTGGAACAGCTTATCAATAGTATCTAATTCCTTATCAATTCCTATCTTCCCCATTATTTGCAAGTCACGCACACCTGCCATCCTTCCTTCCCTCAGAAAATCGCATTTCATTTCCCTTCTTCAGAACAAGCGCCCCTGCGTAGAAGCAGGATGGAGAGCTCCCAAAAAACAAACTACAGGTAACGCCTCCCCAAGGGTATGAGAGATATTCCTGAACGGGTGCATTAGACTAGTATACTAAGGATTACTGAATGTTTTTTGTAGATCACCAGACTGCATAGATTAACTACGCACCCAGAGAATAGCACCAAACAGAATTCCAGAGAAGTGCTCCCGCAGAGTTTCTGAGGTAAGCGTTACATTGCTTAGCTTACCATAACTGGCGAATTTCAAGGGTTTTTCGGTTTCACTTGTAACCATAACATCCCTTTAACAAAGTTTTTTTGCTGAATATATATATATATATGACAATGCATTACTTACCGTAAAAGCATTTCTGATGGTTGTATCTGCTTAGATTCACATGCTGTGCATAGGTCTGACATCCAGTGGGCACTGCAGAGTATTGCATTTTGTTTTTCGTAGTCGAAAAGGGGACGTCGACAAGGCGTGTCTGTAACACTATCCCTATAGTGACGTGCGTTGTACCCACAATCCCTCACGCGTCGAGGTCCCTCTGTTTGTATTTTTTCTGCCCTGAGGGAGCCTTCTATACGTGAGTGAGTACAGAAAAGAGAGAGATGTAGAAAGGTGTCTATGTTCCTTCCATCCGAGCGGGGAGGAAGGGTGGGCGCATGTGAATCTAAGCAGATACAACCATCAGAAATGCTTTTACGGTAAGTAATGCATTGTCTTCTGATGTTTGTTAATCTGCTTAGAATCACATGCTGTGCATAGACTAGCGAGCAGTACCCGGAGTTGGCGGTGGGTTATGAGAAGGAACAGTAGAGAAAAGATTTCTTAATACTGCCTGTCCCACCTGGGAGTCAGATCTAGAGTGTGCATCTAGACAGTAGTGTTTTGTAAAGGTGTGCACAGAACTCCAGGTAGCCGCTTTGTAGATGGACTCAAGGGGAACATTTGCAATGAAAGCTATGGAAGCCCCAGTGCCTCGAGTAGAATGTGCTCTTGGCTTGAAGGGTAGTTCTCTCTTAGCAAGAGTGTAACGGAGAGTGATGCATTGACCAATCCATCTAGATATAGTGGACTTTGAGACTGCATCTCCTTCTCTTCCTGCTGCCACCGAGACAAAGAACTGATTGGTCTTTCTTAGTGGCCTGGTTCTTTCCATGTAGAACATGACAGCTCTGAGTACATCCAGTGTATGCAGACTTTTTTCTCCCAAGTTGGAAGGGTTTTGAAAGAACGTTGGTAGTTTTATTGACTGGTTTACATGGAATTTCGAGATGAATTTCGGTGCAAACCTTGGGTGTGTGCGTAGAACCACCTTATCTTTGTGAACTGTTACGAAGGGGTCTAGTACAGAAAGAGCCTGTAGTTCACTTACTCTCCTAATGGAGGTGATAGCTATTAGGAAAGCAGTCTTAAGAGTGAGGTCTTTAAGAGTTGCCTTGTGCATGGGTTCAAACAGCGAGCCCATGAGTCTGGAAAGTACCACATTTAAGTCCCATCCAGGAGCTGAGTTAGCTATCGGAGGGTGTATCCTCTTTACCCCCTCCATGAAGGCCTTGATAACTGGTATCTTCCACCACGACACTTTAAGTTGGGAAGTGGTGTATGCAGAAAGTGCCGCCAGGTGGACTTTAATGGAATTGAACACTAGACCTGAATCCAGTAAATGGGTCAAGTACAGAACAATATGTGTGGGAGAGCAGTCAACCGGGTTGATGCTCTTACCTCTACACCAGATGACAAATCTTCTCCACTTGCTAGAATAGCAGTGGCGAGTATTAGGTTTTCTGGCTTCCCTGAGGATGTCCATACATCTCTGCGGAAGTTGTAGATGTCCAAATTCTATGATCTCAGGAGCCAGGCTGCTAAGTTCATGGTCTGAGGGCATGGATGCAGTGTCCTGCCCTTGTCCTGTGACAGCATGTTGTACGGGCAGGGAAGTTTCACTGGGGCAGATAGGGACATCTCCATCAAGTGAGCGAACCATGGTTGCCGGGCCCACATTGGGGCCACTAGTATCATGGTAATTTGTTCCTGGTGCATCTTGTGCACAACTTTGTTGAGAAGGGGAGTCGGGGGGAAAGGCGTAAACAAATTTCCCTGACCATTGAATCGACTGACCGTTCCCCTTGGACTGGTTCTGGGGGTACCTGGAGGCGTAACGTTGGCATTGTGAGTTCTCCAGAGTTGCGAACAGGTCTATTTCCGGGAATCCCCATTGCGTGAAGACGTCTAAGACAATGTCTTCGTGCAATCGCCATTCGTACTCTTCGGGCAGGGGGAAGTCTCTGCTGAGTTCGTCTGCTAGCAGATTGAGTTCCCCTGGTACGTGTTGTGACAGTAGGAACATGTTGTGTCTGAGAGCCCACTTCCATATATTCTGGGACAGCTTGGACAGTCCTGGAGAGTGGGTGCCCCCCTGCTTGTTGATGTAGTACATGGCTGTGGTGCTGTCTGTAAGGACCATCACTGTCTTCCCTTGTAGGTGTTCCTGGAAGGCTTTTAGTGCTTTGAACACCGCCAGTAGCTCCAGTAGGTTTATGTGCTTGGATGCTACGCTCAGAGTCCACACTCCGTGAGCAGTCTGATGGGATAGGTGAGTCCCCCATCCTGTGAGGGATGCGTCTGTGGTTAGAGTGGCCTCCACCACGGGTGTGGCAAAGGGTTTTCCTATTATCAGGTTTTCCTTTGTCCACCACCGTAGCGAGAGAACGAAGGCCTGCAAGACCACCACTAGATCGTCCCATTGTCCACTGGCCTGACACCACTGGCTGTTGAGCCACTCTTGCATTGGGCGCATGCGCAGGCGCGCGTGAGGTACCAAATAAATACACAATGCCATCATTCCTAACAAGCGCATCGCTTTGCGCACCGTCACCTCTCGACCTGCCACATATTGGGGGATCTGAAACAGCATGTTTTGGACCCTCTCGTTGGAGGGGAAGACGAGGCCGTCCTTTGTTCAAATTAGAGCCCCTAGGAATTGTTTGACTTGGCTGGGGTCTAAGCTGGACTTCTTCTCGTTGATGGAGAAGCCCAGTTGGAACAAAAGGTCTACAGTCTTTTGGGTGTTTGAGAAGCATGTCTCGTAAGAATCCCCTGTTATGAGCCAGTTGTCGAGGTAAGGGTATACTGGGATGGATAAGGGCCGCTGCCACTGCCAGTACTTTCGTGAATACCCTTGGTGCAGATGCTATGCCGAAGGGTAGCACTCTGAACTGGTAGTGTTTGCCCTCTATCATGAACCTGAGGTATTTTCTGTGCGCTGGCAACATTAAAATATGAAAGTATGCATCTTTCATGTCCAGTGTTGTCATGTAATCTCCCTGTGATAGCAGTGGGATCACTTCCTGTAAGGTCACCATACAAAACTTTTGGGGTTTGACAAACTTGTTCGCTGGGCGCAGATCTAATACAGGGCGCATGGTTAGATCCTTTTTGGGTACAAGGAAGTACACTGAATAAATACCTTCCATTACCTGAGATAGAGGCACGACCTGTATGGCTCCTTTTTCCAGCAGTTGGTCCACTTCTTGGAGAAGGATGGCGAGGTGTTCTGGTGTCATGCGGCGTCCCCTCGGGGGTCTGTATGTTGGGGAACTGATGAACTCTATACAGTAGCCGCGGGCTACGGTGGAAAGTACCCAGCGGTCTGATGTTATTCCCTCCCATGCTGGAAGAAAGGATGTTAACCGGTCCCCGACCGGCGTTGCATGGGAGGGGACGCAAATCTTCACATCACTTGGTGGTGTTGTTGGCTTGGGAGCCTCTGGGGGTGGAACCCCGGCCGCTTCCTTTGCCACGGCGTTGACCCCTCTGATTGTACTGGCCGCTATTACCCCGGTAGTTGCTGGCAGAATACTGTTGTTGTTGGTTTTGTTGCTGGCGTTGTCCACGAAAAAAGTGCTTATTACCAAATCCCCGCCTGTTAGGGGGTTTTAAAATTTGGTCTAAGGTCTTTATTGTATCAAATTCTTTCTTCGCGTTCTCCAGCGCGTCATCCACTGCTCTCCCAAAGAGGTTGGACTCCTCTATGGGTTTATTAATAAGGGACGCTTGTGTTTCCGCCTTAAATCCGGAAGTGCGAAGCCAGACGTGACGCTTCAGTAAAATTCCTTGTACCAAAGTGCGGCCAGCCGTCTCTGCTGCATCGAGGGTATTCTTGACGATGCTTTGATTGACCAGAGAGCCCTCGTTAACTGTAGCCAGTAAACGAGTCCTTAGGGGTTCGTGAAATTCTTCGATGTACTGTTTGAGCTTAGCCCATTGAGCATCGGCGTAGCTTGCCAATAGGGTATTATTATTGGCAATTCTGGTAGAGAATGCTGCAGAGGTGGTGATTCTCTTGGCTAGGGCATACAGCTTCTTCCCCTCTTTATCTGGGGGTGCCTCGCTGGTAGATAGTGGGACTCCTGCCCTTTTCCTGGTGTTGGTCACGACCAGGGAGTCCGGGATTGAGTGACCCTTAATATATAATGGGTCTGATTGAGAGGGAGAGAACAGTTTCTCAATCCTCGGATTGACCCCTCTCACCAATGCAGGAGTGGAAAGAGAAGGTGTAATACGTCTCTTAACTGAGGCGAGGATGGGTATAATTTGGCTAGTGGGGGTTTTCCTTGATAATCCTCTCCACAAAATCGGTGTCTGGGGTGACTTCCCCAGTTTCAATTTTGAAATGTGCTGCTGCCTTCTTCAGCAGTGCATTGAAGGTGGGTTGATCATCGACAGGCGAAGGGTTCCTGACTGGTGTAGTTTCAGTAGACCTGATGACTATACTGCTACTGCCTGTGTCAGTCGACCTAGCCGGTGACTGGCAGGGATTTGGGTCGCCCTCGCCTGCGTCTTCCTGGAATCCCTCCTCACATAGGTTAGTTTCCTCGTGAAAACCTTCCTCTTCTTGTTGGTCTTCAACATAGGTGAACTCATCTTCCTCCTGGAAGAAGGTGTCTTCCTCAGTGGGATTGTAAGAGTATATGTCCTCCTGTATGGGGTTATAAAACTTCTGGTATTTAGCCCTTGGACTCTCCAGGGGTGCCTCCCTTGGTCTCTTGGGTGCCCCGTCTTCTGGGATGGACATGAACCTGTCAAGTTTGTCCATACAGGTCTGGAACCTTTCAAAGGACCCCTGCGGTCAGCCAGGACGGTCTGGGAAAGAAAAAGGAGTTTCTTCCTCCTGTAATAGTCTGGTTCTGTCCCATAACGTAAAAAAAAAAGAGAGCCTTGGCCTTCTGAGTAGCCTTCTCGCTGGCTAGGGCCTTCTGTCTGCGTCGGGAACTGGCCTGATCTGTTTTCCGGCGCTTTCGGCGTATCTTTGGCCTTGTGCGCGGTTTTCGGCATCTCACTCGCCGTACGTCTCTGGCCGTCCTTAGATGCTATGCGCACGAGGCTTTCGGCGATCATTCTCTCTTCCGAGGGATCGGTCGCCGTCGCGCTATGTAACGTCGAGCCTTTGCTCGTCGAGTCCTAGCCCGTCGAGTCCTAGCCCGTCGAGTCCTTGTTGGCAACGTGAGCGCTCTTGCGATGCGCGTCGCCAGAGGTTTTGGTGTTAGCGCCCTTATTTTTAGAATGCCCAGTCGCCTGTCGCGGAAGCGGTGGCGGGGAGGAATGACGACCCTTACAGTCAGCGGAAGACGCCGGTGGGCCCGTCGTCCCCGTTGGCACTATGGCTGCCTTCGTCTTCGACTATTGCGTGTCCCGGGGGTATGTGCTTTGGTGTTTTTCCGTGTGCGTCCTTGTCGCCGGGGTGTTCATCCCCATAAGCTGGGCGTGAGCCGGGATTGTCGGGGCCGGGGACGGACGACGAGGAGCGTGAACGCTCCTTTGAGAGGTCTACAGCCTCCGTTACGGGGGCCGTGTAGTCACTGTCCTCGTCACACTCGGCGGCGGTGGCAGCGGCAGCGGGCAAGGAGTCAGGCCTAGACATGGCGTAGGCCGCCCACCTTTTGACCCTGCGGTCCTTTAGAGTTTTGGGCTTTAGTAATTTACAGGCCGCACAGCCGTCCTCCTGGTGATCGAGGGGTAAGCAACGGTTGCACCGTTTGTGCTTATCCTTCCAGGTATATTTACCCTTGCAAAGCGGGCAAAACCTAAATGGCGTCCTCTCCATAGCTGAGGGTAATAAGTGTGACTATGACCTCGAAAGAGAGGGAGGGGAAAGAGAAAGGCATTCTTAAAGAGAAGAAAGAAAGACCACAAAACCCCACTCTCCCTACTGTGTATGGCAGGCGAGGCCAGGCCACGTGTTCGGCAGCAGCGAAGGATCCCCCCCGCTCGTTCTTCTGTCGAAGATCTTGCTCGGAGGAGAAACAGCTCTGCGTCGAGGGAGGGATCTACGTTATTGATATTAATAACAAACGACCAAAGGTCGAAGAAACTATTTGGCAATGTCTCTCGAGGAGCTCCGCATAAAGGCGACCAGTAGCTGGGCGGAAAAAAACAATCTGAGGGACCTCGACGCGTGAGGGATTGTGGGTACAACGCAACATCACTATAGGGATAGTGTTACAGACACGCCTTGTCGACGTCCCCTTTTCGACTACAAAAAGCAAAATGAAATACTCCGCAGTGACCACTGGATGTCGGACCTATGCACAGCATGTGATTCTAAGCAGATTAACAAACATCAGAAATATATATATAAAATAGGCCAAGCTGACATTGAAATAGTAATATGGTACGATTGTGCACTATAAAAACAAAATGTGAAGCTCCTAAACTCATATATTTGATGGCATACAGACCCCAGCAGTGTATGCCGAGTGCACCATGTGTAGTCGAGGGTGGTTTGCTTCCACAGGTTTTTGTGCCACTGGACATGCAGTCTGGGGAAATGCGGGTCTAAAACTATGAAGTGGTGCACCTGTGCTTTCCTGTGCATTGCAAGGGAATGGGGAGCAAGTTAGGGGCGAACCAGCTCGACTGTATGTTAGGTACCAAGAGGGGTGAGGCATTTGAAAAACATCTCCTGATTCCTGTCTGCAGGGAGTGCGGGAGATGAGGGGCCATGCAGGCAGGCATCCTTGCATGGATTCACATGTTCATGAATATTACCCATCATTAGGCGGGGAATCCTATGTAATATTAAAAGCAGTTTTGCTTTAAAGTCAAAAACTGCTTGTAGAGTATATTGCGGTCATCTTGGGTCATACTGCTCAAGCCAATGGCATTCATCGTTCCTAGAGGTCCTCCTCAGATTTAGAGGCGCACGTAAACGTGGCAGTAGGAACTAAGAGGAGCCATAGAGGGGGAGGGGTGGGAGGGTCACATGTGAATCCATGTAAGATACCCATGCTGGAGAACAGGAGTTACAGGCAAGATCTTACATGGATTCACATGCTCATGAATACGATTATATAGCAGTACCTACTGTGATGAATCCAAGGTGATTCCCCCAGAAACTTGGGTAATCTTTATGTGTTGTGAATTTTGACAATTACATTTTTTGGAAATATCATTTGTTAGGTAAGTTTACTTCTATAGCATTAGCTGGCTTTGCACTTCTTTTGTATGTTTTAGCCCATGCACTATGCACTTTAACTTTTGTAATCCTATTTGGTCACTGGGGATTTTAATTGTGATGTTGAAAATATATTATGAAGTGACACTGGGAAATATATTATGTAGTGATGAACTTGGAATTTCGCTGTCCTAGAGTTTAGGTGGATCCCAGATGGTGGATAGTCGGGCCTGCTAGTTTTATACATAGTATTTTAGGTACATCTTTTTTTTAACCTTGCCGATGTGTATTCTTCAGTGTGGACTCATTTCTCTTTCATGTATTGATTCTAATGGCTTTTAAACGATATTCCTTTCTTTTTCTTTCTTTCATAAAAATGTTGTAAGTTGTTAAAGATTATGGTTTTATAACAATAAAAAAAAAGAAAAGAAAAAAAGATCCCCCCCGGAAACCCTAGCCTGGAACCCATTTCATGTGGCTAAGGAAAGGCAGATGCTTCCTGATCCCAACCGTGGGGGGCAGTGTTCTGCGACAGAATCACATGGGGGTGGGGGAATGGGGAGGGAACAAGGTCAGGAAAACTGGGATACCTCCCTTAATTATTTCCCTATAGCCTGTACAATGTTAATGGCCTATTATAAAGTTGTACTGAGGGAAGCAAGAAATAATCAGAACATTGCGGACTACAAGTCCAACAATGCTCCAAGTACTGGGACGATGAAGAGGGACTCAGATGCACTAAACTGCAAGATGCGGTCTAGTGGTTCAAATGACCCACACCTGAGCGGGACATTTGAATATATAGAGCCCCCTCAGGTGCAGGCCATTAGAACAAGAGGGTCGAGTTGCAGGAGAAGCAAAAGTGGAAGAAGAATGGAAACGCCAGAGCCGCCACTATTGTAAAAGCAGGTATCGGTCCCGAGAGGGTTTTCCAGGTTTATAAACTGAATTGCAGAAGCTGTGCAGCGGCAAGCTTTCTCCCTGGAGGGAGAGACTCGCCTGCTGGCGTGCAGTGACCCGGTGGCTGGCGAGCACCAGTTTTTACTAGGGGTGAGGGAAGCTGGTGTGGGCCGCAGGACGCAAGCAGCAGCCTGCCGTACAGACGGCGGCAGAAGAAGCAGGGCGAGCAGTGGCAGTGGTTCGCATGGACGCATATACAGACGCAGGTGAGTTTACTAGAAAAGGGTAATCCCGGTATGCTCCGTATGCGACCGCTAACCACTGAAAATCTTTTTGAATAGCGAACTAATACTAAGAAAGCATGTTGGCGAAATACGAACTTTGTAAAGAGGTAAGAAGAGAAATATTACAATCATAACTATTATTAGCAAAAGCCAGCTAAATGCAAACACCAATATCAAAGTAAAGAAGAGGCAATACAGAAACAAGATAATTATAACCAGCATTGCCAAGGTAAAGAGGGGGCAATCCTTTACAGAGCTTGTAAATAACATTGGCTGAATGACAAGAGAACTTTGTTGCAGGAAGATTGTAACTGTTGTTGCAAAGTGAAGAAGGGGCAATAAATAAACAAGATAACAACAAGCATTCCCTAAGCCAAACAGAAGCAAGAGTAAGAAATACATATAAGCAGTTTGTTGATGTGGAAGTGGGAAAACAGCAGTGGCAGGAGAAAGGCCTTCCTTCTAATAAGTGTTCAAGAGGAAGGCAGCATAATGTGCATTGCCTGTGGCAAAAATCAAGAGTGGAATGAACAACACCAATGTGTAACATGTTTTCCTAAAAGAAGTTGTGAATATTGATGTAATTAAAAGTTGAAGACTTTCCTAAAGATTTAAAGTAAACCTTACCACAAGTTACTTATAGTAGTGTTAGGAGATTTTGTCCTGGCAGGCAAGTATTCCAGAACAGGGACATCTTTAGTGGTAGTCCGGGCAGTTTAGTGGATCAGGAAGAAATTATTGAAGTACTGTACAGTGATTGAAGGAATTGAGAAGAAGAAGTGGCAAAGTCACTAAAGTGTTTCATGAATTGTTGTGGATTATCCAGACAAACTTTGTTGCTGATACAGAAGAATTGTAGAAGTGTTTATTTGCTCAAAAAGAAGAAGTTGTATTGAACTTTTGGTTATAAGCAGAAATACAAAGACTGGTCTTCTAAATGAACTATTGGTTGAAGTCTTAGTGAAAGACATTTGGACCAAGAAGAACTTTACAATCCAAACTTGGTCACTAAAAAGTTTGCTTATTTGAACTTTTGAGTGCTACTCTTGCTTTGAATCTGGGAAGGGGAACCAATCCAGATTACAAGGATATACAGTTAACAGGTCTATGTTGAACTTAACTGTTATTTCTTTTATATTTGAAATGCCATACATTTTCTTTATGAGTTTGATGTATGTATAAGTATGAGGGACAGATTCCTTTTGTTAGAGTGTTTGCTTTAGTTTATTTTGATAGTTAGGGGAATCCTCATTAAGTTAGGGATAGTGAGGCGTTTATCCAACGTCTGAGTTAATAAAATGGCTTCTATTGAAAAACCTTCACCAAGCTGACCGCCTCACATTTCTGATCCCTCAGACTACACAACCATGGGAGGTGGCACAGGCTCAATACAATAACTCACCCCGGGAATGCACTCAACTCAATTAAATAGGTTGGGAAACACTGCCTGGCCGACACAGGAATCAACCCTGGAAACCCTGTCGATGCAGTAGAATCTCGAGAAGGTATGAATCCACCTCCATGTAGCAGCCCTGCAAATGTCCAGCAGGGGAACACCAGACAGGAAAGCTGTAGTAGCAGCCACGGCTATGGTGGAAAGGGCTCTCTGTCTTCCTGGCAACGCCCTGTTTGCAAGATGTCGGCAATACGTGATCCAGCTAGAGAGTCATCTGGAAGTTGATGCCTTAGAGAGGGCTTTCCGCTGCACCCCCCAGGTGTAAATGTCACAAACAACTGCGAAGGTGTGCGAAAATCTTTAGTGAGTGCAACATGCAACACAGAACCTCAGAGCATGTGCCATGTCCAGCAAATGCAAAGCCTGCTCAGCAAGAGAGGCAGGATTGGGGAAGAAGGGGGGGCACAACTATTTATTTATTGTTCATTTAAAACGCGAATACCAGTGAGTGCTTTCTAAGCGTGGGATAGGGATTCGAACCTGTGTTGTGCCGCATTGTCTTGCTTCCAAAACAAACGCGTTGCCTCTGAGCTATCCTTCCTCCTTCTATCCTAAAGTCTTGTTCAAATGAAAGTCGACAGAACCTTTGGCAAGAAGGATGGATAAGTACATAGCACCACCTTGGATTTCTGGAAGGACAAAGAAGGTTGTTTGTAAGAGAGAGCCAGCAACTCTTTAACATGCCAGGCCGAAGTCATAGCCACCAGAAAAGCAGTCTTTCAAGACAAAAACTTTAGAGAAGCACTGTGAAGAGGTTCAAAAGGAGGACCCATCAATATTGACAGAACGACATTCAGCTCCCATGCAGGCACTGGAGCCTTCACTGGAGGGAATGCCATGAACAGACCTCTTAGAAATTCTTTAACTAGTGTGATGAATCCAATGGAGTTATCACAGATTCCCCGGGGAAGGCAGATGCTACCAGATCCTGGCCCTCAGGGCGGCTATATGAGGGAGGATCATATGGCAGGAGACAACTACCCGGGGAGATGTCATGACTTCATTGGATGAGATACAGTATGCTCCCCATTCCCATGAGGAAGACCCTCTGACACCCAAGACCTTAATGGCCTGTCAGCCAACGATTCCCCCCTGCAGAGCAAGTCAAGAAACCTCACTACACTAATCTGGTCAAGCCCACGCCTTTGACCCAAATACCCACAACTCACACAACACAACACCTTTTGTTTCTAATGTGCATTTGTGTGACATCTCTGAGAAAAATTATCTAAGGGTTAAAAGTCCAAATACATACATGAACTCCAACTCCCATAACCACCCAGGTACTGAGACGAGGAGGAGAAGGAGGAGGAAGGGGTTTCGGCAAAGTGACAGGAGCTGGAATTACAACATGCATGCGAGTTGTTTTTCCAAGCCTTCAGTGTGCAGGACATTTAAAGATGACAACCACACTATGTAATCGAGCACTAGAGGAGAATATGTTGAAACCCAAACTGAGGCTCATGAACCTGATGCACTGGAAGGCAAAAAGGAGCGCCATGTGTGAGATACTGTTGAAAGGCCCAACATTGTAAGCCCCTCTTGAATACTAGAATGAGGGTGTCATTGTCATTCCAGGAGCCTGATATTTGTTGCCACCTGGCATCCAGGAACTGTTGTAAAGCCTCATGTGCAGCCTGATATGAGGGACCAGGGGGATGCACTAAGACATCATCCATAACAGAGATTTGACAGAGCAGACGGTTTTCACTCGAAAAGTTGAGAGCTGTTGCACTTTGCAGAAGATGACCTCGACCCTCTCCTCCGAGGGGGGAAGTCAGAGATGCTAGTGTGTTGAGACGTGAGCTTAAAAAGTGTGTTCTGCGATGGCACTACGCATGATTTTGGAAAGTTGATCGAGAATACCAGAAAAGTTAGGCACCTGATGGTCTCTTCAATGTGCTGTAAGGCCAGCGGACATGAATCAGCCAGTCGTCTAGGTAGGGGTAGACATAGATCTCTGAATGCCGTACATGGGCTGACACTGAAGCCAGACACTTTGTGAAGAACCTTGGAGCTGACTTGAGGACAAAGGGAAGGGCGTTGAATTGGTATTGTCGCCATTTACGACAAACCAGAGGAAACGTCAATGCTTGCGATGAATGGGGATGTGAAAGTAGGCATCCTATAATCCTAGGGAGGCCAGGAAGTCTCTGTGCTCTAGTTGTGCGAGCATGTGTTGCAACGCGACCATCCAGAAGGTTTTGAGAACTTAGTTGAGTTGTCTCAGGTCTAGGATGAACCCCAACCCCCCCCGACCTCAGTACCCCCGACTTCTTTCTCACTAAAATATATCTGGAGTACACTCAGGAGCCCAGTGGGTGTCTTGGCACAGCCTCTATTGCCCCTTTTTGTAGGAGCGCCCGAACCTCTTTCAAGAGTAGACAGGAGGAATGGAGAGGCACTTGTCCAGGAATTAGAGGGTTTGGCTCTGCTGGATAATGCTGAGCGCCCACTTGTCAGTGGAGATATTGTGTCACTCAGTGACAAAATGTGATTGACGGTCTCCCGCTGGGGGGGCTGAAGTGGGGAGGTCAGGCCTGTTTAGTCTGTATTATGGAGGATGTTCCCCGCCAACCTTGAGTTCACCCTCTGTAGGACTGTGAATGTCCTCTGTACGGCTCTTGCGTACTTGAGCGTGAAGGTTAGCAACATGCTGATCTGTAGTCTTTGGCGGACCTGGAGAAAAAACAGCCCTTGGATGAATGAAAGGACTGCCTCTGTTGCTGAAGAGTACCCAGCGAGCGCACTGTATCAGTGTGGTATTAGGTAATAATATTGCCACATATATGGTCGCCGTAAATAATATCGCCGGGAAAATGTTGTGGCGATATTATTTGGGTGACCATATATATGGCGACAGGGGCAAAAAAAATATATTTTTTTTTAATAAAAAATAAAAATAATTGAGGGTTGCGGGGGTGTCCCCCGCATGTTCCATGCAATAATGTTGCCACAAAAAACGACAATTTTTCAGCGATATTTTTGTATGGCGATATTTTTGTGGCAACATTATTACATGGAACCCTGATGTCTGCCTTTATGTACTATAGGGATTCATCTACAGCCTTGCCGAAAAGGTCTATGCCCACAAAAGGCACATCAATAACTTGATTGAACCACAGGGAGAAAGGTAGTGGCTTTCAACCAGCCTTGCCTCCAGAGCACTGCCCCATTGCCGATTTGTCGGAAACCTGAATCTGCAATGTCCAGAGCCACTTTAATCACGTGATCCGAGGCCACCTCACCTTCATGAAATGGAGCCAACGCTTTATTCTTCTTGTCCTCAGGTCCTAGCTTATACCAAAGCTCCCCATTGTATCTGGAGAGTATAGCTAAAGCGTTAGCCACATTTATGGTGGAGGCGGTGGTAATGATACGTTTCCCAAATGCATCCAACTTTTTACCATCCTAGTCTGGGGGGACCATGCATGGAGATGAGGCGTTAGTGGACCTTTTCCTCACAGCAGCAGAAACCACAGTGTCAGTTGAAGGCTAGGAATGGAGACACTTCAGGGCAGAATACAGGCAATCCTTCTTTGGCGTTAGTGGACCTTTTCCTCACAGCAGCAGAAACCACAGTGTCAGTTGAAGGCTAGGAATGGAGACACTTCAGGGCAGAATACAGGCAATCCTTCTTTGGAGGAGCCGAGAAAGTTATCTTCATGACGAATAGGTCATCCTCCCATACGTCGTGTAGCAGAGGGATGGATACAACTGATTGCAGAGAGTAAAAGGGAGCCCTCCTTCGTCTTCTCTTCAGGGACCAGAATTAACTATTTTGGTGGAGAGTCTTTGGAAGGTAGATCCACATCAGGGGGAATCACCGTCAGCTGGAATCAGGTCGTAAAATTCATCTGTACCTTGGGTACTTTGTGAGGGGTCAGTTTATGGATTAGTGTCCATGTCTGTGATGGTAGGCACAAGGACGGAAAACAGCATAGGCGGAAGTATAGGTGGAGGAGGATGCATTATGTGTCCTCAGTCTTGATGGCAACGGTGGACTCGAAGAGGGGGCCGACATGAGGGCAAAGGTGGACTCCAAGAGGGAGCAGACTGGGGGAGCCGCTGGAGTCAGACGCAGTTGCAGCTCAGACAGCAAGGTGTGGTAGATAGGATGTCCAAGGACAAGTCTCTATGTGCTGTTTGTATGGGCGCCAGGGGCAAGGGCCCAGTTGGTAGAGCGGGTTGAGGAGCTGCAGGCAAAGGCACAGCTGGTAGGATCAGCCGTGGTTGCGGAGAGCGATAAGGCCTAGGAAGAATGGGGTCAGTAGAATCCTCAATCTCTTCCAGATTAGAGGAGAAAGACCTTGAAGGTTCGTCATCTGAAAGAGTGCATGCATGAAATAGTTGAGCAGGTGGTAATGCTCCAGGTGAACCCACTGACGATAGGGTGAAGAGCAGTTTTGCCTTGGTTGGCCAGGATAGAGCTGGTGGCATCTCCTTGTCCACACTCACACCCCTGGGGAAGGGCGTGATAACAGTGGTTGGTGGTGTCGTCAACTGAGCCAAACATGGGCCAGCTGAAGGTGTCCATGGAGGCAGATCAACTCTGTGGACGGTTATCGTAGTCATCAGCGATGTCGAGGTCGTTGACGTGGCCGTCGACAGGACAGTCAATGTACTGGGGCCGTTGACAAGATGGTAGACTAAGATTTTCGTTGATGGGCTGGTGATTATGTCCCGGTCAGTAATTCCGATGGAGACTAGAACTTCGATGACGGAATGTGAACATGGGCGTGACCCTAGGGATGACTGCCCGTGGACGGTGTTCCGCTCGTTGCTTTTGCGTGACTCGTGGATGCAGAGGTAGTCGACATGTGCCCTTTTAACGACCATAAGGCAGCCGGAGTTGTGGCGGTGAACCCCGCCGTTATAGACAAAACTTTGGGAGCCGTCGACCGTGATAAAGTTGGAGAGTGGGACTTCTCGTCCTTTTTAGGTTTCTTCCCCCGGGAAGTGTCCTCAACTGACCTCAACCACTTAGTAAAGAGAGTACACTCAACATATCTGCTGACACAGGCAGAAGCATGACTGCACACTGATGGCGTGTCAGAGGCCTTGGCACCTTCGCCGAGTTTTTTAGGAGAAGTACTGGCAGATAGGACAGTGTCCCCATTGTGGTCCAGGTGCAGGCAGTAGAGGCATTTGTCTTGCCCATCATTGACAAAGACTTTCTTCAGGTTGCACTTGGAGCACGTCCTGAAGAGACTTCTTGCTGGTGTCCTGCATGCCACGTGGTGAAGGCCCAAATCCAGTCTTTATATGCAGTTCTTATGTTCCGTTTAGTTCGAATAATAATGTCTTGCTTCCTTCCTTTTAGGTATGGAAAGGTATTTTGGTCATGCAGTTTGAAGAGGAGCATGGGCCGGTAGGCGAAAGCGCGGTGTTAGGCAGAAACCTGTGCACTGCAAAAAGTTTAAGACTACAGGTGTTAGCAGTAAACCCAATTGGTAGCAGTCTGTACCACCCAGATTTACCTGGTAGCTGTGGCTGAGCAGTCAGACTTCTCTCAAGAACAGTTAGGCAGTATATAGAGTATACACAATAGGGCTAAAAATACAGTAGTACAAGCAAACACTGACCAGAGCTTTGGTATAAAAGTATATAATTATTTATTTAAAAACACACTTGTAAAAATACACTGGCACTAATATGTCAAGCAAGTTCAAACACAGTCACTAGAAATATATACACCTCCCTAATTATTTGACAAGTCTAGGTTATTACACCACTTATTTAGTAAAACAGAGGTGAGCGCGTAACCATAGATGGCACTCCAATAATTATTTAAAAAGGGGGAGAAAAGGCAGAAACAGGAAAAACACACAATACCAACACTTTTAAAGAACCACAGCAAGTCAACAAAGGCAGGGTCTACCGTAGAGCAAAACGTTTATAGGCCAGGCCCACTCTTGGAGAGAGCAAGGTGGAATGTGCCCAAGATCACACAGTGGAAATGCACTAAAAGTCTTTGCAGGAAAGTCAAAAAGAGGTTCGATCAAGTTAGAAAGGTAATGTTAACAGGTCCGAGGTCACCCCAGGATAGAGAGTCAAGGATTTACGGGACACCTTGGACGGTCTGTTGCAAGGGAGACCAGGCGGGACACAGTACCTGAAATGGTGAGAAAGCTCCAGCGGGGGCAGTTGTTCCTGGCAGCGGGTGCAAGTCGGTGCTTCGTCCAGGGGAAGAGAAGATCTCGACGTGGAGGAAAGCGGGAGATTGTTGCACTGCCAGGGAAGAAACCAGCCGCGGAGTTTCCCGGTTAAAAGGTACTACCCTTTTATTCGCGGTAGTGGTGAAGCGTGGCTATCCGGCCGCCGGGGTGCTTGGCACGGGCGATTCGACCACGAGACGATCCAGGAAGGTGAAAAAGGCAAACTGGTTGGTCCCACCAGCTCAAGTGGAAGAAGATTCTCCTGGAAGAAGATCTTCTCTGTCGTCGGGAAAGTGGTGAGTTTCGTACAGCAGGGGTCCACCGGTGGTGTCGTCGTTGTAGATGTCTCAGCTTCTCCCATCTTCGGATTCTTTAGGTGCTGTGGCGACTTCTGAAGATCCAGTCCCCAAAGCCCTGCTTTTATGCAGAAAACCCCCATTCATCAGCCTAGCTGTCAATCAAACATGCTAAGTGGTGAGCCGGGCGGCTCACCACTGGGCCAATCATACAAGAGTGTGACTTGAATTGCCAAGGCAAGTCAGTCCAGGGTGCCTATTCCCCCCCCCTCCCACACATCCTGTAGACCCAGACAGAGTGGCACCACTTTTGGAGGCTTCTGTGCAGAAGCCTGCCAAAAGTGGAACAAAGGGCTCGACTTGGGTTGGAGTTACAGAGGCGAACACAAACGCCATTTTAAAACCGAGTCCTGGCAAAAAGACCCAACCGGGGAATAAATGAATAAATAACCCGGCGGTATGTTTAACATTGCACCAAAAAAGTGGCGCGTTTAAAATGAATGGGAAATTCCCATAGGAAATATTCCGGGGGAATATTTTGCGTGGTAACCACTGCCACCAGCCAGAAACTCGACAAGGGGGGGGGACTGGACAGTGCCCCCTTGGAAAACAGACCCAGGGGCAATCGAATTACCCCTACCAGTACTTCCACAATATGATGGTTTGCATTTGTTCTGTTCACAATTTAAGACTAGTAAAGTCAATTGTGACTTTACATGCCCTTGGAGACAGTAGTTAGCCCCAGGGTATGGAGTCTATGTTTGGGGGTCACTATGACACCCCTGTGTTACTGCACTGAGCTGTGTAACACTTACCAAAAACACAAAGTCCTATGGAGTAAAGGACCCCATAGCCCATAAAACACATTACAAAGTAAAAGGACATTCTCAAATCATGCCTAAGAGTGGGAGAAAAAGAGTCTCACTCTTAGCAGGAGAAAAAAATAAACCCCAAAAATCCAGCAAAGCTGCTGGGGGACTCACTAGGTTTGGGAAATTAGCCTTTACAGAGAATCCTCCCTAACACGCGGTGTGCGCGATGCTGTCTCGTGAGTAATGCGTGATGCGCAGAGTTGTTTCGCCTTTTATATTGCTAACCTGTGTCTTTTCTCTCCTTGCTGGTTGTGATGTTCTTCGCCGAGCGCTGTAATGTTCCAGCAATGATACTGACCAGGAGATGACTACCCAGGTAAGAATTGTGTGGCTTTCTTTATTCGGGAGGAAATGTGAGTAAACGCTTACTAATGCTCTCTTTCTTTCTCCTCTTTCCAGGTTATGGTATTCCAGGATGCATGGGGTGCCGGATAATGGAGTTCGTACCTTCCAAGTGAGTGGAACTGAAGTCAGCGATGGATTGAAGACAGGATACTGTTCCAGGTAAGTTTCGTAGTGTTATTTCTCTCTGCAGGTCCTTGGTTTCAGGTAAGCTGGCATCAAAGAACTGGACACGGTGAGCGTTACGCTGCCCACAGCTGAATAATGCAAAGCATGTTCTGCTGTTTGGGTGTGGTTTAAATAGTCTCAGGTAAAGTAGTCCAGGTAAAATAGTCCCAGACCTGCCACACCCAAAGTAGTCTGGGTAAAGTAGTCCCAGGCCTGCCACACCCAAAAGACTAGACCGCATAGCTCAGTTCCTTGTAACTGAGCTATGTGTGTGCCTCCATGTTGGCTGAGCCCCCCCAAGTTAAATAGTCCCAAGTAAATAGTCCCATTCTAATGTTGGCCTTCATGATGGTTATGAGCCTGGTGCCAGGACTGACTCCAAGAGAGTAATGGATGAGGTTTTAAGGCCTTTGACCTGGCCCTAACTGGAAGACTGACTTGCCAGTGAGGGCCAGGGGCAAGAGTCATGACAGCACTCCCCCTCCCCCCCCCAAGGTCCCTCTCACTGTGGCACTTCTGCCTGCTCCTGGTTTGGCTGGGTAATTCTGATGGAACTTTTTAATTAAGCAAGGTGCATGGATGTATTCACTAGGTTCCCATGATCTGTCTTGAGGGCCGTATCCCTTCCAATCAACTAAGTAGCATAGTTTGGATCGGGTGTATTTTGAGTCTAGGATATCCTTTACTTCAAACTCTGTTTCTCCGTCAACTAATACTGGTTTTGGTGGTATTGTAACCCGAGTATCAGGTTGTACTGGTTTCAGGAGTGATACATGAAACACAGGATGAATCTGCATAGTCGGTGGTATGGCTAATTTAACTGCCACTGGATTTATTATGGATTCAATAGAATAAGGTCCCAGATATCGGGACGAAAGGTCTGAGTCCCTTTTATGGGCCCATATTTTGATGCTAACCAGACCTTGTCTCCAATTTGATAGTCGGGGGCTTTACTACGATGTTGGTCAGCGAATTTCTTTTATCTGTTCTTGGCTTGGAGTAAATGTTCTGCTGCTTCTTTGAAGGCTTGGGAGATAGTCGTATGTAGGGTTTTAACTGCTTGCATTTCCAAAGGGGTTGGGAGATCCAATTCTGAAGTACGTGGATGTCTACCATATATAGTGTAGAAAGGGGTTTGTCCAATGCTGGTGTGTAATTAATTATTATAGGCATATTCAGCTATCTATAACAAGTCCTTCCAACTTCTTTCCACTTGATGTAACATGCAACGTAAGTATTGCTCGAGAGTTTGGTTTGTTCTTTCTGTTTGGCCATCTGTTTGAGGATGGTGACTTGTGAATAGTCAAATGTCAATTTGGGCCATTGAAAAGCCTTTCCTCCAGAAGTTGGATACAAACCGACTACCTCGATCTGAGATCAAGACCGATGGAAAGCCATATAGCTGTATGATTTCCTCCAGGAATACCTTTGCTAAATTGGATGCATTTGGAAGACCCTTAAAAGGAATAAAGTGTGCCATTTTAGAGAACAAGTCTACAACTACTAAGATGGTGTTGAATCCTTGACTGGGAGGTAGATCTGTAATGAAATCAAGGGACAGTGTGCGCCATGGTGTGGGAGGAATTTCCAATGTTTGGAGAAGACCAGCTGGTTTCTGCTTTTGGGACTTGTTTTGTGCACACACACTGCAAGATTTAATAAATTGTATGATGTCTTTACGCCATGTGGGCCCACCAATAGTTTAGTTTTACTTTAGCTAGAGTTTCGGCAATTCCGGAATGACCTTCAATCAGGGAGTCGTTAGAACCCGAAATAACCTGCTCTTGTAAATCTTTACTTGGCAAGTATAGACGGTTCCTAAAATATGGTAACTGGTCTTTAATGCTGTAATGATCTCCTTGAGTACACCACTCTTGTGAGAAAGTGGGATCCATTAAGAGTTGGATCTTGTTTTGGAGTTCATTCACCCTGTGTCAATGTTGTCGTAAGACCCAGGAGTTTATCTTCTGGAATGATGGCTACTGCATCTGGAGTTATGTATACCTTTTCATCAACACCCATGCGGGACAAGGCGCCAGCCTTTCCGTTTCGGACTCCTGGCCGGTAGGTGATCACATAGTCATATTCAGCGAAGAAAAGAGCCCACCGCAGTTGACGGGATGATTGAGCCTTTGCTGTTTTTAGGTATTGCAGGTTTCGATGATCAGTTATGACCGTGACAGTATATCTAGCACCAAGGAGATAGTGTCGCCATGCCTTGAAAGCTGATTTTATAGCCAAGAGTTCTTTGTCTGTGATAGCATAGTTGAGTTTGGGATGCGAGAAGTTTCGTGACCAGAAGGCCCCAGGGTGTAACTGGCCAGTTCCTGGGTCCCTTTGTGAGAGATCTATCTATACAAAGGTCTACCGTTCCCCTTGTTTTAACATTCCCTCTCTCACACGGTTAGGGGATAACCAACATAATCATCATATAAAGGAGACAGAAAATACATTCCCCACTCAACAGTGATCTTTACATATCGTGTGATGCTGAAAAACCCTATTTATACCAATAGTCTTGAAAAAATCGACCTAGTACTTATTTGTTTTTTTATAATATCAAAAATAGTTTATTTTCTTTTATAAAACTAACTCTAAAACAGTGTTTTCAGTAAAAAGGACCCCACAACACAACATACAGTGGATACATTTACAATACAAATTACTAGTTTCACTCACATCCATTCCTGTAACATGACAATACAATACAATACATCAACATATAAAATTTATATAATGATTTAAACATTTTCAATCACTGAGTGTTATTAACTCAGAATAAACAGTCCCGACATGTTTCAGTTCCTCTTGGCACCAAATGCATGAACCTTCTTCAGGGGAAGACACTTTTAATTTTTTCTCCACCATGTAATCCAGGGCCCCAAAAGTACTCTTCAAACCGTACTCCTATAATTATTCAATACACAAAGAAAAATAGGGTATCACTACAGATCAACATCATCACAAATACATAAGTCAGCTACATAATGCTAACTATATTCCAGTAACATTCAAATATGTACCTATATACTGGCAAGATCAATTGAACCCAATGGTCACTACATACCTCACAAGTAGGATTGCTGCAGTGTAGGTGTGCCTCAGTGCACCCAAATGCCCTCCGACCTCTTTCAATAAGTCTGATCCTGTTCTATAAATGGTTCTTTGGTAACCATGAACCTGATTCCAGCTGAGAAAGGAACAACAACGTATTTGTTTGTTCATAGTGGTTAGACTGTACAGTTACCATTATGGCGACCGCCTCAGACAAATGTCTTGCATATAGTGAAGAACACATACAAAAATTATTAGAATCTTTGTCAGTATTGGCAGACGCGGATGATGGTATTCTGAACAGGAATAATGACCAATGGGACGAATTGGCTCAACTCAGAAAACGTTTAATTCGTACAGAATTACATGGGGTCATCATGTTACAATATCTTAAGAACCAAGCACTACCCCAAGGTCTCATAGTTAGAAATGAACCGAGGTTATTTTTGGATAATCCAGAATTTAAGATAAAATGGAGCTACATTGCGAATAAGTGCGGTCGTGATTGGCTAGTCCTTATAATAGATACGGCTACAGAAGTCTCTAAAAAAATTGAAATGGATATCTCTAAACTACAAGAGGAAATAAAAAAAGACCTAGACCTTGATGCTTTCAAAATGAAGTTAGATCTACATCTCAAAGAACTTACAGAATTTAAAAATGACACCAATGTTGATCGCATTAAGAGGATGAAAAAAGATCTGTCTACATTTGCACACGAAAAAGCATTTCCTTACATTGTCGAGGGCTTTAAGTTTGGCAATAATTATCAGGGTACTAACACTCAAGCACCTGTTAGAAAAAGGGTACATTTTCGTAATACCTCTTATAGCTCGAGTGAAGATGGGAGTACAGGTACTGCAGACCCTATTAATCAACAAGGAGGAGGTAATAGTAGGAGTCGAGGACAACGTTATCAAAATAAACAAAGACAAGGTCGTCCTTTTTTAGGACAAGGGCCCAACCGAGGAGACTGGGGCAACCAAATTCAAACCCGCAGTCGATCGAGGAATCAATGGTGATCAATTTATCCAATTACGAATTGAGCATTGAGGAAGAAATGGTTCTGAATAAAGGTTTGAATTTTGTTGCCACCAAATACCATGATCAATTCGAGTTCAGATCTGAATTCCACAGTTTTATGCGGAAGGTCCATTTGAAAGTTTTTTCGTAATGACAATGTTTATGAGAATGTTAACCATACGGGTCTTAGAAATAAATCTACTTTTTGTGCCCCTACACACAGTTATACCCCTGAATCTCGTGTTTTCGAGAAACAGGTTCTTAAAGAGGTATATAAATTGGAACAACAAGGCATACGGCATCATTCAAATTTTGGTAATACTCAACGAGAACTGGTGTCACGGTTGGCCAGATTACAAGATGTAGTAGTGAGGCAGGCCGATAAAGGCGGAGCCATAGTGCTATTGAACCGTGAGGATTATGTGGGGGAATGCCAGCGTTTACTGAGTGATGGCAGAAGTTATCATTCCATACCTTCTGATCCATCTATTGCTATGATGGAGATCATAGAAGCTAAAGTACAGAGTGCATATGAAGCAGAAATGATCAGTAAACAGGAACGTGATTACCTCATTAGAAAACAAGGACGTGTACCGGTTTTTTATATCCTGCCTAAGGTGCACAAGAGTCTTACTAATCCCCCAGGCAGACCAATTGTATCTGGAGTCAACTCTATCCTTGAACCCTTGTCTAAATTTGTTGATTTCTATTTAAGACCATTTGTGGTCAAAATGGATAGTTACCTAAGAGATACTTCGGATGCTATCAACAAAATTGAAAATTTACCTTTCACCGCAGGCCAGTGCTTATTGATTAGTCTGGACATACAATCCTTGTATACAGTTATTCCTCAAAGGGCTACTTTAGAGGTCATAGAAGAAACTCTACGAGAGAGGGTAGATGGTCATCCCGTCAGTAATGCCTTCATTATGTGGTGTGCAGAGTTTGCTTTGACTCGTAATTTTTTTCAGTTTCAAGGAGCATTCTTTGAACAAATTGAAGGCACAGCCATGGGTGCTGCCATGGCACCCAATCTTGCTAATCTATATGTGGAATATTTTGAAAAAACAGTCATTTATCCAGTCACCAACCCGTATAAGAAACACCTTTTGAAATGGCTTCGGTATATAGATGACATTTTTATACTATGGGAAGGAACAGCTGTAGAGGCAGAACTTTTTGTCGAGTGGTTAAATGCACAGAACCCTTTCTTAAGATTCACTAAAGAGATCAATGCACAAGAAATTAACTTCCTAGATATCACCATATTTCACCATGAAGGCCACCTTAAAGTTAAACCTTACAACAAGAGAACTGACAAAAATGCTCTTCTCCATTTCTCCAGCCACCATGCTAATCATATCAAGGAGAATCTGCCCTTCGGGCAGTTTTTGAGGCTAAAGAGAAACAGTAGTCTGGGGCAGGATTATAAAGAAAGTGCAGCTCTGCTGTCAAGAAAATTGTGTAATAAAGGCTATCCTGCTGAGCTGGTAAAGAGGTCTTGCAAAAGAGCTTTTAACAATAATCGAGAGGCCTTACTAGAGAAAAGACAAACAGATGATAAAGGTGATCGGATTGTATTTGTCAATACGTTTTCGAACTTGTCATACAAAATCAAAGGCATTATTAATAAGACATGGAAGAAAGTGTACAATGCTGAATCGACTCCACCTCCATTGGTGGCTTTTAGGAAAAGCCAAAATATCAGACAGATGCTCATTAGGAATGACATATCCATCAAACGTCCATTAGCACCCAGGCAAACTACTTTATGGGGCCTTCCGCCTGTTAAGGGACATTTTCCCTGTGGAAAGTGTGTGATGTGTGCCACGACGAAGGAAACAAAATATATTATGTTAAATCCTGATATTAAGTGGGTTCTTAATGAAATGACCAATTGTAACACCGAAAATGTTGTCTATTTAATTACATGTCCTTGCGGATTACAATATGTAGGCAAAACCAATAGGAAATGTCGTACTCGTATGATAGAACATCGAAGTTGCATAAAAAACCGAGTACTGCTAGCTCCTATGGTTAAACATTTTGTACAGATGAAACATTCCCACGAGGATTTCAGTTGGGTGATCTTAAAGAAAATTTATGGCAAAAATAAATCAGAAATAGATGATAAACTCATTCTATTCGAACAAAAAATGATTTACAGGTGCCAAAGTCATATCATTGGTCTTAATGAAGAAATTGACTGGCTGCATACTCAGAGATGAAAGGACATTGGGTGGTGGTACATCCCTATGGAGATATAGATATATCTGATGGGGCATTAGTGAGAAATATGAAGAATTAGTAAGATGCACTATGTATAGAAATGGTTTTTTCAAAAATGACACTGTTTTAGACTTTGTAAATATAATGTGATGAGTCGGATATGGTTCAGGTATTGGAATATATTTGTGTAATGTGTTGTATGGTTTACTTCACTTTGTGTGGGTAACTTTGATTACCTAGAAACTATTACTTTCAGAACTTGGTCTGATAATGGCCCCCTGGTTATGTTTTAAACCCCAGGTTTTTACCTGTCTAATGGACTAGACTTTCTCCAGCATGTAATTCTGGGAAAATTGTAATTATGGTAACTAATTGGCCTTCCTTGGTAGGTGTATGTGAGCGGGTTTATTGTACTTATGAGAGCAGTGGGTTAGCAGCCGTACCGCCACGCTTACCGGATTTTTGGTTTTGGGTTTCCAGAGCTGCATTGGGTGTAATTTGCGTCCTTATGCATTGTTATTGAATACATTATCGGTCGATTACCCATGATCGAGTTAATCTGTTTACTATGTTTATGAAATAAAGAAGGTTAGTCCTTCGTTTATGTCTCAGCAATAGGATGCACGACGTTCCATGAAACAAAGAAGGTTAGTCCTTCGTTTGTGTCTTAGCATTTGTTTACTTGAACTGCTTCTCATTATGAAAACATGGGTTTAGCAGCCGAACCGCCGCCCTTACTGGAATCGATCTTTGGTTGTCGGAACTGCATGGGGTGAAGTTTCCGTCCTCAATTAAGGTTACAACTATTGATATTTAGTGTACTGTACTGCAAACGTTACTAATTGGGTATTAAATGATGGGCCTTCGTTTTATACGAGCATTTATTTGGATTTTCTAAGAATGGTTGATATTAAGTAAACTACATTGTATTGGGCATAGCGTGCTACAGAAATACTTGTGATATATTTTTTGTCTAGAACATTGATCAGGTTTCTTCTGTTGTAGGTTACAATTTTGTGGACAATTTAACAGCGACGAAGAATATGTAAACAATCTCTTCAACCACGCAGGAGTAGTGGCATGGCGTAATAGGTATATATGCATATATTGTTTTAAATGAGTGATAATGCTTTGGTGAAGGTTGTAGTTTCAAAAGCTCTATAGGGTTGTTATGGAAGGTATGACCACATTGAATGATAGGAATACACAGGGGGTCACTACTTAGATGAGTAGGTTCATCGGAGCACTATATAGTTTTTGCGGTCACGTGAATTTGTGATGAAGTGAGGGAGTAGTGGTTGTGTTGTTCACACCACTGTTCGTTTGTTGTTCCTTTCTCAGCTGGAATCAGGTTCATGGTTACCAAAGAACCCTTTATAGAACAGGATCAGACTTATTGAAAGAGGTCGGAGGGCATTTGGGTGCACTGAGGCACACCTACACTGCAGCAATCCTACTTGTGAGGTATGTAGTGACCATTGGGTTCAATTGATCTTGCCAGTATATAGGTACATATTTGAATGTTACTGGAATATAGTTAGCATTATGTAGCTGACTTATGTATTTGTGATGATGTTGATCTGTAGTGATACCCTATTTTTCTTTGTGTATTGAATAATTATAGGAGTACGGTTTGAAGAGTACTTTTGGGGCCCTGGATTACATGGTGGAGAAAAAATTAAAAGTGTCTTCCCCTGAAGAAGGTTCATGCATTTGGTGCCAAGAGGAACTGAAACATGTCGGGACTGTTTATTCTGAGTTAATAACACTCAGTGATTGAAAATGTTTAAATCATTATATAAATTTTATATGTTGATGTATTGTATTGTATTGTCATGTTACAGGAATGGATGTGAGTGAAACTAGTAATTTGTATTGTAAATGTATCCACTGTATGTTGTGTTGTGGGGTCCTTTTTACTGAAAACACTGTTTTAGAGTTAGTTTTATAAAAGAAAATAAACTATTTTTGATATTATAAAAAAACAAATAAGTACTAGGTCGATTTTTTCAAGACTATTTGTATAAATAGGGTTTTTCAGCATCACACGATATGTAAAGATCACTGTTGAGTGGGGAATGTATTTTCTGTCTCCTTTTTTTCCCTTTGTGAGAGAACAGCTCCCATAGGCATGCTAGAGGCATCTGTTTCAACTATATAAGGGAGGTCTGGGCGAGGATGCTGTAGAACTGGAGCAGAAGTACATTTTTTCTTAGGTTCTTGAAAGGCCTTCTCTGCTTCTTCGGTCCAATGGAACTTTATATTGTTTTTTCTCAATAGTGATGTAATTGGATGCACTATTTGGGAAAAATCTGGGATGAATCAGTGGTAAAAGTTTGTAAAGCCCAACATACTCTGGATTCCTTTAAATGAAGTTGGTGACGGCCAGTTAAGAATGGCATCTACCTTGTGCCTATCCATTCTGATACCTTTTGGTGTGAGGATAAAACCGAGGAACTCCACTTCAGTGACATGAAAAGAGCATTTTTCGAGCTTAGCATACAGTTTATGTTGGTGGAGTTTAGTAAGGACGGAGCGGACATTCCGGATATGGTCTTCTTTTGTAGCAGAATACACTAAGATGTCATCAATGTAAACCAGGGTGCAAACGTCGATTAACTCCAGCAAAACATCATTCATAAAGTACTGGAACGTAGCAGGAGCGTTGCAAAGTCCAAAAGGCATTACCTGGCATTCATACAAGCCGTATTTGGTACGAGAGGCGGTTTTCCATTTGTCTCCTTTCTTCACTCGAACAAGATGGTACGCCCCCCTAAGGTCCAGTTTGGTATAGATTTGGGCGTCTTTGACTTGATCCAATAATTCGGGAATAAGGGGCAGTGGAAAACATTTTTTTACTGTGATCTGGTTTAATGCGCGATAGTCGATGCAAGTCCTCAAATCTCCTTTCTTCTTTGGTACGAAGAATAAGGGGCTGGCTGCCGGTGATTTAGATGGGCAGATAAATCCATTTGCCAGGTACTGATCAAGATAAGATTTCAAATGGAGGTTTTCTGGTTCAGTAAGTGCATAGATTCGACCACAAGGAATTTGCGCACCAGGTATGAGGTCGATCTGACAATCGTAGGGCCTGTGCGGTGGTAGAGTATTGGCTTGTTCTTTCTGGAACACGTCTTGAAAATCTTGGTATTCATTTGGTAGAGTACTAGTCACACCTAGTACAATCGCCACCGTACTGGGAGTAGCAGATTTACACAAGTCTGTTTTCCCCTTTTCTTGGTAATAACAGGTGCAAGCACAATCATCGGAAAAGGCCAACTTCTTGGCACGCCAATCTACTAGAGGGTTGTGAGCTACCAACCATGGAATCCCTAAGATTAGTCGAAACTGAGGAGCTTTGATGAGATCGAATGCAATAGATTCTCGGTGTCCATCCGGGCACAGTAGGGTTAGTGCTGCTGTACATTGGGTTACTGGTCCGGAAGCTATTTCTGTCCCATCAACAGTAGTAACTTTTTCAGTAGTCGACTTAGAGCATAAGGGAAGCCCCATCACTGCTGCCAGATCTTGGTCTAATTAATTCCCAACTGCTCGGCTGTCTATGTATGCTTCGACAGCATGCATCCGAGACGGTTGTTGGTGATTGATCAAAATTACTGGTAATGCAAAGTGTGAGGTCTGTGGCTCATCCTTCTCGCTCGACAAGCGGACCTCTACGCTTGCTGGGCTTGGTAGTTTTCCGACTCCTTGTTATTATCTTCCTTCTCTGTGGCTACAACAGTTCTCCTTGGTGGTTTCACTGGACATTCTTTGTGGAAGTGGCCCGATTTTCCGCAATATAAGCATAATTGCTGTTGCCTTCTCTTGTCTCTTTCAGTTTTAGTTAAAGGGGGCCGTACACCTCCGATTTGCATGGGTTCTACTGTGTTTTCCAATGTACGTGGAACATTATCCTTTGACCGGACATACACAGCTCGAGTGTCTAACCTTATCCGGTCCGCTTTTCGGTCTTGTAATCTGTGATCTAATTGCACCACAAGGTTGATGAATTCTCCACAGTCTTTAGGTGGGTTAACCACTTGAGCAAGGACATCCTTTAGTTCCCCTCGTAGACCCCGATGAAATAGTGTGTAACTAGTCCGTTAAATGTTGCTATATATGTAAGCAAGTCTTGACTTCCTTGACGGAGTGACAAAAGTTTGTTGTCTAATGCTTGGCCTTGGGTATGACGAGCAAAGAGTTTTTCCATTTCTATCTGGAAACCCCCAAAGTCATGTAACAATGGGTTATCCTGACTAACCAATGGTACCGACCAATCTGCAGCACTGCCACTCAGATATGACAAGACAAAAGCAAACCCGCGCTTGGTCGTTAGGAAAAGCCCAAGGTCTGCAAAGGAAATGAAGACGACACTGGTTCATGAATGTTGCATACTTCTTGCAGTCCCTGTAAATCGTTCAGGTGGAGCTAAAGGAATTGCCCCCGGAAGGGTTATTTGTTCTGGAATGGTGGAAGAAGTTGGCACAGGTGCTGGCGGAATGTTACCAGGCAATGGGGTCTGGCCTGCCTGTGATTGGAGCAATTGTCTACTTATTTCGTCGGTACGATCTTTAGGAACAATCAAATCCCTCCTAAGAGCGTTGGTTTCTTGCCTGGCTGAATGTACTTCAGCGCGTAATTGTCCCAACAACTGAACTAACTGGTCAGTCTCTGAAGTCTCCATGACGCCCAGGTGGATAATATTGAGGCTTTGCATTCTGTTACGCTGACCTGGTATCCACGGGGATGCCACCCAGCCCTGGTTTGATGATTTGCACTCTCGAACCCTCACCCGGTCCCTTGGTAATGCCTCTGATTAAAGATGGGTCTGCAGTATAGGAGAGCTGGATTCAATACCAGATTGTCTTTATGTTTTCCCACCTCCCTTGGCCTCAGCTCCTTCCTCCCCATGGGCCTTCTCCTTACTATTGTAAAAGGTGGATTCTCCGTCCTGTTCCTCGTGGCAGGGGCGCGTAGATGTGGGGGCGAGCAGCGACCAAGTTACTTCACTGGTGCAAGCCCCCCTTTGGGAATCCAGGCGTGCTGCGACTCTGTAGGTTTTCTGCTTTACAGTCTTTATATGCAGTTCTTATGTTCCGTTTAGTTCGAATAATAATGTATTGCTTCTTTCCTTTTAGGTATGGAAAGGTATTTTGGTGTTGTCATGCAGTTTGAAGAGGAGCATGGGCCGGTAGGCAAAAGCGCGGTGTGCGCAATGCTGTCTGGTGAGTAATGCGCGATGCACGGCGCTGTATCACCTTTTATATTGCTAACCTGTGTCTTTTCTCTCCTTGCCGGTTGCGATGTTCCTCGCCGAATGCCGTAATGTTCCAGCAATGATACTGACCAGGAGATGACTACCCAGGTAAGAATTAACCAGGTTACTCACCGTAGTGACCACCTTACTCCTAGTCCATAGTCCCCTTTCTTTCATACTTATGGGACATCTCTCGATCCTGTGTGACGGGACCGGAGCACATTGTAAAATGCATCCAAATTTTTCCAAAAATGTGTCCTTCCTCTCTTTCTTGCGCGGGGCCCGGCACGCGGCCGTAACCCCGCCCACCTTGGCTCCGCCCCACGCATCGCCCATCAGTCCTTTTCTATCGCCAGGTCAGAGACCTATTAACAATAACAGAGGAACCTTATTAGAGGGGACGGCGGGCGGGCGTATGGAGGAAAGGGGACTATGGACTAGGAGTAAGGTGGTCACTACGGTGAGTTACCTGGTTATACTCCTACGTCCCGTCCCCTTTCCTCCATACTTATGGAAGATTCCCAAGCACTCCTAACAGGAACTACGGGTGGATGGAAATACCCCTTACTGAAACAGGTTCTTCAGCACAGCCTGACCAGCACAGCCTGAGCTCAAGAGCATCAGCTCTTGAGCTCATGTCAAGACAATAATGCTTACAAAAAGCAGATGGGGAGGCCCAAGTAGCTTCCCTAGCGATGGACTCCCAGGGGACATATTTCTGAAAAGCAACCGCGGCTGCCTTGCCCCGCACCAGGCGTGCATGAATACCCTTTGGAGGTTTCAGCCCTTGGACGGTGAAAGACTCAGTGATGCAGGCGGCGATCCACCGAGAAACAGTCGCCTTAGACGCCTGCTTACCCTGAGGGATACCGAAGGTCACAAAAAGTTGAGAACTCCTAAGCTCGGAAATCCTGTCCAGGTAGAACTTAAGAGCTCTTCTGACATCAAGACAGTGCAGAACCCTTTCAGCCTCTGAGGCAGGGTTCGGAAAAAAGACCGGTAGGGAGATCGACTGATTCAGATGGAATTCAGTTACCACCTTCGGTAGAAAGGCCGGGTTTGGATGCGGACTACGAACCGGAGGGTAGAGGTGTGTCAAGCTTGCAAAATGCCTCTTAACCACTGGGTTACTCAGAGAATAAGGACATTGGTCTGTAGAAAGATAAGTGGAAACTGCTGAAAGGTAAGTTCTGCATGACAGAATGTGAACACCCGACTCTGCTAGGGAGGACACGAAGGACAGTACCGTGTCAATCGTAGCCACCCTTGACTCCAATTGCTTCTCCAAACACCAATGGCAGAACCTGAGCCATTTACTCCTGTATTGGGATCTGGTCGAGGGTTTCCTGGCTGCCTGGATAATACGCATGGTATCCGTAGACAAGTTAAGATGCTCTAAAGACTTGAACTCAGGCACCATGCCGCCAAGCGAGCGATTGTGGGGAGGGGTGCCACATCTGCTGTTACCCCTGATGAAGAAGATCGGGAGTTACTAGTAACCTGATCGCCGGATACACCGACAGGTGTTGAAGTTCTGAGAACCAAAACCTGGCCGGCCACCACGGGGCTATGAATAGAAGCGAACAGTTCACAGAGTTCTTCAGCTTCCAAATTGCCAGATGGACTAGAGGCAGAGGCGGGAAGGCGTAAGCTCTCATGTTGTGCCATGGAATCTCGAGAGCATCCCCCAGAGCGGAGGCTCTCAGCCCTCCTCTGGAGGCATACTGAGATAGCTTCTTGTTTGCCGCCGTAGCGAAAAGGTCCACCTCCGGTGTGCCCCAATGCGAGAAAATCCATGAGAGGACCTCCGCCTTCAACTCCCACTCGTAACTGACCACTGTACGCCAGCTGAGGGCATCCGCTGTGACATTCAGCTGGCCTGGGATGTGTACTGCTATCAGCCAGACACCATGAAGCACGGCCCACTCTCATATCTGGATAGACAGGTCCACTGGGGGGTGGGGCGGAGACTTTGTTCCCCCTTGCTTGTTGATGTAATACAATGACACCACATTGTCCGTGCGTATGCGGACCACCTTGGTGGCAATGAGCGGTCTGAACGCCTTGAGCGCCAGAAAAATCGCCAGAAGCTCCAAATGATTTATGTGCAGGAGCTTGTCCTGAGGCGACCAGAGGTCCGACACCTAAAGATCATCTAACGTCGCACCCCACCCCAGAAGGGAGGTGGCTGTCATGATCGTCACCGTGGGGGCTGAGTCCTGAAACCCCTGCACCCACCGAGAGGTTGCTGAGAGATGTCCACCAATCCAGGTCCACTCTCATGGAATCCGGAATCATTATCCGCTTAGAATCCGGGACCACAGCCTGACGCCGGGAACTCCGAAGAGCCATCTGGGTCCGCCTCATCTTGAGGCGAGCAAGAGGAAGTGCCAGCACACACGAGGCCATGAGGCCCAGAAGCCTCTGGAACCACCAGACCAACATGCTCTCCGACTGCGCAAACATCTGACACGTGGCTAACAGATCTGCCATTCTGTCCCCGGTCAGGTACACTCTGCAGTCGATCGTGTTCCAGCGAAAACCCAGGAAAATCAGGTCCTGCGAGACCGTCATGGAAGATTTCCGCCAGTTCACCGACAGCCCAAGATGGAACAGGAGCTGAAGGAGAGACTGGAGATTGCCCGCTGCCGCCAGCGGACAAGGGCTGCGTAAGAGCCAGTTGTCCAAATATGGATACACATGGATACCCTGGAGACGAAGATAGGCCGCAATCACTGACATCATCTTCGTGAAGACAAGCAGCACCAAGCTGAGGCCAAAAGGATGCACTCGAAACTGGAAGTGCTCCTCTTCCAAAGAGAAGCGGAGATATCTCCTGTGTGGGTTCCAAATCAGGATATGCATGTACGCGTCCTGAAGATCCACAAAGCTGAGCCAATCACCCATCTGCAAGGAGGAGCGTATCTGGCTGGGCGTGATCATCTTGAATTTCTCTTAGGGTAGGAAAAGATTGAACTGGGAAAGGTCTAGGATGGTGCGCAGGCCAGCCTGGTTGGGTTTGGGTACCGTAAACAGCCGGAAGTAGAAGCCCTCCCCTCGCTCCCCAAGGGGAACGGGTTTCACAGCTCTGAGGTCCAGAAGTTTCTGAACTTCGGCTTTGAGGGAGGGCGAGCCTGATAGCTGAAAAGGAGGGTTGAGGGGTGGGGTAGCGGATAGAGGTAAGCAGAAGCCCGCCCGAGAGACTTACAAGACCCATCTGTCTTCTGTGATGGTCTGCCACGCCCCCCAATGAGACGCAATGCGTCCTCCCACCGGGGTCTCCTGCGAGCGCGGAAAACCCTCATTTAGTAGGTTTATCAGTGGTGGTGCCACCATAACCTGAGGAGGAGGCTGAAGAGCGGGAGAAAAACCGCATCCGTTGTTGCCTACGGCGGTTTTCCCCGCAGGGGTATCCACTCTGAGATTTGCGGTCGAGGACGCCCTTAAAGCCAGAGAAGGGTTGACTTTGTGACAACGGTCTCTGGGTTTTGAAAGGGGACTTAACCAGGACAGACAACGACTTAGCTGTCTGAGTGCTATCCTTCGTCTTGGTGAGCTCTACATCTATTGTAGAATGAAAGAGCTCCTTACCATCGAACGGAAGGTCCAACACCTTGTCCTGCACTTCTTTTGAAAATTTAGTGGCATGCAGCCACGCCTGCCGTGAGGTATCAACTCCCAGCATAAGGCCCCGAGCCGAGGTGTCTACGTGATGAGCCGCAACCTCCAGGAGATCCTGGGCCAAGACCATGGCGTCGGATAGGCCACCTTTGAAGTCTTCCAGCTTCTCGACCGGGATAAACTCCTCAAACTCCAACAGACCCTTCCACATCCGCATGTTGGCTCCCACTAAAATCAATTCAGCGTTGGCCTGCCTGAGCTGCAAGGCCGAGTTGGCGAAGATTTTCCTCCCGAGGGAGTCTAGGAGCTTGTCCTCCTTTCCCAGAACCTGAGTAGCCGTCGTGGAAGAGGATGCTGCAGGCCTGGACTGCAAAGTGGCAAAGTGGCCGCAGCCACCACTGTGGAGGAGGGAGGCGGACAAGACGATAGGGCCACCTCTTCTGAAGAATGCAGCCTGTATCTCGCGTCAATTTTCTTGTTGACAAAAAGTCCAGAGTGTGGCTTTTCCCAGACTCTGCGGACCTCGGCCAGAACGTCCTTCTGCAAAAACAGGCCGGTACGCTCCAAGGGAGATAGGGTGAACGCTCCAGAGAGCACGCCCTCCTGCGGAGCGGGTGTCTCAGGCACCGGGACATCTAAGAAACTCATCATGTCCAGTACCCGGTCATGAAAAGCTCTAACAGAGCGGGGAAGGTCATCGTTGTCCTGATCGCCTTGGGCGTAATCTGCCAGGTCAGGATCCTGCTGAGCCAAGTCAGGCGCTGCCTTGTCCACTGGGGACAATGGAGGCAAAGGCGGAAGAGTCGGGGAAGGCACCGTAGGCAAGGGAGGCGCCGGCGGAGCCACCGGAGGAACGGATGATCGCTGTAGTTGATTTCAGGAGGAGAACATTTTCTGGACCAAAAGGCCACTGGGTGTAGTTGGTTAGTTTTTGGGTCTCTTTGCGACAGGACAGCTCCCATGGCCGAACTGGATGCATCGGTTTCCACTATGTACGGGAGATCTGGGTGCGGGTGCTTCAATACAGGTGCAGAGGTGAATTTGGTTTTCAGGTCCTGGAAGGCTTTTTCGGCCTCAAGAGTCCATTCGAAGCGTTTGTTTTTCTTTAGGAGAGCGGTGATGGGTTGGACTGTTCGGGAAAATTCCGGGATGAATCTTCGATAGAAATTGGCAAAGCCGAGCATGCTCTGAACTCCCTTCACCGAGCTTGGAGACGGCCATTTGAGGATGGCGTCCACCTTTCGCGAGTCCATTCGGACTCCTTGAGGTGTCAGGATGAATCCGAGAAACTCAACTTCTGTGGTTTGAAAAACGCATTTTTCGAGTTTTGCAAATAATATGTGCTGGCGCAGTTTCTCAAGAACTGCCCTAACATGTTTTCTGTGATCAGATTCTGAAGAAGAGTATCCGGATGATCGCTGCTGAAAATGGAGGAACCCAGGAAAGGTGAGTGAAATGCAGCGCTGCAGCGATCGTAACAAAATGCTTTTAAAAATAATGTCTTCCCTTTCAGGATCGTCGGTGATGTCTCTGTGGTGCAGATTTAGCTGGTAAGGTCTCTTGTCTCCCTTTGCAGGTGACCCAGGATGCTGACAGGCGTGGCTGAAGTCCAGATGCAGGAGCTGACACGGTGAGCGTCCAGCTGCGAGGAGCAGAACAACGCGAAGCGTGAGTTGCTGATCGGGTGTGGTTTAAATAGCTTTGGGAGAAGTCCCAAGTGTGTATCCTTCCTCCGATCAGGTATGTATCCTTCCCCGACCACACCCGGGTGGAAAGTAGTCCCACAGGTAAAGTAGTTCCATTCAGGCCTCAAGAGAGCCTGGATGTGGCAGCATGGTCTGCATCAGGTAAGTGCACATTAAAACACTTGAACACATGTCTAGCTTTATGAGCCTGGCGCCTAAGGCGCCAGGACTGCGTCCAAAGGGCCCCAGCTTGGGCCCGCTGCCACTCCCCTGGGGGAAATGATGCCTGCCTCTGGGGTCGCTGGGTCGGACCTGGCTCCTTGGAGGTAGGCATCATGACAGCCTCTCTGCACCTCATGGACACTTTCTACTGAAAGAGTGGAAAGGCCCTGATGACGTCCCTACTTTTGCCATATGAATTGCCAAATCATTTTTGTAACAGTATGGGAGTGTGAAAAGGCAATGCAGTGATAACACTTCTGTATATGGAAAGGGAACGGATAGCTGCAAAGGCTCCAGCAAATGCAGCTTGTAAGACAAGCACTGCAAAGTGCACATTTAAAGCCCCATAACAAAAGTAATATAGAGAGAAATATATTGGTGCATTATGAAACTGCTGGCTGAGAAAATGGGACAGTTACTGCTCCCCACACCCCTCGGGCTGAGGGCTCCTTTAAACTGAAAAAGTTGAAAGGCCCTGATGCTCTAGTAAGACAGAGCACTAGCTCAGAGCTCTGAACAAACAGTATGAATGGAAGAGCTGAGACAGGTAGCTCTGAGATGCACAGGATGTTTGTGGCCGGAGCTGCTACAGGAGTCTTGAACTTTTGGATCTCCAGATGTTTTGGACTACAAATCCCAATATCCCTCTGCATTGACAGTGATAGCTAGGGCATATGTAGTCCAAAACATCTGGAGCGCCAAAAGTTGCAGACTTCAATGCTATTGTATTCTATATGAAACAATTTTTAGAAATTGGTTTAAAAGACATAATCTTTGTTACTGTGCCCTGGAGCTGGGAGCCAGTGCATATGAAAAGTGAAGTAACAAATAGTAAAGTGTGCTTTTCTGGTTTGCTGTTGTCATTTTACTTTTCTGGTCTGTTTTTTTTTTTAAAGGGAGCAACAACATGTGCTCTGTCATGTCACCTCATGTACAAATCATTACCTGCTGAGCTACTGAAACGGAGAGAGCATGGGAAAAGTGTGAGAGAAAGCTTAACAATAGTGAGAGTGACATTGAACAAACACCACAACACACCAAGGGACCCATTCATGAATTATTTGCACAGTTCAAAGTGAGTGCATGTTGTTATTTTTGCAGTACTAAATGACTTTCCATGAATCAGGGTTTGTGTCGGCAGTGCAAAGTCATTTTTAAGCAGTCCAAAGTCACTTTGAACCGTGCAAAATGTCAATGAATCAGGCTGCAAGTTCTGATTAAAAATTAAGAGCTGAAAGAAAAATGCTGTCTGACATTACGTAACCAGGTATTTGGAATATTTTTAGACCTGTTAAAATATTAGTTTATGTGGTAGTAGCGTTCTATCGCTTTCCACATCTCAAGCCAAATCTACTTTTCAAATGCATTTTAGACCGCTCCGTCATCTAAGGAAATTTGTCCCAAAACATAAGCATTGCTACTTCAGATTTTCATTTTGGGGGTGGGTGGGGCCTGGAAAAATAGACTGTGAATGTAAAGTTTGTCAAAAAGCCATCATTATAGCAGTGTATATATTGTTGCTAGCAGGTAATTATAATAGCTATTACAAAGTGTTGGCAGGGATTTGGACACGCATTGGGAATGAAAGCCCATGAGTTTAACTCGCCCCCAATACCCTCTTCGTTGCCTCCTTTTGGACTGTCAATAAAGCGACCGAAAACAGGTTGCTATTAACAGTACAATACTAAATGGAATGTATATATCCAACGTCTGAAGCAGTAATCACAAAGAACTTGTGCAGTGGTGCTGCAATATCTCCGAATCTGTCAACAAAGGCAACGGGTTCTCGCAGATATTGAACTGCAGCATAATTTATGACAACTGTCACGCCAAAAAACTGGTCATTGTAAGTCTTCAAATATAGCAATATGTGGATCGAAGGAAAAGTATGGTCATTTGAGGGCATGGAATTAGCCGTAGGACCAGTATTTACAGACATGAGAAAATTCTGAAATACAAGAATGCTTTTAACAAGGAGAAAAGCAGCTTCATTACGTGGAGCAAGAAGGTAATTATTCAGGCACAGTACTTTTGAAACCACCACCGATATTCTTTGAGATCCGAAGATTCTGCTGTATACCTACTTGTCCTTAGTTTTAGATGTATGGGAGTAATTAAGTAGCAACAGCGATGCCATTTTCCAGGCTGACTAGAGACTGTCACACTTGCAGCGAAATCCTTTGTCTAACTTTACAAACCGCAGGTGAGAAGTTGCCACTTCACCTCACGGTGCTCAGTGGAGAGGCGGTGTGTCTGTTTCACGGGTCATGCAAGGGTAAGCAGCACATCAATCAAATTAATGGGTCATGTAAGACGCCCTCCGTACACTCGAGGAAGCTGTTCCTTGCCCCCACTGGGCCTCAGGCAGCCAGGAATGGGTAGGTTTGGACAGCAAACTCCATAGGTGATAGGACTGCTTGAAATATGGTAGCCTAGCGCATGAATGGTATGGTTGGCAAGTATGTACTATTCGCGTTCTTTTGTGTACTTTTTGAGATGTGCAAACAATGCGGTCGGCGTTGCCATTCTGTGCTACTGTTATGTGTGCATCGCTTGCACTAACTTTACGTGTGGCCGCGCCACAAGATCACCACACTCACCTTCATAGCTGACAGTTGTTGACAGTAGATGCTCAAACCGTGCAGTGCAGGTATTTTCATAATGTGCGTGCCCAGCGTAGCCCAACCTGTCAGGTCCGGAAACCAGCAACATAAACAGAAGCTAAAGCAGACATGCGCTTTCAGAGTTTACGGTTGCAGTGTTCTTGTATACAGTGGTTGCTTAGAGAACATGTGAATAATTTACGGACAACACTATGTACTGTTGCAATTGGTTTTATTTTTCATACAATGTTCACAAGAAAGTGTAACATGCCTGCAAGCACTGCTTTTTTCATTTTGCGGATACAATCCCAGCGTAGAATGCCGTCTGTGCTTTTCTGCACTTCTTTTGTTGTCTGGCAAAGTAGAAAAGGATTACTTGGTGGTTCTTGGTGGTTCGTGTGAGAGAACCCACTTCCTTAGTAATTTAGGAAAGGTACCAGCTGTTGTCTCTGGGATGCCTTACATCATAAAAGGTTTGCAGGTTGCTTGTTATTGCTGGAAACGCAAATGGACACACAGGGCCATAGCGGTCGTCCCAGATAAAAATGAGCAACAACACACCGCTTATGGTAATCTTGCAATGATAGCTCCACCACCCGTCTCTTGGCACATGAAGTGTGGCATGGGCAGTAAGGTGCAAGATATCTGTGAACAAACAGGAATAAGAATATCTTTAAGTAGCCGTTATCAGTGGCAGTGTAAAGGACAAGGGTCTGCGGGAAGTATGTCGTAAACGGGCATTAGGTGTCCAGGTTATGGACCTTTGGGTGATCTACTTTGTGTTATTGAGTAGCGTCATATGTTCACCCACTGCCTTGCTCTGTGTTTTGTAGGTGCCACTCTCCTTCTACGGCTACACACATGTGAATCGTCTTTCAAATGTTGCCAACACACGCTCCTTTTATGTGTTTGCTTTTCACAAAAGATGTCCGTGGCAGCGAGTGCCGTCAGACTCACGGCACATTCTGTCTGTATGTGTCCAAAAAAACATTTAAAAAAAGAAATCTTCATGGGCATCCCCTCAAATTGCAGTACTATGCTCAAGCTGTTTTGCCAAAATGTGCAACACAATATTACCTGTCATCCTTTGTGTGCCGGTCGAGTGCTATATGGATCTCATAAGCAACTCTCAAGTGTTTGGAAAGTCATAGTAAGGACAATCCAGGCAATCTAGCAGCACACGATTGAGCATATGGTGTGCTGTTTCAGTGCACGAGGTGCGTTCCCTTTCAGTGTTGTGCTTTATGTATACATTTGCATGGGCTGGCGAAGCGTGTCAACAAAATAAAGAACACTCATACCTGCCATTTACGTAAACTGGTGGAGACATGGCATTGTAACCCCGCGTGACCACTGCTGTTACAAACCCCCGTACAGTGCACACAGACAAAATCTACGGTCTGGTAACTACATAATGATGCATACAGAACTGTATACTACTACATTTTAATCCGACTACACATGTATCGAAAAGTTGTACTTACATAACTTCGGCAAATTACATGTTTATACTGTCTGGATGGGAAATTGCTCTGTGCAGCGTATTGAACAGTTTCAGACTAACTTTGCAGAACATGTGCGCAGCAACTATAATGTACGTTATCTTTGATTTTTTGTAACATTTCATACAATGTCTGCCCTTGGAGCAAACCATGCGTCCCACTCAAGGCTGTTTTACAATGCGCATTTCTCCTGTTGACAGAGAGGTATGTAAGGTTTACGGTGACCATGCGGCTACAAAATGCATTTCTGAACGTCAGTAGTGTGGTTATGTTGAAGTTAGTATAATGTACATGGAGATGATGGTTTGTTAGACATGCTGCACTGAATGCACAGATGACAAACTACATAAATGTGAATTTACAGGCCTTATATACTATTTATATGTGAAGTGTTTTATGAGGCAACGGTGTACGATGACATATTGCGTGTGCAATGGTTGCACATACGTGGGTGGCAGGGCCAACTTGCGCAGTTTGGTGTCTTGTAGCACAAAGATATTTGGGGCTTGCGTTCATCAAACAAAAGGAATTACTTAATATATTCTTCAAACATAGCCGGGGTTATGGTTTTCAAATTGTGTCTCCATTACACATTAAAAAAAGAGAAGCAGAAGTTTAACATTTTAAGGAGTACCGTAGACTTTACAATATGGTTGCCGAGTTGTGCATCAACTGCTGCACTCTATTCTGTGTTTTTATACCTTCCAGTGAAATGATGTACATAACAAAGATGAACTAATGCTCTAACAGGTGCCAGTGGCAGGCGAGGAGGCAAATCTTACAAAACATGGAACGTAAGACATATGGATGCATTTCACTGTTTGGGTTGTTGTGAATGTGCACATTAGTGGGTAGATTAGCGTACTATAGTGCATTGAATGTGTCCACTTATTACAGGATTAGGTGAAGAGGGTATTCAGCAAAGAGGTTGTCCATTGTATGGAAGCAATGTAATACAATGTGAACTGAAGTGGCTAAGGGGTAGGTGGCTGTGTTATGTGTCGGGTTTGTGGTAAGTGGATAGATGTTTCTATGTATGGTTGTACTGTGTTGTGGTGTGGTAGTTGTAGCCAGGGTGTACAATAGTCAGTGCATGGCTGGAGCCCATACACTGCATGGTGTGTAGTGAAGCGTGTAGGCCGGGGGCACATGCAGCACACTGTAATATAGCTGTACATTGAACATTGTGGCATTTGTATGTGGATTTGTGATCCAAATCAATAACACTGAAAAAATGGTTGGCTGCAGAAAAAACCTCCCACAGAGCTCTGTATTTGGTACTTAATGTGATAAAAAATTGGGAGGGTTATCAAGTCCTGCGCTCAAACCCTTTAAGTTATAAAGTCCAAAGAGAGGGCAATGATGCCAAGATCATTAAAGAGATAAAAATTTGAGAGTTCCAGAAATTCTTTTTAATATGTGGAACAGCCGACACGTGTTTCGACCCCTGGTCGTCTTCAAGGCTGTAATCCATACAGCAATTGCATTGATAAAATTTTACAGAGAAATGAAAATATGCAATTTTTTCAAAACATGTGTGAATTGTTCATAAATACATGTATCAAATGTAAGTCCAAAAGTTACGTGAACATAATATAAAAGGTTTGGAAAGACATACCATGTTTGAGTCACACCATCGAGACAAGTTGCGTCAGGTGGGTTCGGAGTGGGGGGAAGAGAAAAATTGAGTAATCGTAAATACAAAGATCCCTTAACGGTGTTCATGAATATCTTGGATTAACAGAGTCTCATTTTTTAATGGTGTGATCACCCAATGAATCAGAAATGTGCCAAAGAAAGTGAAGCCATTAAATCATGAACTTATATAATGAGGTTGGTCTATCAACATCAACTCTATGTTTAATTTCTGAAAAACCACAGCTCTTATGTGCACTCATTCTTAGACCCAGTAAATATATTTTAGTGCTTACCAGCACATTCTTAAAAAAGGTCGAATGTTATTGTTGTCGATAAATTAATTCATTGAGACCATTATCAGATAGGTGAAAAGCTGGTGTTCATCAATTAAGTAGGTCTTCTCTTTCTTAAGGTCTGGATTATTTGAAAACCTTTAAGCAAAAAAGACCCAAAAGTGTACTAATAAGTGTCAAATAGGTAAAGAATTATGATACTCAGTTCAAATATCAAGAGATTTAATTGGTAACCTACCAGAGTATTATGAATATTCATGGACCAGTCTGTTCCTCTTCAGCTGCCAAATGATATGTGGCTTAATAAATGCCTGTAACAAAAATCACAGATTTCAGTAGCTTCACGCCTATAAATATAATAAGATACATCAGTGCTATCCTTATGGTAATTATTATTAGTGGTTATTATCATGGTACCCAAAGGTATAAAAATACCGTTGTGGGTATTAGTCATTAAACCATAGTGAAAGAAATCGACTATTGTGTGAGATATCCTCACACCGTTTGCAACACTCTGTTAATCCAAGATATTCATGAACACCGTTAAGGGGTCTTTGTATTTACGATTACTCAATACAGATTTACAATTTTTTTCTTCCCCACACTCCGAACCCACCGGACGCACCTTGCCTCGATGGTGTGACTCAAACATGGTATGTCCTTCCAAACCTTTTATATTATGTTCATGTAACTTTTGGACTTACATTTGATACATGTATTTATGAACAATTCACATATGTTTTGAAAAAATTGCATATTTTCACTTCTCTGTAAAATTTTATCAATGCAATTGCTGTATGGATTACAGCCTTGAAGACGACCAGGGGTCGAAACACGTGTCAGCTTTTCCACATATTAAAAAGAATTTCTAGAACTCTCAATTTTTTATCTCTTTAATGATCTTGGCATCATTGCCCTCTCTTTGGACTTTATAACTTAAAGGGTTTGAGCGCAGGACTTGATAACCCTCCCAGGTTTTCATCACATTAATCACCACAGCTGTGCTGCTTTGGAAAATGTTCGGCGTCTGCGTCCTGCGTTGATGACGTTGATAGGCTGTCCTCGAGGGCCTCCGTCGAGCCGACGTCACTGGATGTTATAAGTAGGACGCACGTAGCCTCAGTTGTAGTTTTTTCCCAGAACGTGTGGCACCAATCTTCTGCCAGAATAACCACAGAAAGCCTTGCGGAAACGTAAACTGCAATTGCATAAGAAATTCTGTAGTGGGGCAGGCTGGGAGGGAATGATGTGGAATACGTCGTCGGAACATCCCATCGAAAGAACATTACCAGGTAAGAAAGTTACTTGTTCTTCGAAGGGATTGGTTCCTCCGACGTATTCCATATCTATGACAGACTCGCAAAGCAGTACCAAAGTATGGAGGTGGGTAAAGAATTTAGAATGTAGGAATTTAGAATGCCCAATTAAATTGCAGAATAAAGGACCGCCCTGCCAAAGGCCAAATCCCGCCCATGGATAGAATCCAGGGAATAATGTTTTACAAAAGTATGGACAGAGGCCCATGTGGCTGCTTCACAAATGTTACGAATGGGAGCAACCCTCTGCAGAGCAGTAGAGGCAGCCACACCCCTGGTAGAATGGGCTGTAAGCCTACTGGAGGGTCCTTACCCGCCAAGAGGTAACATTCAGAAATTGTCAAGATAATCCATCTAGACAAAGTCTGCTTAGTAACAGCTTGTCCCAAACGCCTTCCAGCGTATCATATGAAGTGCTGATCGTCCACTCTGACCCCGGACATGCAAGAGATGTAGAAACTTAAAGCTCTCCTAGGATCCAACCTATGGAGCCTCTCCTCTTCCTTACCAGGATGCGGAGGAGGATAGAATGCCGGAAGAATAACTTTCTATCTTAAATGAAATTCCGACACCACTTTCGGAAGAAAAGAAGGACGAACCCCAAGGACAACCCTGTCCTTATGGAACACCGTGAAGGGTGGCTTAACGGAAAGTGCCTGCAACTCACTCACTCTGCGAGCGAAGTGACCGCAACTAAAAATACAGTTTTCAAAGTCAACAGTCTCAAAGGACAAGAATGTAAAGGCTCAAACGGAGCTCCCATTAGGAATTTTAGAACTAGGTTCAAATCCCAACCGGGCAACTGGAAAGGTGACGGTGGGAACCCCTTTCAGAAACTGAGAAATCAAAGGAATCTTAAAATAAGAACACTCCTCAGACGAGCGCTTTAATATGGACAGCGCCGCCAGGTAACCTTTATTGGTACCTACTTGCAGTCCCTTGTGGGCCAACGAAAGCAAAAAAGACAGAAGCACAGGAATGGCACATGAAAAAGGATCCACATTCTTAACTCTGCACCAGTCGCAGAACTTTCTCCAACAGCAATGGTGCAGGCAACACCTCCATCACGTCTTCAGGGAGGTCCCAATCCTTATCCCGCAACAGCTCAGAAGCCAAGCATGAAGGTTGAGGGACTTGACCTGTGCATGGATAACCTGACACCCCCTCCCGTGAGAGCAGATCGTCTTGATAGGGAAGACGGCGTGGAAGGCAGATGGACATGTCGAGAAGGTTGGGTACCACGTTCTCCGGGCCCATGCCGGAGCAATGAGGATCATTCGGGCACCGAACCTCCGTAACCTCCTCAGCACTTGCAGAATGACTGGACTGGAGGAAACGCGTACAGCAATGGGAAGGACCACCCCACTACAAACGTGTCCCCTAAGGCTCCTCTTGGAGGAAATACCCGCAAGCAGAATCTTTCGCACTTCCGGTTGACACTGGTGGCAAAGAGATCCACTTGAGGGGTCCCCCAAAGGGCGAAGATCTCCAGGAGAATCTCCTGAGCCTGCTCCCACTCGTGAGAGACCGTGCTCTGCCTGCTCAGAGCGTCTGCCGCCTCATTTTCGTCTCCGGCCAGATCAACTGCCGAGATCGAAATTTCCGGCCACTGTGTTGTCCGTCAGAATCAGGACATTCTTCCCTCGCACAGTCGGCAGACAAGCCTTCAGAGCTAGCCTGATGGCCCTCAGCTCCAACGGATTGATATGGAGTCTAGACTCCTACGGAGACCAACGACTGCTGACTGTCAACTCGTTGGCATGAGCTCCCCATCCCGTAAGGGATGCGTCCGCCATGATCGTCACTTCTGTCCAGGGTAGCCAAAATGGAGCCGCCTTCATCAGATTGCCATCGACGGCCCACCACAGAAGATCCTGGGCTACCGAGGGCGGCACCTGAACGGGATTCGACATCCTGCCGGAGGACTGCGACCACTGCATCTTGAGAGCCCACTGCAGAGATCTCATCCGCAGCCTGGCCTCTGGTACCAGGAGAATGCAGGATGCCATGAGGCCTAGCAACCTCAAGAACTCAAACGCCGGGAGACTCTGGGCATGTTGAAACTTGTGCACCATCTGCAGAATGTGATGAGCTCTCACCTGGGAAGGGAAACACTGCCCCAGGGATGTGTCGAGCACTGCTCCGATGTACTGGAGCCGCTGGGTTGGCATCAAGTGGGACTTCTTTAAGCTGAGGGAGAAGCCCAGCCTGTGAAGGGAGTGGCAGGTGACTGACAGATGATCTAGGACTTGCTCGGGAGAGCGCGCCGTGATCAACCAATCGTCCAGGTAGGGGTAGACGTGAATCCCCCCCTTTCCTGAGATACGCTGCCACCATCACTATGAGCTTGGTGAAAACCCTCAGGCGGAGGTCAATCCGAATGGCAGGACCCGAAACTGAAAGTGCAAGTCGCCAACCGCGAACCTCAGGAGCCTCTTGTGCTTGGGATGAATCGGCACATGAAAGTAAGCGTCCTTGAGGTCGAGAGACACCAACCAGTCCTGGAGTTGAAGGGCCTGAAGGACTTGAGAGAGAGTAACCATCTTGAACTTGTCCTTTCTGAGGAGCTTGTTCAAACCATGCAGGTCCATGATGGGTCTCAATCCACCGTCTTTTTTCTAAATCAAAAAATAAGGGGAATACCATCCCTTGTTTGTCTCCGCTACAGGCACCAGTTCTATGGCGCCTTTCTCCAGAAGGGATTTGATTTCCGGCGCAAGGAGCGGATCCGGACTCTTCAAAGAGAGATTCCCTGGTGGATTGTCGTGAGGCCTCTGCCGGAAAGAAAGACAGTAGCCGTGGGCTATGACCTCCAGAACCCACACATCTGAAGTAATGGCACGTCATTCTACAAGATGCTGCGCCAGCCTTCCCCCAACCGGCGAACCATGGGACATGGCCTCATGACTGAGCTGAAGCGGCTGCGGCAGTGCCTGAGGGCAAAGAGGCAACTGCCCGAGCGGCCTTGGCACCTAGAGTACCTTGTTTTCCACCTCTGGTACTCCTAAATTGGCCCCTTTGACTTGCAGCTCCCCTCGATCTACCAAAGGTAGAGTAGTATCGAAAGGAACCTCCCCCTCCATTGCTGTCCCCTCGGACGAAAAAGGCAGAGGTTGGCGAACTGCAGCGCTCAACGGCTTTGCTGTAGCTTTGGAGGTCTGCAACCTCTCAAGGCTCTCGTCAGTCTTGTTGCCAAAAAGATGGTCACCATCCAAGGGCATGTTGAGAAGCCAGGCTTGTACATCCGGAGCAAACCCCGACTTCCGCAACCACGCAAATCTGCGCATCACGGTGCTCGCCGCCATGGACCAGCTGACACAGTCTGCCACGTCCAGACCCGACTGAATGGATTCACACATGGCATCCTTGCCATCCTGTACAAGGGCAAGAAAGCCATCCCGTTCCTCCCCTTCGGGAATATGTTCAGCCGCCAATGAAACAATTCCACAGAGTGTGAGTGAAACGTGCTAAGGCCCACACACCCTGAAGAAAAGATTTTCTTCGCCCAACCGTCAAAACGTTTGTTGTCCCCATCAGGAGGGATGGTAGGGTACGACGCCTGTTTTGCTGGGGCCGTAGCCGCCTGCACCACCAAACTCTCCGGAGTAGGGTGCATGGACAAGTAGCCGGGTTGCCACTGGCTGGGCGGTACTTTTACGGCAACGACTTACCCACTGCCGGGAGACTCTCCGGAGCAGTCCAAGCCGCCGCCACCCTTCTTTGCAAGGCCATATGGAATGGCAGTACCAGGTCAGTTGGTGGACCTTGGTCCAAGATATCGGTCAGGTCATCCTGCAGAAAATCTACTGGTGGCGCAGACCACCCCAAGTACTCCGTCACCCTCGACATCAGCCGCCTGTATGAAGAGTCAGCATGCGTACCAGGCTCAGGCCTGCCAAACTCAACCTCCGGGAGTTATCAAGACCACTGGTGTTGTGCAAAGACTGACGCAGGTCTTCAATCTGGCTATGACCAGAAAATATTTCGTCAGGAACCTCATCCGGAACCAAACCTTCCTCAGACCCTTCCTCCACCTCAAATATAATCCAGAGGCTGGAATAAATCCCTGGAGGAAGGCACAGAAAAGGCTCAAAGACAGGTCTCACAGACTTCTTCAGGGCCTTCCTCGGTGTTTCCACCGATGCACGGGGTACCTCCGAAAAGGCATCCTTGAAAGGCGTTGAGGGCGTCGACAGAATCGTCATCGAGTGTTGCGCCGATGGCTTCGACACAGGCCTCAAGGGCGGAGCCCCGAGCGTGTCCTTCGACGCCTCGGCGCCAACGGCATCAATGACTTCCTCAGAGGTGGGGCCTCCAGAGAGTCCCTCGACGGACATGGCACCGACGGCATCGACGTCTTCTTCGAAGACCTCACAGGTTCCGACAGTCTCTAGGGCGTCGAGGACCGGGACCTGGAGCGGGCATAACTAGAGTGATCCACCTTGTCCAATCAGGACCTCGAAGGCGCCGACCACCCGAGCCCGAAGATGTGCGAGCGGTGGCCCTAGCACGTTCCCTGCCGGCTTCTTTCGAAGGCGTGGACGGAACGGAGCCCTGCGACTGAAAAATCGCCATCATCTCCGTACGAAATACATTCCATTCCGCAGGAGAAGAGGGCTTGTTGGGACAAGCAACCCGCCGACAGGCGGAGTCCTCGGACGAAGACGGGGAAGGCGAACGGTGATGGCGCTTCAAAGAGTGCCTCGAAGAGGCAGAGGAATGGCGGGAACCACTCCGGGACCGAGACCTCTGGGATTTACACCGACAACGCAGAGAGTCACCTCTCGAATCGTCGGTCGAAAGCCCAGTGGATTTTGACTTTCGGGGCTTGGAAACCCTACCGACAGAAAGCTTCTGCTTCAACAAGGCCTTCGATATTAAAGACTGGCAATCGTCACAATCATCCGTGGCGTGGTCCTCACTGAGGCACCAGAGGCAGGCGTTGTGCGGGTCCGTAAGCAACATCTTGGAACCGCAGTCCCGGCACTTCTTGAAACCCGGCCGGGGGTAGAAGAAGACGAAGACATGATATCTTCACAGACGAACAAGGTCGAAGAACCGATAGAATATAACTCAGAAGAACCGAGGCGCACTGAGATCTCTGAAGCAAACACGTAAAAAACAGAACTGAGGCTACGGGCGTCGTGCGTCCTACTTATAACATCCAGTGACGTCGGCTTGACGGAGGCCCTCGAGGACAGCGTATCCACGCAGGACGCAGAAAATTTCCCGAAGCAGCACAGCTGTGGTGATTACCTGTCGTAGATGTGGAATACGTCAGAGGAACCAATCCCTTCGAAAGAGAACATAATATGTTAGAGCAGGTATGTCGTCATTTTGCAGTTCATTACATTGCAGACATTTTTACACTATGTGGACCCACATAATGAGTACTTCATAAGTACTATGCTTTAAACAAATGTACCCTGCAATGTGTGCAGTTCCTGTGTTTCTTTGCATAATCATTGGGTCTGTGGGGAAAAAATAATACATGCTGATTTAAAAAAAAACCTCCATATATATTTGCTGTTATGCTGCACAGTCAATTACAGTAAAGTTTGCACTCATAGCCATTTTTAAGGTGCAGTGTTGCAGTAGGAGGAATTGCAATGGTGTACGATATCTGTTTAGTACGTGTTGGTAGTATGGTTGCAGTTATATAGCAGTTGCTGTATTGTAACTGTTTACCTGCTTTCTTTTGTTAGCACTGTTTCTTTATGCGTTTGGTTGCTGGTCATATTTTGCATGTATTGTGCCATTGCACTGTGCTACTGCAGTATTGTGAGGGCAGTTACGTACCTGTTGGCGTACTGTAACTGTTCTTACTTTGGAAGTGTTTGAGGATATGTTTGTAGCATAGTGGTTGCTGAAGGTTGAGTTGGCCTGTTCCAATGCTGCAAGTAATATTGCAGATTTCTGGTTGCAGTTAGATACCAGTTAGCGTATTGTAACTGTTTACAGTGTCCCATTTCTATAGGCTATGTTTTGAAGCTTGTTCACTCCTGTTGGTAGTTTACCATCTATCCACATTTTCAAGTGGTGGTGCACCATTATGGGTTTAAGTACTGATATTTGTATACAAATGGAATTTGTTTGACCATTGTTAGACAGGTGGTGATGCATTTGCGTAGTCGGTGGTTTCAAAGGTTAATGAGGATAGTTTTGAACCCTCATACTTAGTAGTTTTTCTTTTACGTATCATGTAGGAAAGAATATTAGTGTCATTTTTGTACACTTATTGTTTCTCTGAGTGCAATCATTGGGTTAATTGGGGAAACAATTGTACAACAGACACATGATGTATTTGTTGGATACTTACTGTATGCTAAGTTGTTCTAGTTCCACAGTGTAGAAGGTAATTCCTTTTTTTTCTGCAATTACGTTGGTACTGGTAGGTGTTGGGGAGTAGGGTATTCTAATTTTGTACATCAATAAGTACAGTTTGGCTTCAAGAATATTAAGTAGGCATTTGTAAGATTTGCAGGTAATCTCTGCTTTGGAATAATGGAAGTATCATTGCATTCCCACCATGAGCATTGCTTTCTAAAGTATGCAGCATTATAGTGGCCTGCACTGGTTGTGTCGCCTGTGTGGTAAATTATGGATACTGTTGTGAAAGTTTTCTTGCCAAGTGATACCTGTCCGTGTGTGACGGAAGTAAGTTTGCAGTTATCTGTGGTTCCACTTGCATTGTATCCTAAAAGCATTAATATTACATATTGACTATGTGATTGTATATGTAAAGTGGAACGATTATCAGAATT